>NC_092036.1:16148134-16488424 GCF_003086295.3 Arachis hypogaea
GATGGCCTTTTTAGCTTTGTTGTCCGAGGTCCGACCTCAGGTGTGGGCCTTGGGACGAGGTCGGACCTTTCATGGATTTTGCCGATTTGGAGGAGCTCGGTCAGGGTATGAACAGTGCCCTGCCGAGTTCGTCCTTTTTGAGAGGTCGAGCTCGGGCATAGTAGTTTTTCAAAATTCAAAAAATGGCCGTTTCAGCATTTATTGCATTTTACCGTTTCTTCTCGATTTTCGTTCGGGCTCTGTTGAGGGCCTTATTTATTTGCCCCTTCTCCCCTTTTTCGAGCGACGTTTTCTTCTTTCTTTTTCTTCTTTCCGAGTCCTTCTGCGTGTTCTTCCGGGGTTTCCTCTGCGCCGCCGTTCTGTTCTCCTTGCTTCGGAGTTCATCGTCTTCGTTTCCTTCTTCCAGGTTGTTCCCGTTTCTTTTCTTTGTGCACGTATGCTTCTGTTTCCTGTTTTCTCTATGCCTGGTTTGCCCCGAAAAGAGGCGCCGCCATTGCTTTGTCTGTTTGTATATTGGGGGGGCTCTTTTTCTTGGTATTTTGTCCGGGTTGCTGCTTTTCATCTCAAAGATTGTTGTTTTGTTTTTGCTGATGGTTTTCGCTGCCTGCTTTTATGTGATTTTTGCTTGCTGTTGTATTCTTCTTTGTAGGCAAATTTTTATGTTGAAAGGTTCTTCAAGCGATGTCGACCAGATTCGAGTGGTCTTGGTTGGGTAGATCCTGTTCCTCTAAGAGTCCCGTCTGTGGTAGATTCTAAGTATTTAGCTAGGTTTCGTAGGCAATGTAGCATATGTGAAGATAGAGAGTCTGAGAGGGATTATGAGTTAGTAGCCCCGGATTCCGAGGAGAGAGTGTGCTTCCCGCCTTTAGATAGTTCCGAGAAGCTCTTCTTTTATGCTTATGATTGCTTTTTCTCTAAGCTGAGTGTCCGACTTCTTTACCGACCTGGAGTCCGAGGTGTTATGGTCTTGTAACCTTGCCCCTACGCAGCTTCATCCGAATTCTTGGGCATTTTTAAAGCTGTTCCAACTTTTGTGTCAATTTTTGGGTGTCTCTCCCTTTATTTCTCTTTTTTCCTATTTGTTTGTGTTGACGAAGTCGGGGTCGGGCGGAGGGAAGGTGTCTTGGGTCTCTTTTAGGGCTAACCAGGGGAGGAAGTTCTGTACCCTGTATGATGAGTCTTTTCACGATTTTAAGAACTTTTATTTCAAGGTCCGGGCTGTTGGAGACGTCCGACCTTTCTTTCTAGACGAGAGTGGGGAGCCTTCTTTTCCTCTTTGTTGGCAGGAGAATATAGTGTCTGCTAAGTATACTTTTGAGAGTCTAGATGAGGTGGAGCAGGCTTTTGTGGGTGTGGTGAGCAGTTTATGGGGTCGGGCACCTCACTTGGACACGAAGAAAATGTTGGGAGATCCAAGCCTTCTCCGTTCCGAGTTAGGTAGTTCCCGACTCTCTTTGAGATTTATCCTTTTTAGTATTTGGGTTTTGCTTGTTTTCGGTGGAATTTCTGTTGTGGTGATCTCTTTTTTTTTTCTTTTTTATTTCTGCAGAGATGTCTTCTCAGGCGGATTCCATGAAGTTTCTTCGTCGGACGAAGAAGTCGGTGGCTGCTCGAAATCTCGAGGCCGGGGATGCTTCTGCCCGATCTTCTCCGCAGAAGACTACTGTGGGTGTTCAGACTCGGTCGAAGACTATTCCGACTCCCCAGTTCCGAGCTATAGGTCAGGATCCTCCGACCTCTGGGCCTGCTACCTCTTCTCCTCCTCCGTTCTCGGGTCCTCCTCCCAAGAAGCAGAAGACCTCTCAAGAGCTTGCCGGTTTCAATGATAAGGACTTTGACGCTCTTGGTTGGATTGAGCAGCATATTCTCCCTCAGACCTTTATTTCCACTGATGATGTTTCTATGGAGCATCATTTTCAGTATATGGTGCGGAGCTGTGTCCGGATGGCTAGTCTTCATGCCGCTATTGCCGGGAGTTCAAGAAATCCCCCTTGGGGCGACCAGCTCCCGACTTGAGAGGACTCAGTCCGAGCTTGATAGGATTAGTCAAATGAAGGCTGCCAGGATTACTGAGCTGGAGGCCTCTTTGGAGAAAGAGAAAACTAAAGCTACCGCGGCTGTGGCGGCAGCGAAGACATCTGAGGAGATGGCGAAGGCGGCTACAGAGAATTATACTCGGCTATATACCGAGCTTGTGGAGACAAAGGAGGAGTTGCAATCTGCACAGGACAAGTTTTACGAGCTGGAAGGTCATGTGGCCAAGGGTATGGATGCCATGTTTGAGAATTTGAAGGCTCAGGTCCGGGTTCTTGCTCCTGACCTGGATCTGAGCTTTTTCAGTACGGACAACGTTGTTGTGGAGGGGAAGATTGTTCCTGCTCCTTCCGAGGATGAGGTTCCGATGTCCGACCCCAAAGCTCCGACTGAGAACCCGACTTCACCTTTGGTCGGGGATAGATCTGGTCGGGATGATGTTGCCGTTGATGCAGTCCCGATATCTATGTTTCCTCCGCAGCCTGCTGTTGATGTGGAGTCTGGAAAGGACCTTGATCCTCTGTAATCTTTTTAGTGGTTTGCCCGGCCTGTGGGTTTTTTGTTGGATGGTTTCTGTGAACGCTTTTGGACACCTTTTGCTTTATTTAGCTACTTGTGGTAACTTTATTATGCGGTGTTTTTGTTCGCGTTTTGACCTTTTGTTTCCGCTTTTGTGATTTTTAGTTGTTTTCGGATAACAACTTTTTAGCTAGCGTTTTGACCTTTTGTTTCCGCTTTTGTGATTTTAGTTGTTTTCGGATAACAACTTTTTAGCTAGCGTTTTGACCTTTTGTTTCCGCTTTTGTGCTTTTTAGTTGTTTTCGGATAACAACTTTTTAGCTAGCGTTTTGACCTTTTGTTTCTGCTTTTGTGCTTTTTAGTTGTTTTCGGATAACAACTTTTTAGCTAGCGTTTTGAAACTTCCTGTTCTTTTCGCTTGTACTTTTTAGTTGCTTTTGTAAGGCAACTTTTTAGTAAGCGTTTGTCGAAACTTCCTTTGATTTCGTTCTTTCGCTTGTACTTTTTAGTTGCTTTTGTAAAGCAACTTTTTAGTAAGCGTTTTTCGAAATCTTTGGTTCTCGCCGTTTTAAGGCTTCTTTCTTGGGTCCGAGTTTTTCTCGGACCTCGGGTGCTTGAGTACCTCGTTTTCGTTGGGTCCGACTTTGTCATTGGTCGGTCCTTTTAAGTTATTTTTGTAATCTCTTTTTATTTGGCTTTTTGAGCCTTTTCAGAGTTACTTTATAACTTCTCACATTAATTTGAACCTCGTCGCTTTATCTTTGCCGACCTTGTGTGGCCTTTTGGCAAATGATTTTTCGCGTTTTGCCGAGCATAAATTAATGCGCCTTGGCGGGGTACTTTTCTAGGATTTGTTTCATCATGAGGAAAAAATAGAAAATTTTGATTAGTATTAAAAGAGGGAATATTTACAGAATGTTTACCCTTGACTAGGTCGGGTGTCTTACTTAACCGGGTGTCTCATTAAAAAACCCTTGTAGGGAAAAAGAGTACACCTTGGGTTAAGTTTTTTCTAGCTGTAGTACCGTCTTAGATTACAGGCGTGCCAGGTCCTGGGCAGCTCATTGCCTTCTAGGTCGGATACTTTGTAATAGCCCGTCCCTAAGACTTCTGTTACCTTGTAGGGCCCTTTCCAATTCGCGGCTAGCTTTCCTTCTCCCGACTTTTGTGTTCCGATGTCATTTCGGATTAGAATCAGGTCGTGAATGGAGAAACTTCGCTTTATTACCTTTTGATTGTATCTGAGGGCCGTTCGCCGTTTTAGGGCTTCTTCTCGGATTCGGGCTCTTTCTCGGACCTCGGGGAGGAGGTCGAGTTCTTCCCTTTGTGCCTGTGGGTTGCCTCCTTCGTTGTAGAAGATGACTCTGGGCGACCCTTCATCTATTTCGATAGGAATCATTGCCTCCATCCCGTAAGCTAGTCGGAATGGGGATTCTCCCGTTGTAGAGTGTGGGGTTGTCCGATATGCCCATAGTACCTGGGGGAGTTCCTCGGCCCATGCCCCTTTGGCCTCCTGGAGTCTTCGTTTTAACCCGGCCAAGATGACTTTATTTGCAGCTTCTGCTTGTCCATTGGCTTGTGGGTGTTCAACTGATGTGAATTGCTGTTTGATTTTTAGTTCGGCCACCAAGTTCTGAAAACTTGTGTCCGTGAACTGTGTTCCATTGTCTGTTGTGATGGAGTAGGGGACTCCGAACCTTGTGACAATGTTTTTGTATAGGAATTTGCAGCTTTTCTGAGCCGTAATGGTGGCTAAGGGCTCAGCTTCGATCCATTTTGTAAAGTAGTCGACCCCTACTATGAGGTATTTGACTTGCCCCGGTCCTTGTGGGAACGGGCCAAGTAGGTCAAGTCCCCATTTTGCGAAGGGCCATGGTGCGGTGATGCTGATAAGGTCTTCTGGTGGCGCCTTGTGGAAATTGGCGTGTTTTTGGCAGGGGGGCATATTTTCACGAATTCCGTTGCGTCTTTCTGCAAGGTCGGCCAGTAGAAGCCGGCTCGGACTACCTTTTTAGATAATGCCCGAGCTCCGAGATGGTTCCCACACATGCCTCCGTGGACTTCTTCGAGGACGTTCTTTGTTTCTGAGGTCGGGACGCACCGAAGGAGGGGATTTGTGAATCCTCTTCTGTATAATACGCCGTGAATTAGTGTATAATTTTGGGCATCTTTCGTGAGTCTTTTAGCTTCCTTTCTTTCGGCGGGAAGAGTTCCCGACTTCAGGTAGCTGAGTATGGGGGTCATCCATCCTTGCTGTTGGTTGGATATATTCAGCGTTTCTTCCTCTCTTAGCACGGAGGGGGATTGTAAAGTTTCCTGGAGGAGACTTCTGTTGTTGCCTCCGGGCTTGGTGCTGGCGAGCTTTGAGAGGGCGTCTGCCTGGGCGTTTTGTTCCCGAGGTATGTGCTGGATTTGTATTTCTGAAAAGTGGCGTAATTGTGCCTGTGTTTGATCCAGGTATTTTTTCATAGTTGGGTCTTTGGCCTGGTAGCTTCCATTTACTTGAGATGTGACGACCTGGGAGTCGCTGAAGATCGTGATTCTCTGGGCTCCGACCTCTTCGGCTAGCTTTAGACCTGCTAGTAGGGCCTCGTATTCGGCTTGGTTGTTCGAGGCCTGGAACTCGAATTTTAGGGATAGTTCTATCCGTGTTCCTTGGTCGCTTTCGAGTATAACCCCGGCTCCGCTTCTTGTTTTGTTTGAGGACCCGTCGACATACAGATTCCACGAGAGTGGGGTTCCAGGGGTCTCAGTATATTCTGCGATGAAGTCGGCTAGGTACTGAGATTTTATGGCAGTCCGGGCTTCATAGTGGAGGTCGAACTCGGACAGTTCCACCGCCCATTGTAGTATTCGTCCTGCCAGGTCTGTTTTTTGCAGGATGTGTCTCATGGGTTGGTTTGTCCGGACTTTGATGGTGTGGGCTTGAAAGTAGGGACGGAGCCTTCGAGCTGTGAATATTAGGGCGTAGGCGAATTTTTCTATTTTCTGATAGTTTAATTCGGCCCCTTGCAGTGCCTTGCTCACAAAGTATACGGGGTGTTGTCCTTGGTCATTTTCCCGTATTAATGCTGAAGCGACTGCCCGATGTCCGACCGAGAGGTATAATACGAGCTCTTCCCCTTTTAAAGGTCGGGTTAGGATTGGTGGCTGCCCGAGGAATTCCTTGAATTCTTGAAAGGCTTTTTCGCACTCCGGAGTCCATGAGAAGGGTTTCCCTTTCTTTAGGAGTGAGTAGAGAGGTAGTGATTTTATCGCTGATCCTGCCAAAAATCTTGATAGGGCGGCCAGCCTTCCATTCAGCTGTTGTACTTCTTTGACACAGGTCGGGCTTTTCATATTGAGTATCGCTTGGCATTTGTCCGGGTTTGCTTCGATGCCCCTTTGAGTCAACATGAAGCCTAAGAATTTTCCGGCTTCTGCGGCGAAGGTGCACTTTGTCGGGTTGAGTCTCATGTTGTGTTTTCTGAGGGTGCCGAAGACACTGGTGAGGTCGGTCAGCAAGTTTCCGTCTTCTTGTGTCTTTACCAGCATATCGTCGACGTACACCTCTAGTTGTAGTCCGATGTGCTCTGAGAACACTTTGTTCATTAGCCTCTGGTAGGTTGCCCCTGCGTTCTTCAGCCCGAAGGGCATTACTACGTAGCAGTAGTTTGCCCTTGGGGTTATGAACGAGGTCTTTTCTTGGTCGGGTCCGTACATCGGGATTTGATTGTATCCCGAGTATGCGTCCATGAAGGAGAGATATCTATAGCCTGAGGCTGCGTCTACTAAGGCGTCGATGTTTGGTAGTGGATATGGGTCCTTGGGGCAGGCTTTGTTGAGATCCGTGTAATCGACGCACATCCTCCATTTTCCGTTGGGCTTTTTTACCAGGACCACGTTTGCGAGCCTTAGGGGGTATTTTACTTCCCGAATGAACCCTGCATCTAGTAATGCTTGTACTTGTTCTTCTATTGCTTGCATGCGCTCAGGCCCGAGTTTCCGGCGTCTTTGTTGGACAGGTCTGGACCCCGGGTATACTGATAGCTTATGGCACATCAGGTCGGGGTTTATGCCTGGCATGTCGGAGGCTTTCCAGGCGAAGAGGTCGGAATTCTCTTTTAAGAGGGTTATGAGTTCCTCCTTTAGGCCTGCTTTGAGGTTTGCTCCTACGTTTGTTATTTTTTCAGGTGTGTTCCCGATTTGGATTTTTTCGGTTTCTCCCTTTGGTTGTGGCCGGAGGTCTTCTCGGGTTTGAACTCGTCCGAGTTCTATTGTATTGACCTCTTTCCCTTTTAGGCTCAGGCTTTCGTTGTAGCATCGCCGTGCTAGTTTTTGGTCGCCTTTTAGGGTAGCGATTCCCTTTGTGGTAGGGAACTTCATACAGAGGTGTGGGGTTGAGACTATAGCTGCTAGTCTGTTTAGGGTTGGTCGCCCAATGAGGGCATTGTATGCTGAAGTGACGTCGACTATAATGTAGTCGATGCTTAATGTTCTAGATTGTTCGCCTCTTCCAAAGGTAGTATGTAGCGAGATGTATCCTAAGGGATGGATCGGGGTGTCCCCTAGTCCAAATAAGTCGGTGGGATAGGCCTTTAGCTCTTTTTCTTCAAGTCCGAGCTTGTCGAAGGCTGTTTTGAACAGGATATCTGCTGAGCTTCCCTGGTCAACCAGGGTTCGATGTAGGTTGGCGTTTGCTAGGATGATGGTGATTACCATTGGATCGTCGTGCCCGGGTATTACCCCTTGAGCATCTTCTCGGGTAAACGTGATAGTAGGTAATTCGGGCAGGGGGCTGTCTTCTCGGACATGATAGACGTCTTTGAGGTGTCTTTTTCGCGAGGATCTGGATGTTCCTCCGCCTGCAAAACCTCCATTTATCATGTGAACGTGCCTTTCAGGGGTTCGCGGGGTTTGCTCAGCCCGATCTTCGTTATCTCCCCTCCTTCTCTTTTTGGTCTCTTCTCCCTTCTCTGCTATATATCTGTCGAGTTTTCCTTCTCTGGCTAGCTTTTCTATAACATTTTTTAGGTCGTGGCAGTTGTTAGTAGAATGACCGTAGAGCTTGTGGTATTCACAGTATTCGGACCGATCTCTCCCTACTCTCTTGTGTTTTAGAGGTCGGGGCGGTGGGATTTTTTCGGTGTGGCATACTTCTCTGTAGACGTCTACCAGGGAAACTCGGAGGGGAGTGTAGCTATGATACTTCCGTGGCTTGTCCGAGTTGGATTCTTCTTTCTTCTTCTGTTCCCGATCTCGATCTCGGAACGGGTAGGTTGATTCCTTCCTAGAAGAGTCTCTTAGCTGGGAGGTTTCCTCCATGTTGATATATTTTTCTGCCCGTTCCTGCACCTCGTATAGGGAGGTCGGGTATCGTTTGGATAGGGATTGGCTAAACGGTCCCTCTTTTAGGCCGTTTGCTAGTCCCATGATGGCTGCTTCAGTGGGCAAGTGTTGTATGTCCAGGCAGGCTTTGTTGAATCGCTCCATGTACTCTCGGAGAGTTTCTTGGTTACCTTGTTTGATCCCGAGTAGACTGGGGGCATGTTTTGCCTTGTCCTTTTGAATGGAGAATCTTGTTAGGAATTTTTTGGTTAGGTCTTCGAAGCTGGTGATTGATCTAGGTGGCAGGTTGTCGAACCACTTCATGGCTGATTTGGTGAGAGTGGTGGGGAAGGCTTTGCACCGAATCGCGTCGGAGGCGTCGACTAGGTACATTCTGCTTCTGAAGTTGCTGAGGTGGTGACTTGGGTCGGTGGTGCCGTCGTAGAGATCCATATCGGGTGGTTTAAAGTTTCGCGGTACCTTCTCCTTCATGATCTCTTGCGTGAAGGGATCATGGTTGCCTTCGGGGGTGGGGCCGCGGTCTGACCGATCTTTCAGGTTGGCCTCTATTTTCCGCAGTTTTTCTTCTAATTCTCTGCGCTTGCGAGCTTCCCTTCTCAGATCTTGTTTAGTTTCTTTTTGCTTCTTTATGTCCTCTTCGAGTTGTTTTAGTCGGTTTTGTTGTGCCCGGACTGCTTCTAGAATTTCCGAGCTCTTTTCTTTTTCGGGATTTCGTGGATCTTTGTTTGGGAGTGACGTCTTTGGGCGATTCTGTTTGTTTCCTCCTGGAGTGCGTGGTGATAGAGGGCTGTCCGGTCGTTCTCCGGTGTCAACTTCCTCCTCTTGTTCTGATGCCGCGCGGTCATTGTTGGAGGGGTCGTCCGCCATGGTAGAGGGATGACTTCCAGGTCCCCGGCAACGGCGCCAATGTTCCGGGGGTTACCTGAAACGTGTAGCTCGGTCGTCTCTGGAGAGGTCCGAGATAGGGGTCAGGGACCCGAGCTTGATATGTGGAGAGGTTGGTGGTTGTACCTGCAATGACACTCCGATGCTTAAGTTAGCATGGGTTCAAGCAGATATTGAGTAGAATTAGAGTATGAGTTATACCTGGGTGCTCCAGTGTATTTATAGTAGTTGGCTGAGATCTTCCCTGGATAAGATATTCTTTATCTTATCTTATCTTTTGGGAGTTTTATCCTTATCTTTGAGGAACCGCCTTTCTCTAGGCCTTTTCGGCCTTTTAGTTTTTGGGCTGCGTTCCTTTTGATGGGCCTTTTTAGCTTTGTTGTCCGAGGTCCGACCTCAGGTGTGGGCCTTGGGACGAGGTCGGACCTTTCATGGATTTTGCCGATTTGGAGGAGCTCGGTCAGGGTATGAACAAGTTCAATTCTAGTTTATAGCTACAAAAACCCTAATTACCCAGATATAAAAGGATTATATGTCACGTATCACGGTAAATCCAAGTAATTAGCAATTTAGGAGGAATTTACTTTCAAACTATTGTTCAAGTGAAATAACTCTTCCAAGAATCACAAGAACGCATGTAGAATAAGAGTTATTCTTCTAATCTACCCAGATTCATAAGATGAAAAATGAAAGTAATCCTTGAAACTGAATCAATATATTAATTAAAGTAGAAAAATAATAGTCTTAATCCATAGAAATAAACAAAGCTCCTAACCTTAACCGAGGAGGTTTAGTGGCTTATGCTTCAGAGAGAAAACTAGGATTTAAAAAATGTAAAAGTGCGGAAGTGCAAAGATCCCCTCCCAAAAGGGTGAATCTTTTCTCTTTTATATCTAACCTAATTTGGTTTCAAACTAAAATAAAATAATAAATTCTAAACCTAAAAGATTTTTGTTTGTAATTAAAAATAACTAAAATAAAATAAAATAGAGTAATTAAAAGCTAACTCCAACTAAAGATGCTCCTGTAGTGAAGTTTGATTCAGATTGCCTGGCACTAAACGCCAGGTTTGGCGTTTAGTGCCTAAAGGGGACAGAATGCTTCCTTCCAATGCTGAATTGCTGGTGCTAAACGCCAGCTTGGCATTCAGCGCCCTAGTGGGCAGCTTCAATTCTTCTCTTTCTTGCACAAAACTCTGCCAAACTGATCCGAACTTCACCTGAAATAATTAAAATACCAAAACAACTCAAAGTAACATCCAAATGGGTTTAAAACACTAGAATTAAATTAAAACTCAACAAATTCTAACTTAAAATGAAAATAGGGTAAAGATTCTCACGCATCAAACCCCGCACTATTAAAGAGGCCATTCTAAAATCAAAATAAAAAGCAGGGATGCATGCAGAAATTGATGCCCTCCTAAGAAATTACACTTGGAAGTTAGTCCCGCTACCCCCAGGCAAGGAAGCAATTGGCAGTAGGTGGGTTTTTCGAGCAAAGTATAATTCAGATGGCTCACTTCAGAATTACAAGGCGCGTTTAGTGGCTCAGGGGTTCTCCCAGTGACCTAGTTTTGACTTCACTGAGACCTATATTCCGATCGTTAAACCAACCTCAATTCATGTTATGCTATCTTTGGCATTAACAAATTGTTGGTGCATTAAACAATTAGATGTTAACAGCACCTTTTTGCATGGTGATCTTTACGAGGATTTATACATGGTGCAGCCACCAGGGTACTCAGTTGGCGATTCAAACATAGTGTGTAAATTGATAAAGTCCCTGTATAGTCTAAAACAGGTTCCCAGAGCCTGGTATAGCAAATTATCTACAGCTCTTCAACACTTAGACTTTTCTTCCACTAAGTCTGATGTGTCTATCATTAGTAGGTTCCACAGTGGCTCAGTCCTCTTTGTGTTGGTCTATGTTGATGATATCATCATCATTGGCTTCTTGGAGAAGGAAATTAGTTATGTAATCTAGCAGTTGAATGTGAAATTTGTTCTTAAGGACACAGGTGATCTTTATTACTTCTTGGGAATTCAAGTAGCAAAGGTTGCAGATGGTGGTTTGTTCCTTAGTCAAGCAAAGTATGTTCATGACAATCTGCTAAAGGCAGGAATGCAGGGCTGTAGCACATGTAAAACTCATCTTCCATATTTAGAAACATTCACAGTGTGTGGTGGTAGTTCTTTTGTGGATCCTAAGTTGTATCACTCTGTAGTTGGCAGTCTCCAATACTTGATAGTTACAAGGCCTGAGATCTCTTATTGTGTAAGTAAAGCCTAACAATTCATGCAATCTCCCTTGACCACACACTGGCAGCTGGTGAAGAAAATTTTATGGTACATTAGTAGAACATTTGGCTATGGATTGCATCTGCGCAAGAACGATTCACTCAGTGTGATGAGCGGATAATTTATACGCTTTTTGGCATTGTTTTTAGTATGTTTTTAGTATGTTTTACTTAGTTTTTATTATATTTTTATTAGTTTTTATTTAAAATTCAATTTTCTGGATTTTACTATGAGTTTGTGTGTATTTCTGTGATTTCAGGTATTTTCTGGCTAAAATTGAGGGACCTGAGCAAAAATCTGATTCAGAGGCTGAAAAGGACTGCAGATGCTGTTGGATTCTGACCTCCCTGCACTCGAAGTGAATTTTCTGGAGCTACAAAAACCCAATTGGCACGCTCTTAATTGCGTTGGAAAGTAGACATCCTGAGATTTCTAGCAATGTATAATAGTCCATACTTTGCCTGAGATTTGATGGCCCAAACAAGCGTTCCAAGTCAGCTCAAGAATTCTGGCGTAAAACGCCGGAACTGGCACAAGAATGGGAGTTAAACGCCTAAACTGGCACAAAAGCTGGTGTTTAACTCCAAGAAAAGTCTCTACACATGAAAGCTTCAATGCTCAGCCCAAGCACACACCAAGTGGGCCCGGAAGTGGATTTTTATGTCATTTACTCATCTTTGTAAATCCTAAGCTACTGGTTCTCTACAAATAGGACCTTTTACTATTGTATTTTGAAATCTTTTGATCACTTTAGATCTTTAGATCATCTTTGGACGTCTAGTTCTTAGATTATGGGGGCTGCCATTCGGCCATGCCTAGACCTTGTTCTTATGTATTTTCAACGGTGGAGTTTCTACACACCATAGATTAAGGTGTGGAGCTCTGTTGTACCTCGAGTATTAATGTATTTACTATTGTTCTTCTATTCAATTTGGCTTATTCTTGTTCTAAGATATTCATTCGTACCCAAGAACATGATGAATGTGATGATTATGTGACGCTCATCATCATTCTCACTTATGAATGCGTGCCTGACAACCACTTCCATTCTACAAGCAAACAAGGCTTGAATGTTTATCTCTTGGATTCCTTAATCAGAATCTTCGTGGTATAAGCTAGAATTGATGGCGGCATTCAAGAGAATCCGGAAGGTCTAAACCTTGTCTGTGGTATTCTGAGTAGGATTCAAGGATTGAATGACTATGACAAGCTTCAAACTCCTGAAGGCTGGGCGTTAGTGACAGATGCAAAAGAATCACTAGATTCTATTCCAACCTGATTGAGAACCGACAGATGATTAGCCGTGCTGTGACAGAGCGCGTTGAACATTTTCACTGAGAGGACGGGACTGTAGCCATTGACAACGGTGATGCCCAACATACAGCTTGCCATGGAAAGGAGTAAGAAGGATTGGATGAAGACAGTAGGAAAGCAGAGAGACGGAAGGGACAAAGCATCTCCATACACTTATCTGAAATTCTCACCAATGAATTACATAAGTATCTCTATCTTTATTTTATGCTTTATTCATAAATCATCTATAACCATTTGAATCTGCCTGACTGAGATTTACAAGATGACCATAGCTTGCTTCATACCAACAATCTCTGCGGGATCGACCCTTACTCACGTAAGGTTTATTCCTTGGACGACCCAGTGCACTTGCTGGTTAGTTGTGCGAAGTTGTGATAAAGAGTTGAGATTGCAATTGTGCGTACCATGTTGATGGCGCCATTGATGATCACAATTTCGTGCACCAAGTTTTTGGCACTGTTGCCGGGGATTGTTTGAGTTTGGACAACTGACGGTTCATCTTGTTGCTTAGATTAGGTATTTTTCAGAATTTATAAGAATGAATTCTAGAGTTTCAAGGTGATGTTCTTATCATCACCAAAGCTGATTGATTTTCATCAATTTAGCTCTTGAATGTAATGTTCTGCTGAAGCTTGGCTAGCCATGTCTAATTTCTTTAGACTAAAGCTTTAGACTAACATTGCATGATTCCTGGAATTCTTATTAAAAATTTTGAATCTCTTTATTTTCTTTTCCATATAATTTTCGAAAAATCCAAAAAAATTACAAAATCATAAAAATCAAAAATATTTTATGTTTCTTGTTTGAGTCTAGTGTCTCATTTTAAGTTTGGTGTCAATTGCATGTTTCTGTTCTTCTTGCATTTTTCGAATTCATTCATTTGTCTTCATTGATCTTCAAGTTGTTCTTGATGATTTCATTGCTCTGATCTTTAAATTCTCTTGTTTTGTGTGTTTTGTTGTTTCTCATATGCATTCTCAATTTGTTAGTGTCAATAGTATACAAACTTCTAAGTTTGGTGTCTTGCATGCATTGTTTAGTTGATCTTAGTTTCATTTTAATTATTCCTCATTATTAAAAATCCAAAAAAAATTTTAATTTGTGTCTTTTCAAGTTAATAATACAGAGAATTGAAGATTCAGAACATACAGCAGAGAAATTACACAGAAAAAGCTGGGCGTTCAAAATGCCCAGTGAGGAAGGAAAACTGGCGTTTAAACGCCAGCCAGGGTGCCTGGTTGGGCGTTTAACGCCAGGATGGCACAAGAGGGAAGATTTTGTTTTTAATTCAAATTTTTTTCAAGTTTCCATAATTTTTCAAAATCAAATCTTTTTCAAATCATATCTTTTCAATCATATCTTTTCAAAATTAATTTCTCTTCCTTTTCAAAAATACTTGCTAACAATTAATGATTTGATTCAACATTTCAAGTGTGTTGCCTTTTCTGTTGAGAAAGGTTTAATATTTGAATTATATCTTTTTTTGTTAGCCAAGTCATTAATTTTCAAAATCAAATCTTTTTTTTAATTGTTTTTCAATCATATCTTTTCAATCATATCTCTTTAAAACCAGAACTTTTCAATCATATCTTTTTAATCACATCTTTTTCAAAATAGCTTTCAATCATATCTCTTTGATTTCCAATTTCAAAATCTTTTTCAAAATCACTTTATTTTCTCAATCTTAGTTTTCGAAAATCAATTACCATTTTTTCAAAATTTCTTTTAATTAATTCACTTTAATTTTCGAAAATTTCTTCCCCTCTTCTCACATCCTTCTATTTATGGACTAACACTTCTCCTCAATGCACAATTCGAACTCTATCTTTCTAAGTTCGAATTCTTCTACCTCTTCCTTCTATTGTTCTTTTCCTCTGACACCTCAAGGAATCTCTATACTGTGACATAGAGGATTCCATATTTTCTTGTTCTCTTCTCTTTCATATGAGCAGGAGCAAAGACAAAAGCATTCTTGTTGAGGTTGACCCTGAACCTGAAAGGAGCTTGAAGCGAAAGCTAAGAGAAGCTAAAGCACAACTCTCTATAGAGGACCTAACAGAAATCTTCAAAGAAGAAGAACCCATGGCAGCCGAACACAACAACAAGGCCAACAATGTAAGAAAGGTGCTGGGTGACTTTACTGCACCTACTCCTGACTTCTATGGGAGAAACATCTCCATCCCTGCCATTGGAGCAAACAACTTTGAGCTTAATCCTCAATTAGTTTCTCTAATGCAACAGAATTGTAAGTTCCATGGACTTCCATTGAAAGATCCTCATCAGTTTTTAGCTGAATTCTTGCAAATCTGTGACACTGTCAAGACTAATGGGGTTGACCCTGAGGTCTACAGGCTTATGCTATTCCCTTTTGCTGTAAGAGACAGAGCTAGAATATGGTTGGACTCACAACCTAAAGAAAGCCTGAACTCTTGGGAAAAGCTAGTCAATGCCTTCTTGGCAAAGTTCTTTCCACCTCAAAAATTGAGTAAGCTTAGAGTGGAAGTCCAAACCTTCAGACAGAAGGAAGGTGAATCCCTCTATGAAGCTTGGGAAAGATACAAACAATTGATCAGAAAGTGTCCTTCTGACATGCTCTCTGAATGGAGCATCATAGGTATCTTCTATGATGGTCTATCTGAACTGTGCAAGATGTCATTGGACAGCTCTGCTGGAGGATCTCTTCATCTGAAGAAGACGCCTGCAGAAGCTCAAGAACTCATTGAAATGGTTGCAAATAACCAATTCATGTACACTTCTGAAAGGAATCCTGTGAACAATGAGACGAATCAGAAGAAAGGAGTTCTTGAGATTGATACTCTGAATGCCATACTGGCTTAGAACAAAATATTGACTCAGCAAGTCAATATGATTTCTCAAAGTCTGTCTGGAATGCAAGCTGCACCAGGCAGTACTAAGGACGCTTCAACTGAAGAAGAAGCAACCCTATGGAAACACCTATAATCCTTCATGGAGAAATCACCCAAATATCTCATGGAATGATCAATAGAGACCTCAACAAGGTTTCAACAACAATAATGGTGGAAGAAACAGGTTTAGCAATGGCAAGCCTTTTCCATCACCTTCTCAGCAACAGACAGAGAATTTTAAGCAGAGCCACTCTGACTTAGCAACCATGGTCTTTGATCTAATCAAAATCACTCAAAGTTTCATGACTGAAACAAGGTCCTCTATTAGAAACTTGGAGGCACAAGTGGGTCAGCTGAGTAAGAAAGTTAATGAACTCCCTCCTAGTACTCTGCCAAGCAATACAGAAGAGAATCCAAAAGGAGAGTTGATGAGCGGATAATTTATACGCTTTTTGGCATTGTTTTTAGGTAGTTTTTAGTAAGTTTAAGCTACTTTTAGGGATGTTTTCACTAGTTTTTATGTTAAATTCACATTTCTGGACTTTACTATGAGTTTGTGTGTTTTTCTGTGATTTCAGGTAAATTCTGGCTGAAATTGAGGGACTTGAGCAAAACTCTGAAGAAGGCTGACAAAAGGACTGCTGATGTTGTTGAAATCTGACCTCCCTACACTCGAAATGGGTTTTCTGGAGCTACAGAACTCCAATTGGCGCGCTCTCAACGGCGTTGGAAAGTAGACATCCAGAGCTTTCCAGCAATATATAATAGTCCATACTTTATTCGAAGAATGACGACGTAACTTGGCGTTGAACGCCAAGTACAAGCTGCTGTCTGGAGTTAAACGTCAGAAAAACGTCATGATCCGGAGTTGAACGCCCAAAACACGTCATAACTCGGAGTTCAACTCCAAGAGAAGCCTCAGCTCGTGGATTAATCAAGCTCAGCCCAAACATACACCAAGTGGGCCCCGGAAGTGGATTTATGCATCAATTACTTACTCATGTAAACCCTAGGAGCTAGTTTATTATAAATAGAACATTTATCTATTGTATTAGATGTCTTTGATCATTCGGTCTTGTGACCACATGGGGGCTGGCCATTCGGCCATGCCTGAACCCTTTACTTATGTATTTTCAACGGTGGAGTTTCTGCACCATAGATTAAGGGTGTGGAGCTCTGCTGTACCTCAAGTATTAATGCAATTCTATTTTCTTTTATTCAAATCTCTCTTATTCTTATTCCAAGATATTCATTCGTACCCAAGAACATGATGAATGTGATGATAAGTAACCCTCATTATCATTCTCACTCATGAACGCACGTGATTGACAACCACTTCCGTTCTACATGCAACAGAGCTTGAATGTGTATCTCTTAGATTCCCCAACAGAATCTTCGTGGTATAAGCTAGATAGATGGCGGCATTTATGAGGATCCGGAAAGTCTCACCTTGTCTGTGGTATTCCGAGTAGGATCCTGGGAATCCGGAAAGTCTAACCTTGTCTGTGGTATTCCGAGTAGGATTCCGGTAATGAATGACTGTGACGTGCTTCAAACTCGCAAGTGCTGGGCGTTAGTGACAGACGCAAAAGAATCAAGGGATTCTATTCCAGTAGGAGCGGGAACCAACCAGTGATTAGCCGTGCTGTGACAGAGTGCGTGAGCGTAGTTTTCACTGCGAGGATGGGATGTAGCCATCAACCATGGGTGATGCCTCCAGACGATTAGCCATGCGAGTGACAGCCGCAGAGGATCATTTTCCCGAGAGGATTGAAAGTAGCCACCGCTGATGGTGAACCTCTATACACAGCTTGCCATGGAAAGGAGTAAGAAAGATTGAGTTGAAGCAGTAGGAGAGTAGGCGTCCTTGAGCCATACAGTATCTCCATATGCTTATCTGAAATTCTCACCAATGAATCTGCATAAGTATTCTTATCCCTTTTATTTATTTTATTTATCCAATTTAATTCCATTTGACTCTATGATTCTAATCACTAACTGAGATCTACAAGGTGACCATAGCTTGCTTCATACCAACAATCTCTGTGGGATCGACCCTTACTCGCGTAAGGTTTATTACTTGGACGACCCAGTACACTTGCTGGTCAGTTGAACGGAGTTGTGTCCACTCGTGCCAAATACCTAAATTCCACAATTTTACAATGAATGCACATCAAAGAATAGTGATCACAATTTCGTCCACCAAGAGTGCAAGGCCATCAACATGGCCGAACGTGGAGAGGAGAAAGAGACAGTGAGCGCCACTGAGGAAGACCTCAATGGACGTCCACTGGGCTCCAATAAGTTCCCTAATGAGGAACCATGGGAATCTGAGGCTCACACTGAGACCATAGAGATTCCATTGGATTTACTTCTGCCATTCATGAGCTCTGATGAGTATTCTTCCTCTGAAGAGGATGAAGATGTCACTGAAGAGCAAGTTGCTAAATACCTTGGAGCAATCATGAATCTAAATGACAAGTTATTTGGTAATGAGACTTGGGAGGATGAACTCCCTTTGCTCACCAAAGAACTGGATAACTTAACTAGGTAGAGATTACCTCAAAAGAGACAGGACCCTGGGAAGTTCTCAGTACCTTGTACCATAGGCACCATGACCTTTGAGAAGGCCCTGTGTGACCTAGGGTCAAGCATAAACCTTATGCCTCTCTCTGTAATGGAGAAGTTAGGGATCTTTGAGGTACAAGCTACAAGAATTTCACTAGAGATGGCAGACAATTTAAGAAAACAAGCTTATGGACTTGTAGAGGATGTTCTGGTAAAGGTTGAAGACCATTACATCCCTGCTGATTTCATAGTCCTAGAGACTGGGAAGTGCATGGATGAATCCATCATCCTTGGCAGACCCTTCCTAGCCACAGCAAAGACTGTGATTGATGTTGACAGAGGAGAATTGATCATTCAAGTGAATGAAGAATCCTTTGTGTTTAAGGCTCAAGGATATCCCTCTGTAACCATGAGAGGAAGCATGAAGAGCTTGCCTCAAAACAGAGTCAAACAGAGCCCCCACAGTCAAACTCTAAGTTTAGTGTTGGGAGGCCACAACCAAATTCTAAGTTTGGTGTTGAACCCCCACATTCAAACTCTAAGTTTGGTGTTGGAAGGTTCCAACATTGCTTTGAGTATCTGTGAGGCTCCATGAGAGCCCACTGTCAAGCTACTGACATTAAAGAAGCGCTTGTTGGGAGGCAACCCAATGTTATATTTATCTATTTTTCTTTGTTATTTTATATAAGTTGATGATCATAGGAAGCCACAAAATCAATTGAAAAAGTAAAAACAGCATGAAAAACAGAAAGAAAAAAGCACACCCTGGAGGAAAAACTTGCTGGCGTTTAAACGCCAGTAAGGACAGCAAATGGGCGTTTAACGCCCAGTTTGGCACCATTCTGGGCGTTAAACGCCAGAAATGGGCACCAGCCTGGCGTTTAACGCCAGAATTGGCAGAAGGAGCATTTTTGCTTGCCACTTGGTGCAGGGATGAATTTTTCTTGACACCTCAAGATCTGTGGACCCCACAGGATCCCCACCTACCCCACCATTCTCTCCCTTCTTCACCCATTCACCAATCACCTTAACACCTCTTCCCCAAAAACCCCTCACCTATCAAATCCCATTATTCTCTTCACCACTCACATCCATCCTTCATAAAACCCCACCTACCTCATCATTCAAATTCAAACCACTTTCTCTCCCAAACCCACCCATACATGACCGAACCCTACACCCCCTCTCCACTCCTATATAAACCCATCTTCACTCCTTCATTTTCACACAACCTAAACACTACTTCTCCCCCTTGGCCGAACCACAAAGCCACCTCCATCTCCTCTATTTCTTCTTCTTCTACTCTCTTCTTTCTTCTTTTGCTCGAGGACAAGCAAATCTTCTAAGTTTGGTGTGGTAAAAGCATTGCTTTTTGTTTTTCCATAACCATTTATGGCATCTAAGGCCGGAGAAACCTCTAGAAAGAGGAAAGGGAAGGCAAAAGCTTCCACCTCCGAGTCATGGGAGATGGAGAGATTCATCTCAAGGGTGCATCAAGACCACTTCTATGAAGTTGTGGCCATGAAGAAGGTGATCCTCGAGGTCCCTTTCAAACTCAAAAAGAGTGAATATCCGGAGATCCGACATGAGATCCGAAGAAGAGGTTGGAAAGTTCTTACCAACCCCATTCAACAAGTCAGAATCTTAATGGTTCAAGAGTTCTATGTCAATGCATGGATCACCAAGAACCATGATCAAAGTGTGAACCCGGACCCAAAGAATTGGCTTACAATGGTTCGGGGAAAATGCTTAAATTTTAGTCCGGAAAATGTAAAGTTGGCATTCAACTTACCCATGATACAAGGAGATGAACACCCTTACACTAGAAGGGTCAACTTTGATCAAAGGTTGGACCAAGTCCTCATAGACATTTGTGAAGAGGGCGCTCAATGGAAGAGAGATTCAAGAGGGAAGCCGGTTCAACTGAGAAGGCATGACCTCAAGCCCGTGGCTAGGGGATGGTTGGAGTTTATCCAACGCTCAATCATTCCCACTAGTAACCGGTCCGAAGTTACTATAGATCGGGCTATCATGATTCATATCATCATGATTGGAGAGGAAGTAGAAGTTCATGAGGTTATATCCCAAGAACTTTATAAGGTGGCGGACAAGTCCTCTACCTTGGCAAGGTTAGCCTTCCCTCATCTCATTTGTTACCTCTGTTATTCAGTCAGAATTGACATAGAGGGAGACATCCTCATTGATGAAGACAAGCTCATCACTAAGAAGAGGATGGAGCAAACAAGAGATCCTACTCATCATGAAATCCCTAAGATGCCTCAAGGGATGCACTTTCCTCCACAAAACTATTGGGAGCAAATCAACACCTCCTTAGGAGAATTGAGTTCCAACATGGGACAACTAAGGGTGGAGCACCAAGAACATTCCATTCTCCTCCATGAAATTAGAGAAGATCAAAGAATCATGAGGGAGGAGTAACAACGGCAAGGAAGAGACATTGAGGAGCTCAAGCACTCCATAAGATCTTCAAGAGGAAGAACAAGCTGCCATCACTAAGGTGGACCCATTCTTTAACTTCCTTGTTCTTTATTTTCCTGTTTTTCAAATTTTCATGCTTATGTTTATCTATATTTGTGTCTTATAATCATTAGTGTCTTAGTGTCTATGCCTTAAAGTTATGAATGTCCTATGAATCCATCACCTTTCTTAAATAAAAAATGTTCTTAATTGAAAAAGAGAAGAATTGCATGAATTTTGAATTTTATAGCAGATTAATTATTTTGATGTGGTCGCAATACTTTGTTTTCTGAATGTATGCTTGAACAGTGCATATGTCTTTTGAATTTGTTATTCATGAATGTTGGCTCTTGAAAGAACGATGAAAAATGAGACATGTTACTGAGGATCTGAAAAATCACAAAAATGATTCTTGAAGCAAGAAAAAGCAGTGAATTCAAAAAAAAAGAGAGAGAGATTATGTGCGAAAAAAAATAAAAAAATAAAAATAAAAAATAAAATAAAAAGAGAAAAAGAAATAATAAAGTCATGATCCAAGGCAAAAAGAGTATGCTTAAGAACCCTAGACACCTCTAATTGGGGACTCTAGCAAAGCTGAGTCACAATCTGAAAAGGTTCACCCAGTTATGTGTCTGTGGCATGTATGTATCTGGTGGTAATACTGAAAGACAGAGTGCTTTGGGCCACTGCCAAGACTCATAAAGTAGCTGTGTTCAAGAATCATCATACTTAACTAGGAGAGTCAGTAACACTATCTGGATTCTGAGTTCCTATAGAAGCCAATCATTCTGAATTTCAAAGGATAGAGTGAGATGCCAAAACTGTTCAGAGGCAAAAAGCTAAAAGCCCTGCTCATCTAATTAATACTAATCTTCATAGATGTTTTTGGAATTCATTGCATGTTCTCTTCTTTTTATCCTATTTGATTTTCAGTTGCTTGGGGACAAGCAACAATTTAAGTTTAGTGTTGTGATGAGCGGATAATTTATACGCTTTTTGGCATTGTTTTTAGTATGTTTTTAGTATGTTTTAGTTAGTTTTTATTATATTTTTATTAGTTTTTATTTAAAATTCACTTTTCTAGACTTTACTATGAGTTTGTGTGTTTTTCTGTGATTTCAGGTATTTTCTGGCTGAAATTGAGGGATCTGAGCAAAAATCTGATTCAGAGGCTGAAAAGGACTGCAGATGCTGTTGGATTCTGACCTCCCTGCACTCGAAGTGGATTTTCTGGAGCTACAGAAGCCCAATTGGTGCATTCTCAACTGCGTTGGAAAGTAGACATCCTGGGATTTCCTGCTGAGTATTAATGCAATTACTATTGTTCTTTTATTCAATTCGGCTTATTCTTGTTCTAAGATATTCATTCGTACCCAAGAACATGATGAATGTGATGATTATATGATGCTCATCATCATTCTCACTTATGAACGCGTGCCTGATAACCACTTCCGTTCTACAAGCAAACAAGGCTTGAATGTTTATCTCTTGGATTCCTTAATCAGAATCTTCGTGGTATAAGCTAGAATTGATGGCGGCATTCAAGAGAATCCGGAAGGTCTAAACCTTGTCTGTAGTATTCTGAGTAGGATTCAAGGATTGAATGACTGTGACGAGCTTCAAACTCCTGAAGGCTGGGCGTTAGTGACAGACGCAAAAGAATCACTGGATTCTATTCCAACCTGATTGAGAACCGACAGATGATTAGCCGTGCTATGACAGAGCGCGTTGAACATTTTCACTGAGAGGACGGGACTGTAGCCATTGACAACGGTGATGCTCAACATACAGCTTGCCATGGAAAGGAGTAAGAAGGATTAGATGAAGACATTAGGAAAGCAGAGAGACGGAAGGGACAAAGCATCTCTATACACTTATCTGAAATTCTGACCAATGAATTACATAAGTATCTCTATCTTTATTTTATGCTTTATTCATAAATCATCTATAACCATTTGAATCTGCCTGACTGAGATTTACAAGATGACCATAGCTTGCTTCATACCAACAATCTCTGTGGGATCGACCCTTACTCGCGTAAGGTTTATTACTTGGACGACCCAGTGCACTTGCTGGTTAGTTGTGCGAAGTTGTGATAAAGAGTTGAGATTGCAATTGTGCGTACCATGTTGATGGCGCCATTGATGATCACAATTTCGTGCACCACAGTGTCACTGGCTATAGTGATTCTAATTGGGGAGGTGACCCTGATGATAAAAAGTCTACTAGTGGTTTTTGTATCTTTCTAGGCTAGAATTTGCACTCTTGGTCCTCCAAGAAACAAAGTGTTGTTGCCAAATCCAACACTGAGGTTGAGTACAAGACCATGGCTGATCTTGTTGCTGAGCTAATTTGGGTCAAAAATCTGTTGTGTGAGCTGAAGTTTAAAGTTCTAGAGTCTCCTTTAATTTACTGTGATAATCTTAGCAATATTTTTCTAGCTGCCAATTCCATTCTTCATTTAAAGTTAAAGTTGAAACACTACGAAACTGGCTTGCATTTTGTAAGAGACTATATTAACAAGAGAGTTTTTCGAGTCAGTCATGTACCTGGCTATGTACAGATAGATGATGCCTTGACCAAAGCTCTTTTCTCTGCAGCGTTTCTTTATTTCAGAACTGCTCTTATAGTTAAGGATGGGAAGGGTGTGTACAGTGCTGCCAATAGTAGAGAAGGAATACTTAGCAAGGAGAATGAAACAACTGGATGCAAAATAGAGAAATTAGAAAATTCAGAAGTAGGGTGCATGATAGCACAAGTTAAGAGTAAGAGCTATGAAAAAAGTCAGTTACAAGCAAGTTAGTATAGTTAAGGGTTATTAAAATTAGTTATAGGTTGTTAGAGTTAGTTATAACAGCTAGCACTCCTGCTTTCTATAAATATCAGTCACCTAATTGCAATTAGTGTATATATCATTTGAATAGGTAATAAAGATTAGAAAAATTTTTCCCTTTTAATTTTCTCTTAAGTTCTCTGTGTCTCGTTCTCCACTTCCTCTTTTCTCTTCTTCATTGTCTGATACCTTTAAGAAACAATTAATACTCAATATTTTTTGTAACGGGAAAGAATCCACTCCCGTAGCAAAACTTTTCATCAACAAAAGGAAGCCACCTGCCAACTTTTTATAAAAAAAATTAGTTAATATTTAATATAATTAATTTAATTGCCTAAACATTTCTAATACCAATTCAACGAATTTGGATCCTCTAACTTTTGAATTTCACTTTAAAGGATAAAGTGTGATCTCTCACCATCTATTTCATAGGTGGAGACCAAGAGAAAATATGAGAAAAAAATCATTCAAAGGTAAGAGATTACACTTTATCCTCGAAAGTGAAAATTCAAAATTTAGAGGATCCAAATTCCAATTCAACCTCACAAGTTCAACCCCCACTCCATTCACTTGCAATTTTTTATTATTTTAAATTGTGCATTTGGATTGCAAACTACATATTGTTGGCCCTATTTGAGTTCTAAGCATCAATTCTATACAAGATAAAATATTAGTAATTTAGGATGTCCATATACTCCATGCTTTGTTTTAATATAAATCTTATTATTATTCTTTACCTTAACACTTTTGTTTCTTCTACAATAGCATGCATAAAATCCGTCCCATTCCTACTTACGAGTAGTAAAAATTAAATCCTAATTAGCCCGCACGAATACCTGCCACTATGGGTATTAATTTTGTCCTTATCCATCTTGCCTCTACCATACTGTATAATCATTAAAATCTATAAAACACAATTAAATTCAAAATTTAGATAACCATAACTACATATATAATATAAATTAAATTAAAAATACAAAAATGATACAATATCAAACAACATATTAATCATTTTATTATTTTTTTTATGTATATTACATATATATTAGGATGGATAGGGGCATATATCCCTTAAACTCGATCATGCCTTGCCTCATCCCATCTTGCACTGGGTCGAGTCATTACTAGTCCTGATCGAGTAGGGACGAGTTAGATAGCCACAGGTTCGAGTAATGTAACCACACCTAGTTACATCTACATAAAATTTTATAGAATTGTGCATCATTTAAGCATCTCTACAATCATTATGATCATTATTGTCTTTAATATTATTATGAAGTGCTCGTCTTTGCTTTTTTTTTTAAAAAAAGGAAGACATGATGTTATAGATATTTAATTGTAATATATATTTTAATTTTTTTTAGATTTTTTTTGTTATGGGACTTTACCGTATTACATGTAGTGAATATTATAATATAGGATAAAGTATATTTTTTTTTTTGAAGTTTGCTAAAATTTTTAAAAATACTCCTAAATGTTATTTTGTTTCAATTTGTCTTAAAAAAATTTTATTTGCATCAGATATATCCCTGACAACTAAATTTTAAAAAAATATGACTAATCTAACAATAATGCATGATAAATATGTTTGATTTGATTGTATTAAAGGTTATTCTTGTAAAATTATTTTTGAATTGGTCATAATTTTTTTTTGAAAAATCAGTCATTAGAAGTAAATTTAATGCAAATTAAAAATTTTTAGAACAAAATTGAAACAAAATAAAATTTAACAATATTTTTAAAACTTTTAGTAAATTTTAAAGACAAAAAATATACTTTATCGATTTATCCTGTAGTATATCTAAACTTGTATTGTTTGAACAAAAAATATTTAGAATCTAATATACATTTTATTGTTTATTTGAGTTGTATTTATTTATCTTTTTAGATTTATTTTGTAATAAATCATGTAGATTATTGAAAAAAAAATTTTAAACCCTCAATAATAAAAAAAACCATGTCATCTTTATAAAGCATAATTTCTGGATATGATCACGTTTAAAAAAAAAAGTTTAACATTGCATTTTTAAATTCTTAAAAAAACGTTACTAAAGAATAGACTAATGTCACGATTTACAATACCATGACCATAACTATAGAGTAAGCTTTGATTACAGACTAAAATTTTTGATAGAAAATTTAAAGGTGCGCCAAATATTGTAATCTTAGACAAAAAGAAATGTGACCATAAACTTGGAAAAGACATAAATTTTTGCTACACAAATACATAAATTTATGTATAAAAAATAATTCAACATGATATATATCCTACAAAAATTAAACACAAAATTATATTTTAATAAACATAAAAATCCAAAAATTTTGTGCTTTCTTCCTTTGTTTCTCTTCTAAAATTTATGTATTTATCGTAAAAACTTTATGTGTTTACCGTCAGAATGAGGAAATAATAAAAAACAAAAAGTAGAATTTCTATGTTTTTCTTGACAAATTTATGTTTTTCTTTAAAAGTTAATTTTTTTGTAAACGTTTGTTACAAAAAAAATTATCCTAAAATAAAAAATGAAAACAAAAAAATTTTAATAATAAAAAACACAAAAATTTATGAAGATGAACACAAAAATTTATGAAATCAAACATAGAATAAATACATAGATAAAATAGAAATTTAAGTAACAAAAAACCAAGAAATTTTTAATTACAAAATACAAAATTGTTTGCTAATAACATTGAAAAGCGAAGAAGAAACATAGCTAAGGAAAAAAAAGGAGAAGAGGAGGAAAACGCAGAAAACATGTGTGTAAGGGAAAAAAATTAATTAACAACTTAAACTGAATTTCATTACCAAATAAATTTGGTCATGAAACATTTTCAACTTATTTATGCATTCACTTTATATGGACTTTTGGAGACTTCAGAAGGGTCAACGTGATAAAGCCTTTACAACTTGCATAGTTGCATGCACAATTCAAACTCTTCTCTAAAAAACACTATAGAAATTAGATGTAACTGATGATTTATAAAAATATTTTGAAAAGCCAAAATTTCTCGTTTAGTTTCTGGCCAAAAATAAAAACGTTAAAACCAAACACGCAACATCGGCTATATCTATGCATCAGTATTACGAACTTTCTAAAACACCAGACTTTGTCCAAACTAAAATGACAAAGACTAGCTAGTTTATTACTGGCAAATTAATAGACACTAACATAATGACTAACTTATTTCTTTTTTTGGTCAAAATAGTGAAAAATATAGTTTGTGACTAATATTTTTTTATTCAAATCTTAAAGATAAAAAATATATTTTATAATATTTTAATATCTAAAAAATAATATTTTTTATCAAAGAAAAAAAAATAGTTATCACGTTTTTTCTATTCCCTTCATATATAAAAAAAAATATGATATAGTCGATAGTCGATGTATTATTATTGAGATAATAGAAACAATGTTGAGTATATAAATACACGTCATGTACAATGACTACTTTTCCTTTTTTTTTTTAAATAAGTGTCTCTTTTATTTATCTAATATACTAGTTATAATAAATTTAAAAATAAAAAATAATTATTTTAATAAGGAAAGAATAATTTAATACTAGACAAATAAATAGAAACATATTATTATGGGTGCAAATAAATTTGGTGTGGGTTTCTTTTATAAAGGGACCGCAGAGGCCTATGAGCAAAGTTATGATGTGCATGTGAGTGAGGGCCCAAAAAGCTTGTTCTTGCCCTTATGCTACGTCTCTTTGTGCTGCAAATCACTTTCACTCCCTTAGCTTTTTACGCTCTCTGTCTCTTTCTGCTCATAGCTGCCATCTGTTACTCTGTTTCCTGATACTCTATCACCTCCTTTGTGGACAAGAATAACAAGGAAATGATACCCTCTTCTTCTCGGGGCGTCTCATTCATTCGTTCATTCATAATATAATATAATAAAATAAAATACATACAAATAAAAACAAATGGAAAATATGACTTTGTAACAGAAATTATTTTAGATAAAAAGAAAAGAATGATGTTTTATTTAAATACGAGTGTTTGTGGTATTTTATAAAATTGTGAAAGTGTCATAAAATTAGTCTAACACAGAGGTTGAAGATAACAACGGATTATACCAATTGTGTTTAGTGTATTGTGTTTTTTTGTCTTTATTTTTATTTACTCCATTTCAATGTGTTGAGTTCTTTTTGTTTCAAAAAAATTAGTTCAACACACAGGTTATGTGTTACTCAACACGTAAGTAGCATGTTGACGCCATACTTCTACCACGTATGCAACATGTTAGTTGCGTGCTGACTCAATGTTCATCTATTTGTAAATACACTAAAAACCTTTATTTTCAAATAAAACACACTTCTAAAATTCATATTAAAATTCTTTTAATACTTTATATATTTATTTTATTTTTATGTAACTATTTTGTTATAAATATTAAAAAGAGTTATTTATAAAATAAATTGATGCAATAATACAGTATGATTGTAAAATTATTAATAATGCGGAAAATTGATGATACAATTGTTAACGTTGTAAGTGTAAGAGTATATGAAATTAGTTTTACATTAAAAAAAGTATGGAAGAGCAAAGAGTTTATAAGACTTACTATTTTAAAATTTTGAATTAGATGTTGTGTCTTCTCATTTTATATTTTCTCACTTAATTATTATTCAAAATTATTTTGGTGATCGAGAATTTTTCATGGCAGTCCAACAATAATAATTACTAACGATATAATATTTAACCAATTTATTGGCTAAGCTACTCACAAATATTATTATCACTCTTTATTTCTTTAATTCCACCGAAAATTTATGTATTATGAATAAGGATGACAATTTGAATTGATCCACTCCGACCCACCTCTTGTATCATTCTTTTAATATATATATATATATATATATATATATATATATATATATGTTTTTATATAATGTTATTATTATTATTATTATTATTATTATTATTATTATAAATTAATTTGTTTTTGTATATATATTAAAAGATAAAAATAAAGCAAGTATTAATATCAAAATTTAAAGGAGACACTTTTAGTAATTTTCATTCACACCCAAAAATTTTAATGCGCATCCTTCCTCTTTTTCTCATTCAGATATTTTCTAAGCATTTTTCACTCGTTGACTAGATGCTTAAAAATGAATATTTGATTAAAATTAATGGAGTAAATGAATTTATTCTATGTGATGTAATAATTTAATTTTTTTAGTTTAAGATTATTTTGATGTTTTAAGACTATTTTAATGTATTGTGAGGCCATCTATATCCTACGTCTTATTGTAAACAATTTAGGATTGTCTTTGTATTTAAATATATTTCTAGAATATTTAATCATATTTAAAACTTTATTAATTTATTTAGTCTAATTTGTTTATTTTCATGCTATAAATTTTTCTAAAAAAAATTATAAAGCAATCAGAGTATGAGACAGAGTGATGCGTGACGAATATGGAGTAGTTATATATCCGCAAATTTGGATATGGAAAAAAAAAATTAAAATACCCATAGGTGTTGGCAGTCCAACAATAATAATTACCAACTTGGGACAGGTAATAGGATCATGGGGTGGATGTTCAGAGTGGATATAGATATTTAACGAAAATGTTTGGTAATAAAAAAAAATTAGTCAAAAATAATTATTATTTATTTTATTTAATATTTATTAATTATCACAATAATTAATGAATAATAAATAAGATAAGTTTTTATTGTTTTTTTTTTTTGTCTTTTTAGCATTATTCGATATTTAAATATCCGTCCTATTCCATTCTATTATCGTTCCTAATTATAAATTGTTGTGTACTTCTTTACAAATAAAAGTTGGAGGTAATTTAATAATTTGAAATTTGTTTAATGGAATATAGTATTGAATTTTATGGCAAGATTGTAGAAGAGATTATAGTTTTAATAAAGGAATAATTTAGATGAATGATTAGAGAAATTTAATAGTTATATTATTGATAAGTTATAGAAAAAATATAAAGATATTTTAGAACTCGATATGTTTTTTCACTTATCTGATACAATGAGTTTAATGTTGGTCTATTTATAAGTATTACAAGTGGAACACAACACAACTAATTTAAAATTTCTAGACAATTTTTTTAGAGATTTCTAGATATTATCTTAATATACATTTCTAGTAGTCATTTAATTTATTTATTTAATTTTTAGATTTTTTATATCAAAATATTTAGATATTTACTTTTACCAAACAAAGTCACGAGAATTATAGAGATTTTTACAAAGGTATAACATAATTAATATTGCTCTTTGATATACATTTATGAACTTTGGACATATTTTTAAATAGTTCAAACTTTGATCTTGATAGCATCTAAGTGAAAATGTCGGTCAATTGTTCATTTATGTTGTAATATTCAATTTTTATCTTTTTCTTTAATATAGTTTCTTGTAGAAAATGATACTTGATACTTATGTACTTGATTCTACTATGGTAAATTGGATTGTTTGTCATTAGTTTGCTGATTTGTTATCGCACATTATAGTTGCTAGATCTTCCTATATATTGTTCACCTATGTCTTCAAATATATTTTTTAGCTATATTGCTTGATTAGTAGCATTTGCGACTGCAACATACTTGATTTTAGCAGAAAATTGACCCACATTTTTTTATTTTTTTATGCCTAAGAGAATATTCTTGATCTTAATATAAATGCATATTTAGAAGTACCTTCAAGTTGTCAGTTGATCCTGCTTAATCACTGTCAGTATATCCAAGTAGTTTTGGATCTTTAATATATTTATAGTGAATGCTATATCCTTTTGTGCGTTGTAGATATCTTAAGATTTTTCTTGCAACTTTACAGTGAATTTGACTTATCTTTTACATAAATCTGGACAATAGAGTTGTTGCATACATTAAGTTTAAAGGGTGCTTCTAGTGAGACTTTTGTATTACGAAATATATGTCTTTCCATATTCATCTTTTTTTCGTAATTTCTCATTATAGATTAGAAGAGTAGACATTTCCTTACAATTAATTATCTTGAACTTTTGCAACAAATTTTGAGTGTACTTTTCTTGCGAGATGAAAATTTCGTCTTCATTTAGATTTATCTCAATATAAAAAAATAGTGCATCAATTCTAAGTCAGTCACTTCAAATGTATGCTTCATTTTTTCTTTGAATTCTCTAATCATTGTCTTATTATTTTTTGTATAGATAAAATTGTCCACGTATAAGAAAACTATGAGAGTGTTTTATTTACCTTGCGTTCTAAAGTTGAGTGTAGGCCCCCTTTTGCTTTTCCTGAATTCGTGATTAATAAAATATTGTCAATTCGATTGTACCATACTCACAAAGCTGCTTAAGTCCATAGAACATTTTCTTTAGTCTTAACATCTTATCTTCATGTCCTTCTGCAGTAAATTCTTGTGGTTGATCAATGTATACTTCATGCTTGAATTCTCTATTAGAAAGGTGAATTTCACATCAAGTTGATAGACCTTCTAGTGCTTTTGTGTTGCTAGTACAATGAATGTACTTATTGTATTTAGGCGAGCTATTTGTCACAGTAAATTTTAGAAAGTTAGATTTAACGGTGTTTGTATAATTTTTGGAGTGTTTGAAAATATTCTAGATGGTTTCGAAACGTTCTAGAAAGTCCCAGAATATCCTAGAAGATTTTTGAAGGCTATAGAAGGTTATAGAGTATTCTAATAGAGTGTGGATATATATAGAAGTATAAAGAGTAGTATGGAATAATCTAGAAGTATTTAAAAAAATATGGTAAGATAGATATTTATAGTGAAGATTTTAGATGATTAACCTGGACCGTTGATTAGATTTAATCATAACCATCTATTGAGGAGGTGAATGGTTATAAATATGAGTGAAAGTTAAATTTTGGGGATGTGAGTCATTTGTAACAAACACTTGACTAATAAAGTGTTATTTTCACCAAAACTTTCTTTTTCTTGTGTTCTTAGCTTTCTTGCTAAATATTGAGAGTTAGGTTTACTTGTCTTAACTCAAGAGGTTGAGTTAGTTTGAGTGCTGATACGGTAGTATTGGAGTATGTCCAAGGCCGTGACAATTTGGTATCATATCAAAATTCAAGAGGGAGCACAAGTGTTTATAGGCATGATTTCTAGTGTGTCCATGGAGCATGTTGAGTCTCAAACGAGAAGGGATATTATTCCTTCTCAATGGAAAAATAAGAAGGTGCATTCTTCAAGTGAGTCTAGATATAAGAACTCTAACTTCTTAAAAGAGAGAATTTCTGTGTTGGAGAATATTATATCCTCTATGGATGAGCGCTACTAAAGGATAAAACATGACTAGGAGACCCTTGAGACTCACGTATTGGAAGAACTAGATGCTTTTAAAGAAAGCATGTTCCAAATCAAAGAAAAACTTGAAAATTCTTTGAAGCTGTTTGAGAAAGTTCGAGTTTGGTTCGAGGAAGAAAAATCTCGACCAACCATTATAAGAGAGATGACAAAGATTGATCTCCCAAAGTTAAAGGAGTTCAGGGGCATGAGGGACGCTCGAGAGGTGGAGAACTTTCTATGACAAATGGAAAGGTACTTCGAAAGCCAATGGGTGGTTGAAGAAGTAATAAAGGTATATACTGCAACTCTCTACCTTTCTGATAATGTTACTTTATGGTAGAAGAGAAAGTGCGTAGACAGAAAAAAAAGGATACTTGCAATATAGCCACATGAAAAGATTTTAAAAGAGAGTTGAAAAGACAATTATTCCCTGAGAATGTAGTCTATGAAACAAAGAAAAAGTTGAAAAAATTGAAGTACAAGAGTAGGATTAGTGACTACATACAGAATTTTACTACTCTTACACTTCAAATCCCTAACTTAGCATCAAAGAGATGGGTTCCAACCTTGGGCAAAATAAAAATTACAAAGAAGGATTGCTAAGAATGTTGATTAAGCCATTGTGCTAGCTGAATCGCTCACCGAGTATCAACGAGGAGACTCTAAACCTAAGTCTTCTTCCCAGCCTAGTTCTACTAAGGATGGAGAAGATAAGGGAAAGAGTTTCTCAACCAAGAAGGAAGGGAAGTACTTTTCAAAGAAAGAATACGAGAAAAAGAAGAAGGCTTTTGTGCCCAAAGGAGGATGCTTCATGTGCAAGGGATCACACTAAATAAAGGACTATTCCAATTAGGAACTTTGTCATATATAGTCAAGGAACAAAAGGCTTAATCGCAAGTGATTGAGTGTATTGGATCTATCCAACTCATGAATATTGTGAAGGACAAAGAAGCAAGAACTGCAGAAAAAAAAGACTTGATATATATCAAAGACTTTATCAATGAAAAATTCGTCATAGCTAAGATCGACACTGGTGCTACACACAAATTATCATGCCTAATGAAGCAAAGAGGCTTGGGTTGAAGATCACCAAAAGGAATAGTTGGCTGAATCTTTTAAGAGAGTAGCAAAAAGAGTTGAGATGACTCTTAATTTTTGGAAGAGTCTTATGGATTTTTCAATAGCACCCATGGACGATTTCAATATAGTCATCAGGCTCGATTTGCAAAGGAATACAAATATAGTACCTATGGCATACGTCACATAGTATGCTTCATGGAGAAAAGGTCATCATGTATGGTTCCTACAATTTCAAAAGCTGAAGGATCCATGATGCTCTCTACTATGTAACTTAAGAAAGGCTTCAAGAAGGGAGAGATGACATATTTGACTCTATTATAAGAGGAGTCAACATCCAAAGGAGAAGATATTCTCTCCAAAATCAAGAAAGTGCTTGAAGAAAATAAGGATGTGATGCCTTCTGAGTTGGCAAAGCAACTACCACCCAGGAGGAAGGTGGATCACAAGATTGAACTGGAGTTAGAAGCAAAGTCGTCTACCTCAACACCATACACAATGGCACTGCCAGAACTTGAAGAGTTGAAAAAGCAACTCAAGGATCTACTAAATGCTGGATTCATTCATCCATCAAAGATTGAGTTGGCAGCCATTTTCATGGTCAAAGAAGATAATATACCCATCATCAAGGAAGGGTTGCATCATGATCCATTAGCCAAAAAGTTGGTGAAATTGGCTAGAGAAGGTAAGAACAAAAGATTTTGGATAAAATATGACCTTCTTTACACCAAAGGAAGAAGATTATACATACCTTAGTGAAAAAATTTGAGGAGAAAGTTGGTGAAAGAATGCCACGATACCAAGTGGGATGGTCATCAAGGACAATGAAGGACCTTGGCACTCATTGAATCTTTCTATTATTGGCCTCAAATGAGATATGAAGTGGAAAATTATGTAAAAACTTGTATCGTGTGCCTACAAGATAAGATTGAAAATAAGACACCAAGTGAGTTGTTAGAACTTTTGCCTTCAGCGGAGCGACCGTGGAAAAGTGTGTCTTTGGATTTCATCTCTGCCTTACCGAAGTCTGACGGGTTTGGATATATCTTCGTGGTAGTTGATCAATTTTCAAAGTATGCTACCTTTATACCTGCCCCTACTGATTGCATTGTAGAGAAAGTAGTACGACTATTCTTCAAGAATGTTGTGAAGTACTGGAGATTACTGAAGAGCATCATCAGTGATTGAGATCCATGCTTCAACAGGATGTCTATGGACAGAGCTGTTCAAACTTCTTGGATTGGAGCTTTATTTCTTAACAAGTTTTCATCCTTAAACTGATGGACAAACTGAGAGAGTGAATGTCTTACTCGAGTGTTACTTGAGGCATTTTGTAAGCGTTAACCAGAAGAATTGGACAAAACTTTTGGACATTGCTTAGTTCTCATATAATCTGCAAAGGAGCGAGTTCACAGGAAAGAGTCCATTCGAGATCATGACCGAACAACAGCCGCTTACACCACACTCTCTTTTTTCTTCTTACTCAGGGAAGAGCCCTGGAGCTTATCACATGGTTAAGTCTTGGAAAAACAAGCAGATATTACTCGTTCTTGCCTCGATAAAGCGGCAAAGAGGATGAAAAAATGGACAGATAAAAAGAGGAGGCATGCAAACTATCAAGTAGGAAACAAGGTAATGATTAAACTTCTTCCACAACAATTCAAAGCCTTTTGCAAGGTTCAGAAGGACTTGATCCGTAAATATGAAAGGCCATTTGAGATCATCGGGCGTGTTGGGAAGGTTTCTTACAAAGTACAACTTCCTCCATCTATGAAGATCCATCCAATCTTCCATGTGAGTATGCTTAAACCATATCATGAAGACCAAGAGGAACTACAGCAAAGGTGACTCGAGTCGTACTCCGTCCGTGGTGATTAGATCCTTTGATAAGAAAATTGAAGAGATCTTAGCTAATCGTATTGTGAGACGCAAAGGAGTACCACGAAGTATCCAATACTTGATCAAGTGAAAAGGACTCCCGATAACCGAAGCTAGTTGGGAAGCTCGTGAAGATTTGTAGTAATTCCAAGAATACCTAGAGTGCTATCATGAACAAAACATGACGAGGATTTTTGCGCAATAGGAGGGCGAGAATGTCACGGTAAATTTTTTAAGGTTAGATTTAACGGTGTTTGTATGATTTTTTGGAGTGTTTGAGAATGTTCTAGATGGTTTCGAAATATTCTAGAATATCCTAGAAGGTCCCAAAATACCTTAGAAGGTTCTAAAAAACTTTGGAAGGTCAAAGAGTATTCTAAAAGAGTGTGGATGTATATAGAAGTATGAAGAGTATATGGAATAATTTATAAGTATTTAGATAAATGTGGTAGGATAGATATTTGTAGTGAAGATTATGGATGATCAATTTGAACCGTTGATTAGATTTAATCATAACTATCTATTGAGGAGGTGGATGACTATAAATAGGAGTGAGAGTTAGAGTTTGGAGATGTGAGTCATTTGTAACAAACACTTGAATAATAAAGTGTTTTTTCCACCAAAGTTTTATTTCTCTTGTGTTTTTTTTCGTATTTTTAGCTTTTTTTTGTTAAATATTGAGAATTAGACTGACTTGATTTTAGCTCAAAAGGTTGAGTAAGTTTAAATGTCGATATAGTAGGCCAATAGCATTGAAGTATGTTCAAAGCCGTGATATATTGGTGCATGCAAATATCTATGTATAATCTATTTTTAAGAATTTGTACATATCTTTTTATTACGATTCTTGTCCGATTTTGATTAGATCGATTAAGATTAAGTTTAGGCTTGTATATGTACCATTTGATTTCAATGACATCTTTATTTAAAAGATAATTATTTACTAGCTTATAAGTGTTATTCTTCTCAAATATAATTTTTTATTGTATTTTTTTCATTCGTTTTACTTTTTTACTTTCTCAAAATTTGTAGGTTCCATCTTGACAAAATTACATATTTTATATATATTTTATAAAGATGTTTTTTGTTTTTGAAAAAGAATTAGTGATTGTTACTATTCTCGAAATAATTATGCTTGCTTCTTCTTATTCTTGTTATTGTAGACTTGTAAGGTAGTTGCGATGCTAACACAACAAATCTACAACTTCAAAACACATCACTTTTTTTTAAACCAAAATAAAAAACACACAAGTTAATAACAAATTAAACATATAAAGTACAAGACCTAAATATAAAAATCTGGTTAAAACTTAAAAATTATATATCTTATACTCTTTCAAAACTCACACAAATTACTACAAATAAAACACAAAAATTTTGTAATTGATAAAAAATAATAAAGATTTCAAACTAATTAGTAGTAAATAACTAAATATGTATGAAATGATTGTAAAGAAATACAAAAAATAAAGAAATATAAGATTGTAAATTTAAAAAAATTAAGAAATGATTAATTATCTTTGTATGAGTATATATTTATATATATTTCCTGAACGGTTTAAAATAATCAAGCATTAGATAAATATTTTTAAAAAAGATTTTAAACATAGGATTTTAATGTGTTTTCTTTGTATGTATAATTTTTTCGAAAAACTTAAGTTGATAGGAAGAGTCAACATAAATAATTATATTTTTAATAAGTTCCTTCAAATAATTTTTTTGGATTTATTTGATTTTTTTACATAAATTTTTTTATTTATTTTATGTTATTTTTTTCTCTTTTAAAATTCACCAAACACGCTAAATTTTTTAAACATAGAGATAATATTATATTATGATACTTTTTTTTTTCAAAAGCTTAAACTAACATAAAAATATAAATAATTATATCTCTAATAAATATAATTTTAAAAAATAAAATATTTTTATTTCTAATATTTAATAATTTTATGTAAGCGATTTTTTTGCTAATTTATTTATAAAGCCAAAAGTTTAAGAAAATGAAAAAGAAGTTAGGTGAAATTTTACTTTATTTTTGCAAATTCTTTTTAAATTGTGATTTAAATTTATTAAAAAAATTCAAATTAAATATACACATTATTTATTAAATACAATAATTTAACAAAATATTCGTGTATGATAGTTTTTCTGGTATTTAAAATTTTTTTGAGAATTTATTGCGAAACTCTTAACAGGTATGCTACACATACAAACCTTTTTGTCTTATAAGTCTTATAAGTTGGCACAAGCCTAATAAAACACACTCACATTACACTCCCACATTTAAGAGTAAATATACGCACGTTACTCAACCACTTCCTATTTCCAAAGCGCGCTACTCACCATTATGAACGACTATTTTTCTTCTTCCTCGATGAAAACCACAACTGTCATTTTTCTTCGCGTTTCTCCTTCTCCTCCTCTTCTTCCTTATTCTTCTCCTCATTCTTTGTGTTTCTCCTCCATTTTCTTCACGTGTTTCATCTTCATCGTCGTGTTTCTCCTCCTTCTTCTTTTGATTTTGCAACATTATGTATTTTTTCTTCTTTGTTTGATTTTTTCCTCCCAAAAAATTATGAGAATATGAAATAAGAAGATGAAGAAGAAGAAGCAGCAGAAGATGAGGAGGAAGAGAAAGAGTTCTGAATTATGCATAACTCATCAGAATAAAAATACACCCAAATATCTTCGTATTACACCCAAATATATTCGTTTTACACCTAAATTTGCTGCAAATACAAAAATGAGTTATGTTACGTGTACACTAAAATCAGTCACCAAAGTCAGCAAGAGCTGCAAAATACACCCAAAATACATCATATTAAAACAAGCATAAACTATAGAATGCAAACACAACTATAAAACCATCATAAAAAATAACAAAAACCATATTCATGAATCATAACTAAACCGAAACTAAAATAATTCAATTAAAAGAATAAGACAATTCACCCTCCTTCAGATGAAAAGTCATAAACTATAAATACACCCAAACTTTTATAAAAATACACCTAAATATTCTTGAAGATTATAGGGGTGTGCATGGATCGGGTGAAACCGGGTTTGATGTGACCCAGACCCGGCCCAAAATATATACTGGGCCTATTTGTTAGACCCGAACCCGGCCCTAGACTCGATGAAACCTATACACTTTCGGGCCACGATTATACCGGGTAAAAACCAGGCCATTAACATTTTATTACCTTGATACCTTCTAATAAGCTAGCATGTGAAAATATCCAAATTTCTAAGACTCCAACCATTATTTGACATAGTAAAATTCACTTAGAAAAATGTAATAAGAACCAACTCTTCTCTAAAATTAAAGCATAACCATAATCAATACTAATATTAGCTAATAACACCAAATATTTAAATCAATACAAATAACATAATATTATGCATTAATCTTAAATCGCATTTTAAACATAAAACATTAACTTATAGTTTTAGAATAACTAATAGTACAAAATATTAAGGTTTACAATACTTAAATTCCACATAAGAATAGCCATCATCCATCACTAATAACACAAAATATTAATTGTGTATGACGACCGGGCCATCGGGCAGACTTCGGGTGACCCGAGCCATGGTCCGGACCCAACCCGAAATAATGACCGGATCTATTTTTGAGACCCTTACCCGGTCCTAGACCCGATGAAATCACACCAAATTAACCCCTAAAGTATTCAGGGCGGGGCCGGATCTTCAGGCGGGGCCGGGCCATGCACACCCCTACAAGATTATATTAATTTTAATCTGAACTAGTACATTAGATTCAATTCAAATAAGGAAGAATTAGCAGTAAATTTTACAAGCAAGGTTCATGCACTGGTTTATCTGACAATCTGAAGTTGAATTATCCATTATCTTTAAAAACGATTTCAGAGTTTGATGTTAAAAAACAATGGAAATCGAGAATAACAAAGAAAGAAAATAGAGAGAAAAAATCACGTAAATGAAGAAGGAGAAAACAAAAAAAAAACGACAAAGAAAAAGACAAAAAATTTGAAAAAAGAAACATAATTTTTTCAAAAATAAAAAATCTGTTATAAGTGCGTGAAATGTATATGCATAACAAATGTGTTTGAGTATAATATCAATTAAAGAACTTATAAGACTTATATAATAAAATCACTTGTACGTATAGATTAATCCAACTTCTAAACACCTAATAATTATTATGTTCTTAAAAAGTCCAACATAAGAGCCAATAGTCTGCATCCAGTCAATGCTGCCACATTTATCAATGCTAATTAATTATTTACTAGTTACTTACAACTACAAGTGAGATTTTTGTTTCTTTAGTGATTTTCCTTTTCCTACGTCTAGATTCAAACACATAAGCTTTGATTTTATTGACGCAACTTTTCTAATTGAATTTAGGTAATATATATGCGCCTTTAAGGCACGTAATAAATTTATCATTAATTAAAATATTATATTTTTTAATAAATATAAAATAAATATATTAAAAAATTATTTTTTATATTTTTAATATAATAAAAAAAATTTAATTTATAATTTTAACATATATTTTTAGAAGACATAAAATAAAAAATCTTTATTAACACATAATCATTACAAAATTTTATTAAATTAAAAATGACATCAATTATAGAATGATAATATCTGATTATTTTTAAATATTTTTTATAATTTTATAACAATAATTTAAAATTTATAATTTAAGTTTTAAAAAACGTTAGGATCCTTTTTTTTTTGACGTATTAGCATTCGCCATAATATTCACACCTACCAAAATATTGATGGAAATAGAGATTTTGTCCGTTGAATATTAACCGGAGAATAAAATGCCATAAAATAAATTCGGAGGGAAAAGGGCGTGGTGGGAGAGAGAAAAGAGCGACAGAGTGAAGATAGTAGTGCACTTGTGCTTCGGAACTTGCCACGGGAAGAAGAAAAAAAAAAAAAATAAAAGTATAAAATAAACAAGGAATAGAGAGAGAGAGAGAGAGCATCGGCATAGGCAATAGCGCATAGCTATTAGTTTTAGTCACTGCCATACAAGAAGCAAGAAGTAGTGAAGAAGAAAAAGTGTTAAACTGTTCAATGTAGTGTTAAACTGTTAATTGTGGTGGTTGTTGTGATTGCGGTTGCTTTTTGTTTTCTGCTCTGCTACTCTTCAAACCACCGCGCTTTTCGTTCTTTCCTTCTCTTTCAATTTCTTCACTCAACAACCACTACTCTTTCTCACGCTCTCTCTCTCCTGCTGTTAAAAATCTATTTCTCTCTCTCTCTCTCTCTCTCTCTCTCTCTTGCAGCTGTATCGTTATCTTAAGTTCTAATCTTCGTAATTGATCACACATTGGGACTCGTTTTTCTTCCCCTGGAACCTCGATTAACCTCTAATCTCTCTCCCTAATTTTCTTTTTCTTTTAATTTTCTTTTTCTGTTTCGATGGAGACATCGGAGAATTGTTCTGTGAAAGTTGCTCTTCACATTCGTCCGCTCATTGCTGATGAACGACAGCAAGGTTGCAGAGAATGCGTTTCAGTTACGCCTGCGAAGCCTCAGGTACCTCGAAACTCGTCTCTTCACCTTCGTCAACATGATGCTTCTTTTTCTTTAACTGTTTTTTTGTGTGATTATTATTAATGTGTTTTGTCGTTTAGTGGATGCACTTCATTAATTAATGGTGCGTTCGTGAATTTTGTTTTGGTGGTGTGGAGGTTGCTTAATTATTATCATTTAGAAAAGAATGTTCTTTTTTTTGGGTTTTGAAAATGTAATGTTATTTGTTTATTCCTTTCTTGATTGCTTACCATGTTGAATGTGTAATTTTGCGTAAATCATTTTGTAAAGTAAAAAAGAAATGATCAAAATAATTGTTTCAAAAATTATGCTGAAGTACTGTTTGTTCATGTCGTAAGTCATAACATACTTTCCTGTTGCTTTTTTTCTTTATTATTATTATTATTATTATTATTATTATTATTATTATTATTATTTATTTATTTATTTTTTCTATCCAAAAATTTTCAAATGCTAAACTACTCCCACTCAAGCGATAAATTTTTGTTGAATTAATTTTATTAAAAAATTATCCAAAATTTTCAAATTACTTCTACTCCTTTTATCAGCTACATCCTCAGAAACGAGATGGTGAGAGAAGAGGGGAAAGGTGAAAAATAATCGTATGTGTTCATTAATTATGAAAATTAGAATTCACACATGTAAGTCTTGGTGGTGTAGAGTGTGTGGAGGCGCAGAAGGGTTGGTGTCCTTTTGTGTTTGTGAATCGTTCGTATATGTGTGTGTTGATAGTGATGTTGATGCTATTTGTGGATAAAAATGATAGTTTAGCACCTTAGAAGTTAACACTGAAGTATTATCGAGATTTATTCAATATTACATAATTACTTGATCAATTCATTAATCAATTACTTAATGACTTAATACGTTGTTGGAATTTCACCATCGCAGGTAAACTCAACGCTAGAAATTTATAGGATAATCGCTTCTTTATTTGAAGACTAGACACCCTAATCACGTTTAGAAAATTACTCTATTATTAAGAGCAGGGAGTAAAACGATTATTGCTGTAAGTGAGAGGTCATCATCAGTCAAAATTAAAGTAAAAAAACATGTTCCCCCTAATATGGATTATTGCACATTAAGATGGACTCCGTACGGTACTATGACATGGATTTACTACCATATTAATTGAGTTGCAGTTTTATAGATGCATTTAATTACATTTTCATGTATGCTAGGATAAATAAAATGCCAATTGATTAAAATTTGCTTGTTTGAAGGTTGAAACTATGGAATCATTCTATTCTGATACTGTGTCACTTCACTGTAATATCTATCACTGACCTTGATAACCTTCACATTTTTAATGTGTATTTTTTTGGATGATCAGGTCCAAATTGGGTCACATTTCTTTACATTTGATCATGTTTACGGAAATGGTGGGTCTCCTTTGGCTGATATGTTCGAAGAATGCATTGCCCCGTTAGTTGATGGCTTATTCCAAGGATATAATGCTACTGTACTTGCGTATGGCCAGGTGAGATCGATCTTGCATGTTATACACTCGAAGTTGGAAAAGACCATTCTATTCGTTTGTATCTGATGCACATATACTCCACAGACAGGATCTGGGAAAACATATACAATGGGAACTGGCTATAGTGACAATTGTCAGACTCAGGCTGGATTAATTCCTAAGGTCATGAATGCCTTGTTCAGCAAGGTTGAAACACTAAAGCATCAGACAGAATTTCAGTTGCATGTGTCCTACATTGAGGTATATTATCCATAACATTGAGGTATCTTGTCAAATATTTAACATATATAGTGATTTGTTTATTAAAATTTGAATCATTTGATTATAAACCCGCCTAAACATTTTATGAATTATGGATGATCCATGTTAAATGGATTTTCCTTGCAGCCATTTGTTTTGAGGACTTACTTGTACAATTTATTTAAAGATTTTGAAGGAAGAGGTGAGGGACTTGTTAGATTCTGTATCTAACAGTAAATTGGAATCTGCTAATGGCAATTCTGGAAAAGCAACTGTTCCTGGCAGAACACCGATACAAATTCGTGAAACCTCAAGTGGAGTCATAACACTGGCAGGATCAACTGAAGTTGCTGTGAGTACACTACAGGAGATGTCTACTTGCTTGGAGCAGGGTTCTTTAAGTAGGGCAACAGGAAGTACAAATATGAACAACCAGTCCAGGTAAATAATGTGCTCTCAGTCTAATGCCAATTGTAAAAAGATGTTAAATATGTCATTTTATGCTCGAATACATTGAAAATTTGAAACAGCTTCACATTTTTGGTGTATATGTCTGGTGATGTGTTTACATTCTGTGTACTTTTCCATGCTGACAACATCGGAATATTAGCTAATACATTCTCGTATTAGTTTAATTTTGAAAATTGCATTCATTTTTATGATGAAGATGAGCACGTCAGGTAGTCATTCTTTATATTGAAAAATCACATGTTCTCTAGATAGGAGGGCACAATAATTTTGATGAGTTTTATGAAACACAGTATCATTTTGTTGGTACCATAGTTATCAATAATTTGGTTTGGGTGGTACTGATGTTTTTGAAGATAGTTTTTTTAAATCCTTTTTCCTAGTAGACGTAGGCTTTGCACTTTAGCTTTTTATGGTGATTTCCATTTGATTTTAAACTCAAACAAGAAGTGATAGAAAAGCTTTATTTCTATGTTTTCCACCATAATTTTTGTTATCTAACAATTGTGGTTCCCTTTTTGTATTTAGTCGGTCACATGCCATCTTCACAATCACACTAGAACAGATGCGCAAGCTCCATTCAATTTCTCCCGACAATGACTCTTCAGACGAGGATATGGGTGAAGAATACCTTTCTGCAAAGCTCCATTTGGTAGATCTAGCTGGATCTGAGCGAGCTAAAAGAACTGGTTCTGATGGTGTTCGTTTAAAAGAAGGTTGGTTATACATGACAAGCTTGAATACCTCATATTTTTGTTTCAAATTTCAAAGTTCTTTGACAGCCTCGGTACTGCAGTAGACAATGGTAAGGACTCAATAGTGATATTAACTAGATGTTTTGGTTAATAGGCATACACATCAATAAAGGTCTTCTTGCACTTGGAAATGTCATAAGCGCATTGGGAGATGAGAAAAAGCGAAAGGAGGGTATGCATGTCCCGTATCGGGATAGCAAACTCACTCGACTTTTGCAGGTTTGGCTAACTTTTTTTGGTTTGACATAGTGGTTATGTGCTTGTGTGTTACCTATAGGGTAGCTTTTAGACTTAATCGTCTTTGCATTTTGCTCTTTTGAGAATCATGTTTACCATAGCTTTCTTATTTTTATGCTATTATGCAATTTTTGAAAATTTGTTCTTAGGACCATCTCTCTTAGCATATCTTCCTTACATATTCATAGTTTGATTTACAGGTTTAGGTCTCATATACATTCTTCTTCTGGCCAATTATTGCTTTAAAACTTTTTAAAGGCATTGAACAAAAAATTCATATAAAACTTTATGGAACCTAAAAATAAACTTAATATGCGAAATCATAGATACTATTTATCAGTAGCAGCATTTTCTATATCCAAGTCTGTAAGCTTTGACTTGTAACTTTATACATAGTAATCAACTATCTTTAGTTTCTTAATGTCCATCTCTTAAGAGTCTTTTGATCCAGAATTCCTGGTCCTTGTTGCAGGATTCACTTGGTGGAAACAGCAAAACTGTCATGATAGGTAATCGTTGCTAAAAGTTGATTCATTAATACAACTATTGTGTGTTTAAACCCTTCTCTTTTTTCCCTTGGTTAAATCCATTGAAACTATGAAATGTTCCTTTGCTTTCCTTAGCTTCATTTTGTTTCATTTGAAGCCATCTTATTTCAGCAGGGAAAATCTTTTTCTATTAATGTATAATCTAGTTACTAATTTCAAGTTCCTGTGTTAATAGATTTAGTGCTTGGTCTATGCGGACAGTTAATTTTAAATAATACTTGGTTAGATTTCCCTGTTATACTACCACATATCATAAGGGTAGAGGAGTATTTCCATCTTCCTTTTTATTTTTTTTTATGAATATTCTAACAAAACTTGCTCCTTTGCATCCATTTATGATACTCTTATACCACAAAAGAGCAGAATTGGTCAAGTGGAAATGACGCTAGGAACACATTAATTATTTACTTTCATGATTGAAGTAGGGGGGTGACAAAACAGCAGTTAGATTAAAAAAAATACAAGATGAAAACTGGGTTTGGAAAACTTTTACTTTTCGAAAGTAGTTTATTAAAACTGACTTTTAAAAGATAGTTTTCCAAAACTTGTAGCATCAATTGTGTTGGGTAAAACAATTTTTAAGATTTAGAAAAACCATAACAGACATGAATATAAAGATAAATTTGGATATTTATTAATATATGAGATTATATAAGACTTTTCAATTTTAATAAGAACAAACTAACTTTGAAAAGTACCTCCTTAGGTGCTTTCAAAAGTACTCCTAAATTTTAAAATCTGCATGCACAAACATATGATCTTTTTTCATTTATCTATCACAAAATGAAGTGCTTTGAAAAATTTTATTAAACCAAGCTGAATTTTGATGTTTACATGTCTATCACTGTCATTCTTATAATCAGATAAAAGTGTTTTTACCTTTTGACTTTTGTGATTAATTAAAGATATCTTTCTTCTTTTATACATAGTTTCTACATACTGCATCATGTGTATATTATTGCCTCCTGGAGATTTTATTATAATATTGTTTTCCTGATCATAATTCCAATTTTACCTGCTTTTTAATAACGAAAGGATTCTCCTTTTCCCAGCTTGCATTAGTTCTGCCGACATCAATGCTGAGGAAAGTCTTAACACTCTCAAATATGCAAATCGTGCTCGCAATATTCAAAATAAGCCTATTGTAAGATTCTTGGTTCTTTGTTACTTTAAGTTCATGTACAATCCAGCCGTTGAGAACCAGATCAAGTTTCTTCTGTTACAATATTTGTTGTTAATTTCAGGCTAATCGAGATTTGATATCCAATGAGATGCAGCAAATGCGTCAACAGTTAAAGTACTTGCAGGCTGAACTTTGTGCTCGGGGAGGAACTCCAGCTGATGAAGTGCGGGTATATATCATCATAAACTTTACATTTGAATTACCGTAAGATAAGTGGAGCCTAATATATACCTTGATGCTCCTGCTCTACAGGTTCTCAAGGAAAGGATTGCGTGGCTTGAGGCGACTAATGAGGGCCTCTCTCATGAACTTCATGAATATCGCAGTAGATGTGCTTTTGTAGACAACTGTGAAATTGATGAACCAGTATGTAAATAGGGAAAAATTTAAATGATTTTCTGTTACTTTTGCTTGTATTTATTAAGTCAATGTCATTAAAACAACCAGATGATCATAACGGACATTTATTTTTATTTCTTTTCCACTTAATTTCTCAGGATGGTCATATTTATCTTGAAAGACACTTTCAGAGCTCTGTTTCATCTGATCATCCCATGATTGAAAGTATATCTGGTACACGTTTTTTTATCTGTGTATTCTGAGCCATATGTTAATTTCATAATTTTAAGAAATGAGATTGGAATTCAGAATCTTGCAGAGAGGGATAGGATAAATGACTCATGGCCCCGCATCCTTCTTTCAGAAGAATATAGAAGTATTTTTTTCCTTGTCCTAGTAAATAGTCTCTACATTTATTAAGTGTATAGTCAGGGACTAGAGTCTATGCATCTCTCTTATGAAAATAAGCAGTACTTTGATACTGTGTTGTTATATTATGTAACCAAGGCTGAGTAATTTCCGACTCTGGCCATCTTGGATTGTCCAGAGAAGCTATTATTTATGTTTTCTATTTCCCTACTTTTATCAGGTGACGATTCAGGTGAAAGTGATGAAGCAGTAAAGGAATTGGAGCATGCACTTTTGCAGAATACCATGGATAAAGAGATGAATGAGTTAAATAAGCGCTTAGAGCAGAAAGAGGTTTCATTTCTGAAATTTGTTCTTAGAGTTTATGGATGTTCTTAAATGCTTCTTAACTTAGGATCTAATTACCATATATCTCAGAAATTTATCTTTCAAATCTGATGGCAGAGATGTGAGCATGCAATTATGTAGATCTTCTTGTCAGCTTGGTTTTTCTCTTATCCACAACCTTAATGACCTTTGCCAAGCTCTTAGAATGCCTTTAAAAGGTTATATTAGGTGTCAGCTGAGTAACTTCCATCAAAACAATATTCGAAGGCTAAAAGCAAAAAACAAGTGATATTGGAATGTGCTAATTGTTTTTCTTAATTGGTCCTTATACTAATATCTTGGGGCCTCAAACAGTAAATCGGTAAGTGTTCCATTTTATAGTGTTTTAATTTCCATACATTTTTACTTCCTTGCAGTCTGAGATGAAGCGCATTGGAATTGATACTGAAGCACTCAAAGAGCACTTTGGGAAAAAAATTATGGAGCTTGAAGAGGAAAAAAGAAAAGTGCAGGTTTGGACATAGTTAGGTTTAAATACTTTTGAGATAGCACACAAACGAAAGGTTTTTTCTGGTTCGTTTTATTTTTTGTCTACATTTTTTGTGTAACTTGTTTTTAAAATTTTGTAAAAAAAGAAGTCGTGAAAATAAGAAATGAAGACAGTAAACAGTATTTTTGTCATGTTTATGTTTTTCTTTTCACAATTATGAAAACAGAAAACATAAGAATGAAAACAAGGAATCAAACAAATCCTAAGTGTTTATTTTTCTCTTGTTTACTGATTCTGGAATGATAATGATAGCAAGAGAGGGACCGTTTGTTGCATGAGGTAGAGAATCTTTCAGCTAATATTGATGGACTAGCACAGAAATCTCAAGATGTTCGTGGCCAAAAATTGAAAGCACTGGAAGCACAGGTAATATTTCGATATTATTTTCATGGTAATTGTCCTTTTCCAATGTTAAATAGTTTCTGAGATATTTATATATTAAAATCTTGAACATCAGATTTTAGACCTCAAGAAGAAACAAGAAAACCAGGTGCTGCTACTAAAGCAAAAGGAGAAGAGCGAAGAAACTGCAAAAAAATTGCAAGCTGAAATACAGTACATCAAGGCTCAAAAGGCACTTGTGTTTAATTTTTCGAGCTACTTAATTATTGAAATTTTTACTTTGTATCTGATATTGGATTTATGAAAACTGTAGGTCCAATTGCAGCAAAAAATGAAGCAAGAGGCAGAACAATTTCGACAATGGAAGGCTTCTCGAGAAAAGGAGTTACTTCAGGTGATTTGCTTCTATAAATATGTAATCAATATTCTGTTTTCTTGTTTCAAAAAGGCATTGGAACTTTTAGGCCTTATAATAATTAGTGCTTAATTGTGCACAATATACAAAGTCCATGTCTTTCTGAAGGAACATAGTATGCGATAATTTTGTTGAATGCTCTTTGGTACTTGATAAGTCCTACTTGATAATTGTTTAGGGATATGGTAATGATAGCCTTTATAAATGTTTGGCCATCTCTCCTTGCAGTAGTCTTGGGATTGAGTTTGGTCAGTTCAATGATAAGAGTAATCTTTTTTGAGTTTTATCTCATTATTTTCTCAAAATATATCATGTTTCCTATTAAAGAGAAATATGCATGCTGGTCTCATCCACTGTAATTTTGATCTTCAATCTAATTTTAAACAGTTGAAAAAGGAGGGAAGAAGGAATGAGTATGAAAGACATAAACTTGAGGCTCTAAACCAGCGCCAAAAAAAGGTAAGATATAAAATTGAGTGTTTTCCATGTTCTTTTGTTGCCAACATGATAGGGGCATTATTTCCTACTGTGTCGAGTTCCCTGTGTCGAAAGTCCCAAATGGGGCCTCGAAGACGGGATAATTCATGCGGGATGGGGATGGGGAAAAAGATTTTAGATCACTGTTCACTCATTTTCTTGTTCTCAGGTGCTTCATAGGAAGACAGAGGAAGCAACAATAGCCACAAAAAGGCTAAAGGAATTATTGGAAGCCCGCAAATCTTCTCCACGTGAAAACTCTGGTAGAACTTGAAAGGGAATTATTTATCTTTTTTTACTTTATATACTATTTTCCTAACTATTTGCTGCCTCTTTCAGCTTATTCAAATGGACACCTTCAACCTGGGCTGGTAATGATCAATTCTTAGCCTATGCAGTACTGCTTAAAAAGCAACTAATCTTGTTATGCTTTTCGTTGCTGGTCTGCTTCTGTTCTACTTCTGATATCTTTACCTACACATCAAAATTGTGATGTTTAAATACACATCTTTCATATTGGCTTTTTTGGTATTAAATACTTTGCGCAAATCCTTTATAAAATTTTTTAACATAATTTGTATTCCTAGGTTAATGAGAAATCCCTCCAAAAATGGCTTGATCAGGAGCTTGAGGTCGTGGTACATGTGCATGAAGTTCGTGCTGAATTCGAAAAGCAAAAGCAGGTGTAAGTGACCACAATTGTTTTCTCCTTTTCTCCCCAAGCATACAATATAATATTGATTGAAACCTTTTTCAGCCAAGCTGCATTGGAGGAAGAGTTGGCTACACTGAAACAAGTCCATCAGTTCTCGGATTGCCAGAGTATCCCTACAGGACAGAACAAATATTCCAGGTAGAAATATTTTCTTGCATGTGTATTAAGGCACATTGAGGATATTTTGGAGTATATAACAATTTATTTTCCTCCATTTGTTAGATTATTATCCATGCCACCGGATGTAAAAGTCTCAAGAATAGCTTCTCTTGAGAATATGCTGGGCATGTCTTCGGCTGCTTTGAAAGCCATGGCTTTACAACTTACAGAGGCTGAAGCAAGGGAACGTGCATTAAGTAACCGTGGACGTTGGAACCAGTTACGCTCAATGGGAGATGCTAAGAATGTGCTTCAGTACTTATTCAATGCTACAGCAGAAGCAAGGTGCTTTTAGAATGAATCAGTTTAAGCTTTTGTAGATTGTCACCCAGTTGACTAGGGATTAAAGACAACAATTCACTAAGATGCACTTCTATTTTTATTTATTTTATTTTCTTTATTGTCAATGTTTAGAGGATTGTTACCCAGTTTAAGCTTTTGTAGTCTGTATTTCCATTAACAGGTGTCAATTGTGGGAAAAGAATATAGAACTTCAGGACTTGAAAGAGCAAATAAACGAACTAGCAAGGCTACAGAAAGAAAGTGAAACAGAGAGAAAAGAATTTCTAAAGGAGCAAACACTTAAGGAAGAAGCTGTTTCTGTCGCCTTGTACACATCAATGGTGAGATTTTCTATTCTATCAGCAATTACTGTGAGCTTTATGTGCAAATATTTTAACTCCTACAGCATACAGATGGAGATTATCAGTACATTTGAAATAGATTAGAGCAAGATGGTTAAGTTCTGTAGGATAAAGTACGTCTAATGACCCAGATGATTTTGAAATGATAAACAATATTTTAAAACTTTGAAACCTTTATTTAGCCATCACTAAACTCTGCTTATCTAATCGTAGTTTCTTAACCAAATATGAGTACTGGAATCTTATAAACTTAGTTTTCATTAATTTAAAATATATTAAGTATTTGATTGAAACCAACAGGAAAATTCTCGGTCCTTGAAACACCTTGCGGATGAATTGAGTGGCCCATTGTCTCCCATGTCACTTCCTGCAACAAAGCAACTTAAATTCACCCCTGGAGTTGTTAATGGGTCAGTTACAGAGTCAGCTACTATTATGGACAATGGACGAAAGGTACCCCACTATATGCTTTGTTTGTACACCAATTGTGTCATGTTTCGGTTAAAGCAATAATGGTTTTCTATTCAGATGATACCCATTGCGGAGTTGTCAGCAAGGAGGCTAGCAGCTGTTGGGCAAGCTGGAAAACTTTGGAGGTGGAAGAGAAGTCATCATCAATGGCTGATACAGTTCAAATGGAAATGGCAGAAACCGTGGAAACTTTCAGAATGGATCAAACACAGCGACGAAACAATCATGAGGTCAAGGCCTCGAGCACAGGCCTTGATCAATGCTATGTGAGTTTGAGCTCATAAGGACATCATTGTAACTCCAGTGCTTGCTCTGTGTTTCAACATGGCTTGGCTAAAGCTCAGATAGTTGTAGGTAATCCACAAACAGTTTTTAACATCCTAGACAACATAGTGCTCCGGTAAACATGTTGCATTTTCTTTCCATAACTACCTAGAGGAGTGTGCCACTTGAATTCTTTAGCACTGAAATTGTTCTCCAACTTGCATTGTGTATTCAGGCAATAAGTAAATTGGAAAAGCTTGCTGAGAGTTTGGCTGTTGGAAAAGGCTGTGTTATGGTCATTTGTGTATGTTGTAATTTTGTAACGACACATGTAGCCGTACGCTGACATTTAATAATATCATAGGAAAGATCAGTTTTAGTTTTAGATAGTTAAAACCAAAATGGTCCTCCTTTTGCATGTACTACAAAAGATATTGCAAGATTTTTTTGTACAGATAAACTAGTCCCCAAAATTACTCATATTATGATGTTAGCTAATAATCTTTCATTCTTGATGCTTTTTATGAATTTATCAAGCTCTGTTGCAGTATTTGGCCGTTTATTGTGTCAAACATGTTTGTGAATGCTTAATTCGGTATCCTTTTTATTTTTTGTATATTGGCGCAAATGTAAAGAAAAAATATTAATATTTCTCTTCTAATAATTACTTCCAATAGAAAAATAACAAAGGAAAAAAGAATTATGGCAAACAAGTACTGGAAACCCTTTTTCTTTTCTTCTTCAAACATCCATGTTAAAATAAGAAACACCGAAACCAGCTCAAAAATTGAATAAGCTCAACACATCCATATAAATTATTTGTCAAAGAAGTATCATTAACACCATACCAGCCACTGCAGAGTGCAGACAGTAAAATCGTGATATATCCCACGATTCCGCATTTTTACTGTGTTAGTCTGTCGTTATTACGGTGAAAGATGAGTGCCTAATCCATAAACTTGCCTTCAAAATCACTCTTATACGTTCCATTCATTCTGGCCAAGAAGAATAGTTGACACTTGACACAGTACTTCCATTGTAATGCTGTGTGATTTGTTCTCAGCAAACAATCAAGCCAGACTTAAAAGACCCAAACTATAATGAAAAGCGTTTAAGTTGCGTGTCCTTAGCTTCATGTTGCGCTCTCCTTTATTTCCTGTATCATCTTCAAGACTTGCCACATTGCGGGTCTCTGCTCTGGCGAGGTAGCACTGCAAATACTGGCAACCTCTGTGAGCATTTCGAGCCGGTTGTCTTCGCTATCATCGTCATCCCTCATTGCTCTAACCCAGTCTTGCAAATCCGTTGGCACAAGCACAGGGTGTTGAGAGGGGTGTTTACCGGTCAAAAGCTCCAGCAGAAGCACGCCGAAAGAATACACATCAGACTTGGAAGATGCCCTGCGGCTAGACTGGCGGACTTCTGGTGCTTTATAGGCTGTGGAATCGGCATCTTCAGCGACCGAAGAATCTGCCAGAAAGGACAAACCGTAGTCTGTAATGCACGCTTCAAAGTCTGGTCCAAGAAGGACATTCGAGGATTTTAGGTTGCCATGAATTAAGGATGAAGCTTGATGTACATAAGCAAGTCCATGAACTACATCTTCTGCTATTTTCAAGCATGATGTCCAATGGAGGGGCTTTGCCCTTGCTGATCTTGAGCCTGGAATAATACAGCAGCTACCTTAGTTAAGAAAATATCCTAGGACATTAAACGGGAAATCACATTGTTTTCCATTCAGCTATCTGTAATATAATTAAGTTGATATCAACTTCTAGTTACAAAATACGTGATGTGCTAGGGAAGGTGGAAGTTTCCAATTGTCTGCACTTGTTTAAAACTGGTTACCAAATAATGAAAACTACCTAGAGAAGTAAAGTAAAAGTTTTGTCAGAACTAGTGTCAAATAACAATCTTTATTAATTCTTAGATAAACCATCATAATTTTTTTTTTCAGAGTTGACTTTTTATTTTCTTTATCCTTTATTCTCTCTAATTTAGTAGCATTGCTGATAAGAGAATATGCAGATATAGAAAGAATTTATTGATCTCAACGGGGAAACAAGCATGGGTATGAAATAGTACCGATGACTTAGAAACCATAAACTGTTTAATAGAACAGTTTAATAAGAAGTTCAATAGAGCAATGAGTCAATTAAATGAAGCATGGTAGGTAGTCAAGAAGCCCGTAACACAAGATCAAATAAGACATTTAAACCTAAAATGGTCCTACTGCAGTCACAGAAACAGGTAACAACCTTAAATAGTCCAACTCCGTGATGTCGGCATTGGAATTGATGAGATAAGTGCTACAGTGGTACCCACTCAACCCCAGACTTAGAAACCACACAAAAACAAACAAACAATGGTAGTTAATGTTTACCGAATGCAATACCAAACTATATTTTCGTTGGCTACAAAAATACCAAACTTACCACACTACTATTAACCATTGTCTTCACGCTACCACAATACCACTGATCAAATTTTACACCTTATAAGAATAAGTTGTATTATATTATTATTATATATCTGTATATATGATTTATTATTTTATAATACATCAGATTAGCTTTAATAATTGAGTTAATTACATAACTATTATAAGACATACTTTTTAAAAATAAAAAAAAAGGTTCATCTAACTCCAAGTTGGGTCCATCAAAATTTCATTAAGAACAAACTCTAATGTTATAGAAATGTTCCCATAACCTATCATTCAAGCACTTTTGAATGTAGGAGACTTTTTATATTTTTTTTATGAAATAAAAAAGTTTTATTCTTAGTCACTTATCTTATGTGTTATTATATCTTCTCTTTTCTTAACGATTTGGTAGCAATCAATTAATGTGAAGTTATAATCATTCTTGCACCATGATGTATATAAAAATTTCTATAAGAATATATGAGAATAACTTTCAATTACAATTGAATTTAGTAAAATATTAGCTATAGGCATAATAATACAACTATGATATATGGAGAAAGATGTAAGACAGTAAGAATGCCTCTAAATAAATTCAACTTAATTACCTAGGTGTATTAAAAATGACAGTGATTCACAAACAGATGAAGTGATTCTTGTGAATGGATAGAGTATTGGGAGTGGGGAGCGGATCTCTCCACTAAAAAAAATTAGATCAATTATTTAATTTAATTTTTTATTATTCTCTCTGGTATTTATTTTTAGCTCCATTTATAGAATTAATGAATTAAAGGTGAGAGATGTTAGTTATTCTGAGAGAAGTGTGCAGAAATGATAATACTACCAAACCTCCAAATTTCAACACTGGACATACAACTTGCGTGGACCATGTCCATGTGTGTAAGCATCTTCATCAAAATTTACCACCCAAAAAATCCACCGCCAGCTAGCTACCCCACCCAATACCCAATTAGCCGCAGAAAGCATCAACCACAAACAATGCAACAACTTAAATGCAAATAAAACAAAACAACCAAGGAAAACCAAAAGAGAAACCTTACCGTGCATTTGAATATTGACAGAGAAGTTCAAAGACAGTAATTTCAAGAGAAAATGAAAAAATTCAACGAACATTTAGCCAATTTTCTCTTCTTCTATGTCATTTTAAAAAAGAGTTAAAAATTGCATTCGTGAATTTTGTTTACCCAAATTAAAAAAAAAAAAATCGACTCCATCTTTTTTTTTTTCCTTCTTCCCACATCTCTCTATATTTACCTTTTAGAAATATTTGATAATAAAAAAAAATTAACCAAAAATAACTATAACTCATTTTATTTGTCTTAATTTCTGCACTCCATATATATATATATCGGAAGGCATGCTATTTAAGCTAACTGGTTTGAACAATAATTAAGCTTACCATGAACAAGATTGAAAAGGCTTCCATTTGGCTGATAATCATAGATGACAAGCCTCTCGCCCTTGGACTGAAAATAAGCCCTCACCGGAACCAAATTCGGGTGCCGAAGAGCACCAACCATCTCCATGTGCCTCTCAAACACCTCTCCGCTCATCGCTGCCGTCTTCCCGGCGTCCATTCTCTTAACTGTCAGGATCAGCCGCGAATCAAGAACCGCCTTGTAAGTGGTCCCCACGCTCCCCCTCCCAAGAAGCTCCGCCGACGCCCTCATCAGCTGCTCCAGCGTGTACGGCTGCGCCTCACCGTAGCAGAATATCAACTTCCCACTCTTATGCGCCCTCTCTATCTCCTCTATCCTCTTCACCTTCATCGTTGAAAGGACGTCGTTTTCGTTTTCCCTTTCCCTCACCAACTGCGCAGGGTTATTTCTTCCGGTTTCAACCTCCAACGCCGTCGTTTTCTCCGTCTCGAATTTTTCCCCGAGCATTCCCCCTTGCTTGTTTCTATTCTTCTTCCTCGCCACCGCAACCGCCGCAAGCCCTGCGCCAACGAGAACCGCGGCCGCGACGGAGATTCCGAGAACCAATCCACTGCTCTTGTGCTTCCTTTCCTTGATCGGGGAATGAACCACCACGATCCCCTGCTCGCTCTGCCCTAGCGGCGCGCCGGATGACGTGGCAGCAGAAGAGCCACCGCCACCGAAGAATCTAGAATGCCGATCGCATGGCTTGTGGATAATCTCTCCGCAGAGGTCATTGTTTCCTGAAAACGACGGCGCATCGAACTTCGCGAGCGTGGGCGTAACAGGCACGGGACCGGTAAGGTTGTTATTCGAAACATCAAGCGTTTCAAGAAACGACAAATTCAGCGCAGGGAGAGTGCCGTTAAAGTAGTTAGAATCCAGCCGGAGGGAGATTAACCGGTCGAGCGAGTTGAGCCGAACCGGAATCGGACCGGCAAGCTCGTTATGAGCGAGTGAGAGAGTAACTAACCGATGAAGCGTGAGAACCGAGAGCGGGAACGTTCCGGAAAAGCGGTTACGGTCGAGGAAGAGGGACTTGAGGTTTTTAAGAGGGGAGAGGTCAGGGATGGTGCCGGAGAGTGAGTTGTTACGGAGGCTGAGGACGCGGAGCTGGTCGAGGCGGGCGAGTGTGTCGGCGGCGAAGGTGCCCCTGAGAGAGAAGCCTTGGACGACGAAGCGAACCACTCTGCCTTGTGCGCACTTCACTCCTTGCCACTCGCAGTAGTCGTAGCGCTCGTTTAAGGCGTATAGAAGCTTGTTGTCGAGGTCTGCTTTTGACTTGAAGGAGAGCAGTGAAACGGCGTCGGATGGTAGCATTGTGTTTACTTCCGTTGAGGGACTGGCATCGGCGGTTAACACCAAAATGAGAAGGAGCAAGTGTGAGTGGAGGTAATGCATCGTTTAGTTGTAATGTAATGTAATGTAATGTGTGTGCGTGTGACTGTATGAGAGAGATTTGATTCTAGTGTCAGTGGGTTGGGTGGTGGTTTGTTTTGGATTGTTTGGTTTTTTTGGTGGGGGGAATCTGTGACATGCTTTGGAACGGAGAAAAGAAAAAGAAAGAGAGATGCGGAGAAAGAAGTGAAGCGAGGGAAGAGATGTGGAGTGTTTCAGTGTTTGTGTTGTGTGGGTAGTGGGTAGTGGGTAGTGGGTAGTGACTAGGGAGTAGTGTGAGTAGAGAGGGAGTGTGATTTTTGATTGGATGGAGGCGGAAGAGAAGTGCGGAGCAGCTGGACCTGAACTCTCTACTCACGTGAAAGTGGAGCGAGAGATTATTGTGTGGCAATTTGCCATGTGGATACCTTGCTTATTCGCATATGTTTATGAAATTATTTTATTGTCACAAAAGTGTGTGGTTATTTAACTGTGTTAGATTTTTCTAAGCAGTGTGTTCAGACCTAAGAGTATTGGTTAAAAAAAAAAGACCACTACTGTAATGTATTAAATAATTAAACTAAGTTTTAAAATAAATTTTTTGCTTTTGTAATTTCTTAAGACAATAAGACCTAAGAGTTAAGACATTTGTTTATGTAGTAGTAGTGTGCAAAACAGCAAAAGAGAAAAAAAAAATGCTTTTCAGAATTTCAGACAACTATTACAAGCAATTATGTGTAAGTTTCATTTCTATATTCTTTACTTGACTTTAAAAATTCCATGCATGATTCATTTCACATAAATAAATAAAGGCCATCATTCATATAAAAACAATAAAAAAACTTTTTTTTAAATTATTTATTTGATCACAGTTAAAAAAACATGTTCTAAGAAATATGAGTTAATGATAAAAACGTAAACTATGAATAAAATTAAATTTATAAATAAATTCAAAAATTTTAAAAAATAAATAATTAAATTATCTAAACTAATAGTTCAAAATTAATAATTTTAATTAATATTAATTCAAATGACACTGGATTTTTTAAATTAATACAAAATATTTTTTTAAAATATAGATCTTTAAAAATAAAAAAAGATTTATTAAAATATTATAAAAATTATAAATAAAAATTTAATTTGTAAAAAATTATTAAATTCACAAACAATGAGAAAAATATCAAAATGATAATGAAATAGGAACAAAAAAATAATATTATAAAATTTATAAAACATAATAAAAATAAAATAATTCTCTAATAAAGTTTTTGTTAAAAATTTAAATTTTGAATAAATTAACAAATTGGTATCAAAGTTAAAGTAACAATTTTAAAAATATAACAATATTTTTTTAATGATGATACACTTTTAATTTATGTCACATGACAAAAATTTAATATATGATAATTTATCCAATGAACGAGATCCAATATTCTTATTTAAAGACAATTTAAATGTTTTTGCGTGAATTTTTACTATAAATAAAATGTTGAATAATTATATAAATAACATTTTTTTCTCTTTATTATATGTGATTGTGGTTCTGAGCCCTGAATGATTTGATTTTAATTTTGAAGTAATTAATAGTACCATTTTTTATTGAATTTTGGAACTTGTTATTTGTTAAGGTTTAAAAATATTTTATTAGGAAGTTCAAAATTTGAAATTTTTAATGCATTTATAAAAAAATATAATTTTTTTTATGAATAAATAAATTAAATATTTTATTTACTAATACATATAATTTAAAAAATATTTATATTTTTAAATTATATTATATATCTCGTATAAAAAATAAAATATCAATATAACTTATTACAATCAAATTAGACGATAATCTAATTGGGTAAATTTAAATTAAAAAAATAAACTAAATGCTGTAACTTCTTCGGTAAGAACCGAAATTTTATGGTTGTTTAAAATAGAAGAAAATAATAATTCAATTGTCAGATTTAGAAAATTAGAAATATTATTTAAAAAATTTAAAGATAAAATTTAGATTTAGCAAATTTTTTTGAGTGAGAAAATGCATTTTTTGTGAAAAATTGTGTAAAAAATGTACTGATAATTTAGCTGACAATACTGGATTAAGTTTGTTCATTACTGTGTAAGAGAAATCAAAACTGTAAAAAAATTTAGAATTAAAAATCGGTCACTTATTCTAAAAGTTTTGGACTAAAATTGAGCTAAATAAACTAAAAATATTAAACGGTTAGACCGATTCAAGTTGAACCTAATCCCAATATATATATACACCTTTTATGAGCCAATTTAGCTCATTACACACAAAAAGAGGAGAGCAGCTGAGTTAGAAGGGAGAAGAGAAGAAGGGTTTACTATTCATTATTCTCTTCCTTGGTTCATATCTTGAGCTACAGAGCTCCGATTTGCGTATCGTTTGCGGTCACGCAAAGCTCTCGACGAGCTCTTCATTTCTAGCTAAACAAAGTGATAAGAAAATTTTCCAATTCTCTGTCCTAATAGATTTCAAATTTTTAGGTTTAGTTATTGAGGCAATTTTGTGATTTTGGTTATTTAGGTGTGATCTAGCATTGGATTATTGTTAGGTTTTATCTCAAATACTATTAGGTGAGGTAAGCCACTTTAAAACCCTTGTGGTTTGTGAGCCCTAGTGTTAATTTTAGTAATTTGAATGGATATAGCTTGAATTATTGTTGATTGGAGTTGAATTGAAGAATTTGTGTACTTAGAATTGAGAATTTTGGTTGAGACTTGTTGATTTTGGTGGCTAAGCTTGAAGGCTTGTGAGAAGGATATCATTTTGGTGATTTTGTGCTTGTGTGAAAATCGGCCAAAAATAATATGTAATGTTGTGGGCAACTTAGGCTAATGGACTTTAAGATAGGATTGAATTGAATGAATTGCATGAATTGGTTAATTATTGTTGAGTTTGTTGTGGTGATATGAAGTTGATGATAATTATTGATGTTGACAATGATTGATGATGATTTTGATGTTGAAGATGATTGATGGTGAGTATTGATATTGACGATAAATGATGAGGATTATGAGTTTAAATAATGATATATTGATGAATAACAAATAGGATGTATTGGAATGGTGTAAATGTGGTATAATTGAGAGTTGGATTGATAATTGTTGAAATTGGTGAATAATGAGTTGATAAGGTGAGAAAAGAATGGTTTAGGTGTTTAAATACTTGAGAAATGATGGAGGTTTGTTTTGGTATTGAATTGGATATCGTTGGTTTGATTGTTGTTTGAGTGTTTAGGAAAATAGAGGATTTTACAAGTTTTGGTAAAAACTTGTTTTTGACGAATTTCAGCAGGCCATAACTTGGTTCCGTACTCCCAAATTTAATGAAACTTATTTTGAATGAAAATTGGGTCCGTGAAGTTTATGCCGTTCAATAAACAAGTGAAAAATGATTTTTAACGAAAAAGTTATGCGCGTTTGAAATTTCGTATAAAAAATTGAATTCTGCAACAAAACAACTTTTTATGAAAAATTGGAGGCGTCTGAATGCGGAACAGGCATGCGTACGTGAGGATGGGCCTCTGCCCAACACTCATGCGTATACGACATTGGCATGCGTACACGAAAATGCCAATTTTACACCATGCGTACGCGGCCATTGGCGTGCGTACGCAAGACCCCATTTCTGTTTGAAGCGTTCGCGTATACGGACGTAGCTCGCATACGCGACATTGTTGTTTAGACGCTCATTCTTACCCGGGAACGGTCATGCGTACGCATGACCCCCTGTTTTGCTGAAAATGTATTTTTTTTGTGTTTTTAATCACTTCTCTGGCTTTTTAAATCTCTGTAATTGCTGTTAAGGATCTCCTAGCTAGTAATTAGACTTTGGGATAAGAGAGAATACCATGAGTGGATTTAATTAGATATTTTCTATTAGGAAAAATAGACAAAAGTACACTTAAATTTTTACACGGTGGACATATGTACTCCTCAATTTTTTAATGAGTCATTTGCACACACGAATATAAAACTCTGTTGTCAATTCTACCCTTTTATGACTTGAGTAATATTTTCGGTGGTGGTAGTGGCACGATATTGTGTGATGTGGCCAATTTGGGGTGACACAGTGAAAAATAGAAATATTACATTATGAAATTTGTTGAAATATTTATAAGAAAATGGCATAATGGAACCATTATTTATCCTCTTCCTTCTCCAATTCCTTCGAACCCTAACACAGGGTGAAAAAAAAAAACCAACCAAAGTTGCAATCAAACTCATAAGCCAGCATCTCCTAATCCTTCTCCTACAACGTAATCAATGCTACAATCCGAAATTCCAAACGTCAATCAAAACACGACCCAGCAGCGAAGTGAAGCAGAAGTCCTACCTCCTAACAATTCCCAGCAAGAAGGTCAAAATGAAGTGCCCACCTAGCAATCTAAGAACAATCAGAAGAACAGAAGAGCATCATATAAGAGGCCAGCACCGACTGGTCAAAGATTTGTGTAGGGAGGAAGGAATGAGGCACTAAAGATCTTTGTTCCTCGTGTGGAGCCTAATTCCTCTAATTCATAAACAAAATTAGAATTCACATACCTCAACGGAGAAACAATCCTCCAGGGTTCCACTCTGTAGCAAACTCAAGAACCACTACGTCAAGTCCATGTGGACACTTGCCATTATTATAGTCGAACCTCTTCTTCTTCCTATTTTTTGGGGGAGAAGACGAGCCACCACAATCACTAGCACAAGCATGAGGTATATTCTTCCTTCGTTGAGAGTGTGACATTTTGATACATTAGAGTTTACAAACCCCTATTACGACAGAAAAGAAGAAGATGTATAGAGGAAAATGAAGAGAATGAAGAATTATTTTTCACCTTGTGTTAGGGTTCTGATGAGCGGATATTTTATACGCTTTTTGGCATCATTTTAATATAGTTTTTAATGTGTTTTGTTTAAGTTTTATTATATTTTCATAGGTTTTAGTGCAAAATTTACATTTTTGGGATTCTACTTCGAGTTCTTGCATTTCATGTGATTTCAAGTATTTTCTGACTAAAATTAAGGAGTTGTGGCAAAGTCTAATTTAGAGACAGAGAAAGGATTGTAGATGCTACCAGGATCTGACCTCTGTGCACTTGAAGGAGCATTTCTGGAGCTACAAAAGTCCAAATGGTATGCTCTCAATGGCTATGGAAAGCTAACATCTAGGGCTTTCCAGAAATATATAATAGTCCATATTTTGTTTCGAAAATAAAGGCCCAAAACTAGCGTTCAACGCTAGCCACTTACCTCATTCCTGTCGTTGGATGCCTAAAAGGGAGCCCATCACTGGCGTTCAATGCCCAAGGGGAGTACTAGCTCATGGATTTCACTCAAGCTCATCCCAAACACTCACCAAGTGAGCTCCAGAAGTGGATTTTTGCACTACAAGACTAATATATCTTATTTCTGTAATTCTTAGTTATTAGATTAGTATATATATGAGGAGATCACCCTTATTTAAGGACTTTTGATCTCCTTCCCCCACTTTTGCACATTCGAACACTATTCTATGTATAGTATGAGTCACTAACCTCCTAAGCTAGGGTTAGGAGCCCTGCTGAGTTTCATGAATTAATAATATTACTGTTCTATTTCACTACAATTCTAATTCTATTCTCTTATGCATTCTCATTCTTCATCTCATGAATTGAGGGTGACCCGTGACAATCACCCTTGTTCTACATGGGTTCCGTGCGAGTCCTGACCCGGATAGCATTGAACCAAAGCTAGAGATTGCATTGCGGATTCCAATAGAGTATCTGTGTAACTTTGGATACGTGACATGAAATCCCGTTGACCGTGGGTAAGTGAGGTCTCTGTGGCGTTAAGGCTAGAGTCAGAGAAGCAGCACTTTCTGATCCAGAAGATCTGCCTTGTCTGTGAAGGGGAGTGGATTGCTTAGAGCTTCATCTTCTGCTATAGTGAGAAACCTAGAGGTGGCTTGATGAGAGGACATGAGTCACTCCAACATGGTGGATTGCGGTAGTAGAGGATGTTAACTTGATGAGAGGATATGAGTTAACCACTTACGGCTGCCATTAAATGAATCAGAAAGCTATTGAAGTGGACAATAAGAAAGGTTAATCCGGAAAGACAAAGCATCTCTGAAGTCTTAACTAATCATCCATTACTATTTTCACAATCAATATGGTATTTCCATCTTTATTTATCTGTTTTATGCGTTTTCTCGTGACAACTATATTTTCTATCAGCCTAACTAAGATATGCAAGGTAACCATTGCTTGCTCAAACCAACAATTCTCGTGGGATCGACCCCCACTCACCTGAGGTATTACTTGGACAACCTAGTATAATTGCCGGTCTATCTGTGCGAAACGTGCGGAGTCAGTTTCATGCACCAAGTTTTTGGCGCCGTTGCCGGGGATTGTTCAGATTTGACAAACTTTCGGATTATCTTGTTGCTTAGTTTAGGTACCTTTTTTTTTACTATTTTGTTTGAGTCTTTTATTTTCTTTTTCAAAAAAACTAAAAAAATTTTCGAAAAATCTTTGCTTTTCTTTATCTTTATCTTTTGTTTGAGTCTTAGTGTTCTTGTTCTTGTTAAAATTTCGAACTTTCTTGTTTTCTTTTCCAAAAATTTTCAAAAATAATGTCTTTTGTTTGAATCTAGTGTCAATTCTTAAGTTTGGTGTCCTTTGTGTGTTCTTTGTGTTCTTTGCATTTTCAAATTGTTCTTAGTGTTCTTTCTTGGTATTCATATTGTTCTTGTGTCTTTTCTTGTTTTGATCTTAAAATTTTTAAGTTTGGTGTCTTTTGGTATTTATCTTCTTAATTTTCAAAAATTAGTGTCTTTTGATCTAAAATTTTTTTAGTTTAGTGTCTTTTGGTTGTTTTTCTCTTTCTTCATAAATTCAAAAGAAAATATCTTTTCTATCTTTATTCAAAATTTTCAAAATCTTTGTTTATCTTTCTTATCTTATCTTAATTTCAAATTTTAAAATAAAATCTTTTTCAAATCTTCTTCAACATTCAAATTTCAAAACTATTCTTTTTAAATCTTTTTCAAATATTGTGATATCTTTTTAATTTAAAACTTTTCTATCTTATCTTCTTTTAAATTTAATTTCAAATCTTTTTAAAAATCTTTTTAAATTTGATTTTCAAATCTTTACCTTATCTTGTTCAATTTCAAGTTTCAAAATCAAATCTTTTTTAAATCTTTTCAATTCTTAGCTTATCTTGTTGACTTTTTCTTTCCAATTTTAATTTCAAAATTTTAAAATTAAATATTTTCCAAATCTCCTATCTTATCTTAGTTTCAAATCTTTCTTAATTAGTTACATGTTTTATCTTATTCTCTCTTTATTCTCCTTTCTCTTTCTTCTTTTTTAAAACTTCCTAACTACTTTCTCTCTCTTCTTTTTCAAAAATTTCCTTTTCTTTTCCCTCTCTATTTTCAAAAATATATTCCCTTCTCTTTCTATTAATTTTCGCAAACTATCCTTGTTAAAGGACATATTCTTTTCTTTTCTTCTTGATCTATCTCTCTCTAACAAAGAACCTCTATACTCTAACATAGAGAATCATTTTCTTCTTCTTTTTTTTGCATTCTTTCTTGTTATTTATGATCAGGAACAAGGATAAAAAACCTCTCTTTAAACTTGATCCTGAACCTGAGAGGACCTTAAGGAAGCATTTGTAAGAGGCTAAAGCACAACACTCCGGAAGATACCTCACAGAGTTATTCGAATAAGAAGTTGAATACATAGATATGGCAGCCGAACAAAACAATGAAGGAGATGCAAGGAAGGTTCTTGGTGACTTCACTGCACTAGCTTCTGACTTCTATGGAAGAAGTATCTCCATACCTGCCATTAGAGCAAATAACTTTGAGCTAAGGCCTCAGTTAGTCTCTCTAATGCAACAGAATTACAAATTCCATGGACTTCAACTAGAAGATCCACATCAATTCTTATTTGAATTCTTGCAAATCTGTGACACTGTTAAGACCAATGGAGTGGATCCTGAGGTCTATAAGCTTATTCTTTTCCCTTTTGCTGTTAGAGACAGAGCTAGGATATGGTTGGATTCTCAACCTCAAGAAAGCCTAGACTCTTGGAAAAAGTTGGTCAATGCTTTCTTGGCCAAGTTCTTTTCACCTCAAAAGATGAGCAAGCCCTAGGTGGAAGTTCAAACCTTCAGACAAAAGGAGGGTGAAGCCCTCTATAAAGCTTGGGAAAGATACAAGCAACTGATCAGGAGATGTCCTCCTGACATGCTCTCAGAATGGTCTATCATAGGTATCTTCTATGATGGTCTATCTAAGATGTCCAAGCTGTCCTTGGATCATTCTGTAGGTGGATCACTCTACTTGAAGAAAATGCCTACAGAGGCACAAGAACTCATTGAAATGGTTACAAATAACCAATCCATGTACACTTTTGAGAGAAAACCTGTGAACAATGGTGTAGCTCAGAAGAAAGGAATTCTAGAGGTTGACACTTTGAATACCATATTGGCTTAGAACAAGATCCTGACTCAACAAGTTAACATGATCTCTTAGCATTTGATTGGAATGCAAGTTGCAACTAGTAGCAGTCAAGAAACCTCCTATGAAGGAGATGCCTATGATCCTGATCAACCCATAATGGAAGAGGTGAATTACATGGGAGAATCCTATGGAAACACCTATAACTCCTCATGGAGGAACCATCCTAAATTCTCATGGAAGGATCAACAGAAGCCACAGCAAGGCTTCAACAACAACCAAGGTGGAAGAACCCAAAATAGGTTCAACAACAGACCACTATTGCCCTTCTTCTCAGTAACGGATGGAGAATTCTAAGCAGAGCCTCTCTGACTTAGCAACTATAGTCTCTAAACTCTTTAAGAGCATTCACAGTTTCATAACAGAAACTAGGTCCTCCATTAGAAATCTGGAGTTACATGTTAGTCAGATGAGTAAGAGGATCCCTGAGACTCCTCCTAATACTCTTCCAAGTAATACTGAGGTTAATCCAAGAGAAGAGTGCAAGGCCATCAATGTAGAAATTGAGGCCAAAGTTGAAGGGGATGCATTGGAGTTGAACGCCAGTAAGGAGATCCTTACTGGGCATTCAACGCCCATAGAAGCACCATTCCTAGCGTTGAACGCTAGTAAGGGAGTCCTTACTGGCTGTTCAACGCCTATAGAAACACCATCAATGGCATTGAACGCCAGTAAGAAGGTCTTAACTGGGCGTTTAACGCCCAAAAAAGCACAACATCTGACGTTGAATGCCAGTAAAGGGACACAAGTTGGGCATTCAACACCCAAAGAAACACAAGTCCTGGCATTGAACGCCACAATAGGAGTAGTTGGACACCTAAAGTCCACTGAGGATCCTCCTGTTGAAAAATTGACAGAACCCAAGGTTCATGAGGAGACCATTGAAGTCCCCTTGAATGATTGGTTGAAGATCTTAGAATCTGAAGAGTACTCCTCCTCTGATGAGGAAGAGGAAACTAGGGAAGTGCAAGTTGCTCGGTACTTAGGAATTCTGATGAAGCTGAATGCCAAGTTATTTAGCACAGAGACATTGGAGGAAGAACCTCCAATGCTCACCAAGGAACTCAATACCTTGGTTCAGCAGAAATTACCTCAGAAATTCATAAATTAACCTTTATTTTCGAAATTCATAAATTAATTTTCAATTATTTTTAATTAATTAACCTTTATTTTTGAATTAAATAAATAAATAAAATAAAAACAAAAATATTTTAATTATTGTTTCTCTTCTTACTTCTAAATTTTCGAATTCTTCATCTCTTTATTCGAATTCTTCTTCTCCTTCTTCTATCTTCATTCTTCTCTTCTTCTTCACATCTCATTGGAAGTTCTATATACTCAAATCAGACACAGAAACTTCTTTTCTTTCTTTATTGTTTTCTTTTTCTTGTTTATGATCAGAAACAGATATAAAGAGCCTCTCTTTGAACCTGATCCTGAACCTGAGAAAACTCTAAGGAGGCGTTTACAACAAGCTAAAGTACAACACTCCAGAAGAAACCTCTCAGAAAATTTCGAACAAGAAACTGAAGACATGGTAGCCAATGCTAAAAATGGAGGAGATCCAAGAAAGGTAATTGGTGACTACACCATACCTACCTCTGATTTCTATAGCAGAAGTATCTCTATACCTGCCATTGAAGCTAACAACTTTGAGCTTAAGCCTTAGTTAGTCTCTCTTCTGCAACAGAATTACAAGTTCTATGGACTTCCATTGGAAGATCAACATCAGTTCCTAGCTGAATTTTTGCAAACCTGTGACACTGTTAAGACCAATGGAGTGAATTCTGAGGTCTACAAACTTATACTCTTTCCTTTTGCTGTTAGAGACAGGGTTAGGATATGGTTGGATTCTCAACCTAAAGAAAGCTTAGACTCTTGGGAGAAGCTGGTCAATGCTTTCTTGGCCAAATTCTTTCCTCCTCAAAGGATGAACAAAATTAGAGTGGAAGTTCAAACCTTCAGACAAAGAGAAAGTGAATCCCTCTATAAAGCTTGGGAAAGATACAAGCAACTAATTAGGAAATGTCTTCCTGACATGCTCTCAGAATGGTCTATCCTAGGTATCTTCTATGATGGTCTACTTATTGAGATGGTTGCAAACAACCAATTCATGTACACCTCTGAGAGAAATCCTGTGAACAATGGGGTCCCTTAGAAGAAAGGAGTTCTTGAAGTTGACACTCTGAATGTCATATTGGCTCAGAACAAGATCTTGACTCAGCAGGTCAATATGATCTCTCAGTATTTGACTAGAATGCAAGCTGTAGCTGGCAGCACTCAAGAAGCTTCCTTTGAAGTAGAAGCTTAGGATTCTGATCAACCCACCATGGAAGAGGTTAATTACATGGGAGAACCCTATGGAAACATCTACAATCCCTCATGGAAGAATCATCCTAATCTTTCATGGAAGGATCAACAGAAGCCTCAACAAGGCTTCAATAATAATCAAGGTGGAAGAACCCAGAACAGGTTCAACAACAGGCTACCATTCCCATCTTCTCAAGGGAATATGGAGACTCCTAAGCAAAGCCTTTCTAACTTAGTCACTATAGTCTCTAGTCTCTCTAAGACCACTCATAGTTTCATTTCTGAAACAAAATCCTCCATAAAAAATTTGGAGATACAAGTTGCTCAACTGAGCAAGAGAATCCCTGAGACTTCTCCTGACACCTTTCCTAGTAATACTAAAGTAAACCCAAGAGAAGAGTGCAAGGCCATCACCACTGAGAATGAAGCCAAATCTGGAGAAACTAAGATGGCATTGAACACCAGTGAGGAAGACCTCACTGAGCATTTAACGCCCAAGCTGGCACAAGAGTTGGTGTTGAATGCCAGTGAGGAATACCTCACTGGGAGTTCAACGCCCAAACAACCATCAAAGCTGGCACTGAACGCCAGTAAGGAAGCCCTCACTGGGCCTTCAACACCCAAAGTGGCAGTGAATCTGACGTTAAATGCCAGTGAGGAAGCCTTCACTGGGTGTTCAACGCCCAACTTGGCAAAGGAACTGGCGTTGAATGCCAGTGAAGGGATGCATAATGGGCGTTCAACACCCAAAGAACCAGCAGAACTAGCGTTGAATGCCAGTAATGGCATACCTACTTAGTATTCAACATCCACTGAAGAAATCCCTATCCAAGAATTAAAGGAAGCCAATGCTCATATAGAGACCAACGAGGTTCCCTTGCATGAACTCCTACAGTGCATGAGTTCTGATGAACATTCATCCTCTGATGAGGATGAGGACACTAGGGAAGAGCAAGTTGCCCGGTACCTAAGAGCTCTCATGAAGCTGAATGATAAGTTATTTGGTACAAAACCTTTGGAGGAAGAACCTGCAGTTCTTACCAAAGAACTAAATGCTTTGGTTCAGCAGAAGCTAACTCAGAATCTTCTGGATCCCGAACGCTTCCTAGTTTCTTGCACCATAGGCACCATGACCTTTGAAAAGGCTTTGTGTGACCTAGGGTCAGGTGTAAACCTCATGCCACTTTCTGTAATGGAGAAGCTGGGCATTTTTGAGGTACAAGCTGCAAACATCTCACTAGAGATGGCAGACAAATCAATGATGAAAGTATATGGCTTAGTGGAGGATGTATTAGTAAAGATTAAAGACCTTTACACTTCTGTAAACTTCATTATCTTAGATATTGGGGAAGTTGAGGATGAATCCATCATCCTTGGAAGACCTTTCCTAGCCACTGCCAATGCTATCATTGATGTAACTGAGGGAGAACTGATTTTACAACTAAGGGAGGAACACATCTTGTTCAAGATGCCTCACCCCAACTCTCCCTTTGAGAAAAGAGAGATAACTGCACAACACTTGGTGTTCTAACCATCTCTTTTAGTGTAAAGCTCTACTAAGCCCCCAAACATCAATTCTAAGTTTGGTGTTGGGCAGCCATCAACAAGCAATGAGAGCAAAGGTATTAAGAAGAAAGTACCTAAAGGCTGGAGGGACAAGAAAGTCCCCAATGAAGACCTCTCACTTGGCATGAGAGTTGTTTTCACTAAGAAGCCAGTCATACCACATACAGTGAGTCGTGTCCTGTCTTTAGAGCATGTGGATCTCATCCAGAAAAAGAATGGAAGAAAGTTCACTGTAAGGGGCAAAATTCTGAGCCCATATCCATCTCTATAAGGAGCTAGCAGTGAAGCTAATGACGTTAAAGAAGCACTTGTTGGGAGGCAATCCAACCCTAATTAATTATTTCTATTTCTTTTAATTCCATAAATTTGTTTTTCTTAAGTTATTTCTTTAGGTTCATGATCATGTGCATCAGTTAGAACAGAGACAGAAAGGTTCAGCAACGAAAACAAAACACTCTGGATGGAGTGTCTTGCTGGCGTTGAACGCTAGCCAGGGAGCACTGGCTGGGCGTTCAACGCCCAAAATGGTAGACTTGCTGGTGTTGAACGCCAGCCAAGGAGCACTAGCTGGGCATTCAACGCCCAAGTTGGCAGTCTTTTTGGCATTGAACGCCATCCAGGGAGTACTGGCTAGGCGTTCAACGTCCCAAATGGCAACAAAGCTGGCGTTGAACGTCAGCCAAGAGCATAGTGCTGGGCGTTCAACGCCCATGAAGAATGGTAGAGAATCTGAATTCCCTAGCCTCTCAGGACCAGTGGGTCCCACATCATCTTTACCTACCCCACTTCCTCACTCTTCTTTTTCACACTTCCCCATACAAACTTCCTTATAAACCCTCGCCCAATCATATCCATATCACTTTTCTAAAAGCATCATAACTCCCTTCAACCCCCACCCACTTCAAAATCAAATTTCCCTCCCATTTACCCCACCTATAACCGAACCCTACCCTAGCCCACTCCTATAAATACCCCCTCTTACTAACTCTTCATACACACACATTTCATACACATCAAATCCCCCTTGGCCGAATTGCCTTCTCCCTCCATCTTCTTCTATTTTCTTCTTCTTCTACTCCATTCTTCTCTTTTTTTTTTGCTCAAGGACGAGCAAAGCTTTTAAGTTTGGTGTGGGAAAAATGTTGCTTTTTGCTTTCCATTATCACTTGTGGCACCCAAGGTGGAGAACCCTCTAGAAAGAAGAAAGGAAAGGCCATAGCCACCACCTCCGAATCTTGGGAGATGGAGAGATTCATCACCAAAGCCTACCAAGACCACTTCTATGAAGTAGTGGCAGAGAAGAAGCTGATCCCTGAGGTCCCTTTTAGGCTTAAGAAGAATGAGTATCCGAAAATCCAAAGAGAGATCCAGAGAAGAGGTTGGGAAGTCCTAACCAATCCCATCCAAGAGGTTGGTATCTTAATGGTGCAAGAGTTCTATGCTAATGCATGGGTCACGAAAAACTATGACATTAGTGTGAACCCAAATCCCAAGAATTGGAGCACCATGGTCCGAGGGAGAATCTTAAATTTTAGCCCAGAAAGTGTGAGGTTGGCATTCAACTTGCCTTTGATGCAAGGAGATCCACATCCTTACACTAGAAGAGTCAACTTTGATCAGAGACTGGAAGGAGTACAGATGAAAAGGGATTCCCATGGCAAGCCTACTCAACTAAGAAGGCTTGACCTCAAGCCTGTAGCTAGAGGATGGATAGAATTCATCCAACGCTCGATCATCCCTACTAGCAATCGGTCAGAAGTGACCATTGACAGAGCCATCATGATTCATTGCATCATGATTGGGAGTGAGGTGGAAGTACATGAGGTGATACCTCAAGAATTGTACAAGGTAGCTAAAAAGCCTTCAAGGTTGGCTTTCCCTCACCTCATATGTTACCTATGCAATTCAGCTGGAATTGTCATAAAAGGAGACATCTTCATTGATGAGGACAAGTCCATCACTAAAAAGAGGATGGAGCAAACTAGAGAGCATGCATATGAGCTTGTGCAACCGCCTCAGCATGAGATCTCTGAGATGCCTCAAGGGATATATTTTCCTCTTCAAAGCTATTGGGATCAATGGCATACTTCTGTGGGAGAATTAAGCTCTAACATGAATCGATTAAGGATGGAGCATCAAGATCATTCCACCATCCTCAATAAAATAAGAGAAAATCAAAGGGCTTTGGGGGAAGAACAACAAAGACAAAGGCGTGACATTGAAGAGATCAAGTACTGTATCAGATCCTCAAGGAGGAGGAGTAGCCGCCATCACTAAGGTAGATTCGTTCTCTTAATCCCCTTTTCTTATGTTATTTTTCTGTTTTTTGTTATGTTTTATTGTCGGTTCTCTTGTTTTTATTGCATGATCATTTCTATCTATGTCTTAAAGTTATAAAATGTTCCATATATCTCTCACCTTGCTTAAAAGAAAATTTTATTTGAATAGAATTGAGAGATACATGAATTTCAAGTTCTATAATAAGAATAGTTCAATTATCTTTATGTGGTGGCATTGTTTTTGTTTTCTGAATGTATGAATGAACAGTGCATATTTGAAATTAGAATTAAGAATGTTGGCTCTTGAAGGAATGATGAAAAAGGAAAAGTATTATTGGTAATCTGAAAAATCCAAATAAATTGATTCTTGAAGCAATAAAAAGTAGCAAAAGAAAAAAGAAAAAGCATGTTGCAATAAAAGAAAAAAAATAAATATATATGCATGCGAAAAAAGGAGAAAAGTAGAAAAAGAAATAAGCAGAAAAAGCCAATAGCTCTTTAAACCAAAAGACAAGAGCAAAAGCCAATAACCCTTTAAACCAAAAGGCAAGGGTAAAATTATCCAAAGATCCTCAGAGTATGCTTAAGAACTTTGGACACCTCTATCTGGGGATTCTAGCAAAGCCGAATCACAATCCGAAAGGGTTCACCCAGTTAAGTGTCTCTGTCATTTATTTATCTGGTGGTAATACTGGAAAACAAAATGCTTAGGGCTACGAACAAAATGATCGGATATTTTATACACATTTTGGCATCATTTTCATATAGTTTTTAGTATGTTTTGTTTAAGTTTCATTAAGTTTTCATAGGTTTTAGTGTAAAATTCACATTTTTAGATTTTACTTTGAGTTTGTATATTTTTATGCAATTTCAGGTATTTTCTGACTGAAATTGAGGACCTAGAGCAAAACTCTGATTCAGAGATAGAGAAAGCACTATAGATGCTGTCTGGATCTGACCTCCTTGCACTTGAAAGAGCTCTTCTGGAGCTACAGAAGTTCCAATGGAGCATTCTCAACAGCTATGGAAAGCTAACATCTAGATTTTTCCAGCAGTGTATAATAGTTTATACTTTGTTTCAGAATTAAAGGCCCAAAACTGGCGTTCAACGCCAGCCTCCTGCCTTATTCTGGCGTCTAGCGCCCAAAGGAGAAGAGACCAGCATCCATCGCCCATAAAGGACCCCTAGCCAACGTTCAATGCCCTAGAGGCCTCCTATCACATGAATCTCAATCAAACTTAGCCTAAACACTCACCAAGTGGGCCCCAAAAGTGGATTTTAGCACTAACAGATTGTTTTACCCTTCTTATGTATTTTTTAGTCATTAGTCTAGTATTTATTTGAGAACTTTTACATTCTAAAGAGAGGAGGACCTGTCATATTTCATTTATCATTATATTTTCTATTAGTATGAGTTTTTAAACCTCCTAGGTTGAGGAGAGGAGCTCTGCTGAGTTTTATGGATTAATAAAGCACTACTGTTCTATCTCAATACGTGTTTGATTCTCTATTCTAAGATGTATATCCATTCTTCATCGTTATGAATGCATTGAACCAGCACAAGGTTATCTCATTCTGTAGGGGTTCAGAGTGAGTCTTTCGTCGGACAATGATGAACCACCAGCTTGATCATACATCTCTTAGATGGCTAATCAACGACTTCATTGGGGACTTCTTGAGACACCAGTTCAGCCGAGGTATGGGGAGATTAGAGTATTTGTGGTAGAGGCTAGAATCAATGGCACATCATTCTCTGATCCGGAAGATTCGACCTTGTCTGTGGCGTTTTGAGTAGGATCACTAAGGAGAATGAACTGCAGGAGCTTCACCTTCAATCAGACTGGATCCGCACTAACCCTGGGGTTCATATCTGCAAGAGCATTGGCGATCTCTTAAGAAGGGCGTCGATCACATACATCCCACCACAGAAGAAATCATTCACAAGTTGAAGAAAACAGTAAGACCGGATTGATCCAGAAGAACAAAGCATCTCCAAGGCTTAACCATCTTCATATCATTGCATTCACCATCAACTGAGTAACGTTATATTTATTTTCTTTTTATGTGAATTAAACAAACAAACAACTCTTCTATCCGCCTGACTAATATCTACAAGATAACCATAACTTGCTTCAAATCACAATCCTCGTGGGATCGACCCTAACGCACTCAGGTATTACTTGGATGACCCAGTGCACTTGCTGGTTCAATAGTGCGAAGTGTAATTCCGCGCTACCACTTAGCTTGATAGAAAATAAGTGCAGGCTTAGACTATTAAAAAGGTTTAAGTTCTTTAATAGGCCAGGCCTAGATTTACGAAATATCTTGTTGGACCTGTCAAGCTGGCCTGGGCCTGTGAAGATATATATAGAGTTTCATGATACTAATAAAAATGCAACAGTAAGAGTTTGAACTTGGATATTTTATATTATTTAGGGTTAACTACTAATTCGGTACCCAAAAAGATTCAACCGCTGACAAAAAGGTCCCTAAAAGATGTTGTCGACAAAATAACTCATAAATGATTTAAAAATATGACAAAGAGAATCGATAAATATTATATTTTTTGTAACTAACAAAAAAATTCTCATATTTAGAAAAAAACTTTTTTGTGTTGTGATATTATTTTTATTTTCAAACATAAAACTTTATCAATTTTTTTCCTTTGTTGAAAGATTCTTACTTTATGTCATTGATATAATGGAAGTAAAAAAAGTCATAAGTTAATGCTGTCTGTTAATTTTTGTTTAGGCATTACAATAGATTTTAAAAATGACAGAATCTGTAACTCACAGTGATCCATTGGCCAATTCTATTTCTTTAAATGGCAAAGAAATTATTTAGTTAGTATCAACACAAACAAGCCCAACAACAGGTACTGTAGTTGCACCATTATAAACACCAACAACTATATCAGCACCAACATAGAGAATAACTATTACAACTTAACAAGCTACTGATAAAACGGTGGTAATCAAACCGTTATTACAAAAAAAAAAGAAGGAAGAAGACTTCACCAATTTGAGAGGGTTTTGATCAAGTTAAAAGTTCTGAAGGTACAAAAGCTATTTGAAAGTATTACAAATTTGCATTTTCTTATGCTAGAAAAGGATCTAGTACTTCACATTTATGGATGCATTATAGTAGTTGTTTACAAAAGAGGTTTCATGTTGTTGCACAAAAGAAGCAACCATTAATTCCATTTCAACCTTCCAATTCAAGTGTTAATCCCTTTGTGACATCAGGTGCAAGATATTCTCATGAGAAGATGAGACAAATAATTACGACAATAATTATGGTTCATGAGCATCATTTCAGCATTATTGAGAGTAAAGTTTGGATGTGGAACTTCTAATATGCTAATTTTGAATTTCATAAAGTTTTTCGCAAAATTGCTTAAAGTGATTGCTTGGCAATATATGAGGAAGAGAAGAAACAATTAGAGGCTTTATTACAAGGTGTTAGGAAGTTAAATTTGACAACTGACATGTGGAGATCAAGCCATCAAATTGTTGAATATATGATTATAACAGGTCACTTTATTGATGCAGCTTGAAATCTTCAAAAAAGGATTTTGAGTTTTGTCCAAGTACATGCTCATAGACATGCATTGATGTTGCGGATGCTATTTTCAAGTGTTTGAAGATGTGAAAAATTGAAAACAAAGTCTTTTCAGTATCTGTTGATAATGGTTCTTATAATGATTCATGTCTAAGGACTCTTAAGGATACAGTTTTAGATAACAACTCATTACTTGTTGGTGGTAGCTTGTTTCATATTAGGTGTTGTGCTGAATTTGTTGGTGCAAGATGGACTAGGTAAAATTAAGGATATTATTCACAAAGTTTGTGAAAGTGTCAGGTATATCAATTTTAATGTTTTAAGATTGAAAATATTTTTTGAGATGGCTGAGAACAAGCGTTTGAGGAGAAAAGACCCATTGATTGTCCTACAAGATGGAATTCTACTTACAATGACTTTGAAATTTAAATCCATATTTCTTATATATAGGAAAAGAGAATCCCACTATAGTTACGAACCATCATTAGAGAATTTGGAGAAAAATTGAGAAGATTTGCAAACTTCTAAAAGTTTTTGGTCTTGCTACTCATGTCATTTTTGGTAGTGAGTATCCTACTTCAAATTTATATCTTCCTGAAATTTGGAGAGTGAAATAAGTAATTACAATTCTATTGAGGATAGAGATTCCTTCATGAGAGAAATGACAACCTCAATAAAAATTTTTTTGACAAATATTAGGGGAGTGCAATACAGTAATGTTTCTAGCTTGTGTTTTAGATTCTAGATGTAAATTACATGTTATTAATTTTTTTTAATTTACAAAACTTGAGCATATAGCTGTTGAAAATGTTGATAAAGTGAAGAATACATTACAACAAATGCATGGTGAATATGTTGAAAAATGTCATTGTGAGACAATAATAAGTGATGGAATTAACACTAATTAAGTAGTTGTTTCTTCTTCTAATGTAGTTGGTTCTAAAATAAGTGGAGTTGATGAAATGTTGAATATGGTTCGGAAAAAAGAAGCCATTTATCTAACAAAATTCAGAAATTAGAAGTTTATCTTGATGAGAGTACTTACATTCCTGAAGGTAATTCTAAGTCTTTTAGTACTTTGGAGTAGTGGAAAAATAATAACCTGAAGTTCAAGATTTTATCTAAAATGGTAGCGGATATATTAGCAATTTTTGTATCAACGATGGCTTCATAGTCTTCATTTAGTCCCGAAAGAAGAGTTATTAATGAATATCGTTCTCGATAAAATTAAGAGTCCATTGAAGCTCTCATTTGTGGAGGACATTGTCTTTGCAATAAGTATGCTTTGAAGAGAAAATTAAAGGTAAAAATTAACTTTTTAATATTTCTCTTTTTTAACTAAGTATATATGTTATAGAAAATATTTCTCTTTTAAATGTGTGAACATTGGTATTGGTACGATGTGAATCATTGAAATAACAAAGTTGAATTTCCATGATATATAAGGTATCATATAATTTATACTAAGATTATGACCATAATTATATTTTAAACATTCTCTTTGTACTCGTAAAAAAATATTTGTTGCATTTACATTATTTAAAAATCTAATGATGTGTGTATGTGTGTTTTTTTTCAAGGTGTTGGAACAAGCAGATGAAATCACTTTTAAGCTCGGATGGTTAATCGATTAATTGTCAAAACATTTTCTTTACTTTGTTTTCGTTTAAGTAGTTATTAACTTTTATTTGATGTTATGTTTAGTTAGTTTATTATAACTCTGGATATTAATGGAGTCTTTTTTTAATTCAATGATAGTTATTTATCGATAATTTTTTATGGTGTCTAAATTTTTTTTAATCAATATTGTCTTTGAATTTGTTATTTTATATTTTATAATTTTAGAAATTAAATTATACTATAAATTTAATATTGTATATTGACATTACTTATTTATTTAAAAAAAAACAGGCCAATTGATATGCTTTAGGCCAGGCCAAACTTGACAATAGGACGGGCTTAGTACTCATTAAAAAGACTATACTAGGCTATATGTTAGGCTTAGGCTAATATACTTTATTGTAGGCCTAACCTGTTAAGGGTGAAGCCAAGCATAGCTTGACCTGTTTCCACCCTTTTATTGATGACTTTTGATAACAGACAATGGAGCTTAGGTTTGCTCTAGTTTCTTAAGACGAGATTGTGATATCTTAAGAGAGATCCATGATGACAATGTAAACTTCTTCCATTCATCTTGTTATCTTGTATATGATTGCTGTTTGTGAATATGATTGCTTAGGTATGCAACTGAATTGAGGATTGATTATTCTTGTTGTTTGATGGGGTTTATGACTAGGGGAGTGAAGAGAGACTCGGCTAAATGGAAACCATGAGTAGTAATATGGTTTGTTAGGATTCGGTTAAAACAAGTATGTAAATTTTTGCAAAACAGAAAATCTTGGTAATTAAAGTGTATGATATTCAACAATGAATTTAATCAAAACATACCGAAACACATGTCCTTGCATCCAACCTTTACACTACCATTTCTATGTTTCTCTCCTCTAGTTATCGTCTTCACACATCTTCTGGACGACCTTGAGTGGCACGTTGACCCAACAGTTGCGAGCACATATTTAGCAACACCGATGGTGCACGAAATTGTGATTTGTACTCTTTATTGTTGTATGGAATTAATTCCCCGATAATGGCTCCAAAAACTTGGTGCTCAATATCATGGTGTCTAAAATTTAATTCACAACTTCGCACAACTAACCAACAAGTGCATTGGGTCGTCCAAGTAATACCTTACGTGAGTAAGGGTCGATCCCACGGAGATTGTTGGTATGAAGCAATCTATGGTCATCTTGTAGATCTCAATCAGGCTTATCCATGTGGCTATGAGAGATTAGATAATTAAAAATAAAATAAAATAAACAGGAAATAAAGATAAAGTTACTCATGTAATCCAATGGTGGAAATTTCAGATAGGTGCATGGAGATGTTGTGTTCCTTCTGAATCTCTGCTTTCCTATTGCTTTTATCCAATTTTATCACTCCCTTCTATGGCAAGCTGTATGTAGGGCATCACCGTTGTCAATGGCTACATCCCATCCTCTCAGTGAAAAAGGTCTAAATGCTCTGTCACAGCACGACTAATCATCTGTCGGTTCTCAATCAGGGGTTGGAGTAGAATCCAGTGATTCTTTTGCGTCTGTCACTAACGCCCAGCCTTCAGGAGTTTGAATCTCATCACAGTCATTCAATCCTGAAATCCTACTCGGAATACCACAGACAAGGTTAACTTTCCGGATTCCCATGAATGCCGCCATCAATTCTAGCTTATACCACGAAGATTCTGATTAAGGAATCCAAGAGATATGCGCCCGGCCTAAGGTAGAACGAAAGTGGTTCTCAATCACGTGCGTTCATAGGTGAGAATGATGATGAGTGTCATGGATCATCACATTCATCAAGTTGAAGTGCAACGAATATCTTAGAACAGGAATAAATCGAATTGGATAGAAAATAATAGTAATTGCATTAAAACTTGAGGTACAGCAGAGCTCCACACCCTTAATCTATGGTGTGTAGAAACTCCACCGTTGAAAATACATAAATGAAAGGTCCAGGCATGGACGAATGGCCAGCCCCCATGAAGGTCTAAGGACTAGGCGTCCAGAGATGTCTAATACAATAATAAACTATCCTATTTATACTAGACTAGCTACTAGGGTTTACAGAAGTAAGTAATTGATGCATAAATCCACTTCCAGGGCCCACTTGGTGTATGTTTAGGCTGAGCTTGAATGTTACACGAGCTGAGGCTTATCTTGGAGTTGAACGCCAAGTTGTAACATGTTTTGGGCGTTCAACTCTGGTTCGTGACGTGTTTCTGGCGTTTGACTCCAGAATGCAGCATGGAACTGGCGTTGAGCCCCAGTTTACATCGTCAAATTCCGAATAAAGTATAGACTATTATATATTTCTGGAAAGCTCTGGATGTCTACTTTCCAAAGCCGTTGAGAGCGCGCCATTTGGAGTTCTGTAGCTCTAGAAAACCTATTTCGAGTGCAGGAAGGTCAGATTCCAACAGCATCAGCAGTCCTTTGTTAGCCTTCTTTCAGAGTTTTGCTCAGGTCCCTCAATTTCAGCCAGAAAATACCTGAAATCACAGAAAAACACACAAACTCATAGTAAAGTCTAGAAATGTGAATTTAGCATAAAAACTAATGAAAACATCCCTAAAAGTAACTAGATCATACTAAAAACCACCTAAAAATAATGCCAAAAAGCGTATAAATTATCCGCTCATCACAACACCAAACTTAAATTGTTGCTTGTCCCCAAGTAACTAAAAATCAAATAGGATAAAAAGAAGAGAATATACTATAAATCTTAAAATATCAATGAATATTAATTCTAATTAGATGAGCGGCACTTGTAGCTTTTTGCTTCTGAACAGTTTTGGCATCTCACTTTTTCCTTTGAAGTTTAGAATGATTGGCATCTATAGGAACTTAGAATTTTAGATAGTGTTATTGATTCTCCTAGTTAAGTTTGTTGATTCTTGAACACAGCTACTATTATGAGTCTTGGCCGTGGCCCTAAGCATTTTGTTTTCCAGTATTACCACCGGATACATAAATGCCACAGACACATGACTGGGTGAACCTTTTCAGATTGTGACTCAGCTTTGCTAGAGTCCCCAGTTAGAGGTGTCCAGAGCTCTTAAGCACAATCTTTTTGCTTTGGATCACGACTTTAACCACTCAGTCTCAAGCTTTTCACATGGACCTGCATGCCACAAGCACATGGTTAGGGACAGCTTGATTTAGCCGCTTAGGCCTGGATTTTATTTCCTTGGGCCCTCCTATCCATTGATGCTCAAAGCCTTGGATCCTTTTTTACCCTTGCCTTTTGGTTTTAAGGGCTATTGGTTTTTTCTGCTTGCTTTTTCTTTTTCTTTCTGAATAGTTTTTTTCGCCAAATTTTTTTTCGCAATCTTTTGCTTTTTCACTGCTTTTTCTTGCTTCAAGAATCAATTGCATGATTTTTCAGATTATCAATAACATTTCTCCTTGTTCATCATTCTTTCAAGAGCCAACAATTTTAACATTCATAAACAACAAGATCAAAAATATGCACTGTTCAAGCATTCATTCAGAAAACAAAAAGTATTGTCACCACATCAATATAATTAAATTAAATTCAAGGACAATTTTCGAAATTTATGTACTTCTTGTTCTTTTGAATTGAAAACATTTTTTTTAAGAGAGGTGAAGGATTTATGAAATTTATTCATAGCTTTAAGACATAGTTACTACATACTAATGATCATGAAGTAGAGACACAAAACATAAATAGACATGAAGCATAAAAATCGAAAAAAAAAACAGAGAAATAAAAACAAGGAATGAGTCCACCTTAGTGGCATCTTCTTCTTGAAGGACCAATGATGTCCTTAAACTCTTCTATGTCCCTTCCTTGCCTTTGTTGCTCCTCCCTCATTGCTCTTTGGTCTTCTCTTATTTCATGGAGAATGATGGAGTGCTCTTAATGTTCCACCCTTAATTGTTCCACATTGTAACTCAAATCTTCTAAGGAAGTGTTGAGTTGTTCCCAATAGTTGTTGGGAGGAAAGTGCATCCCTTGAGGCATCTCCGGGATTTCTTGGTGATGAGCTTCCTCATGCATCCCTTGGGCTCCATGAGTGGGCTCTCTTGTTTGCTCCATCCTTTTCTTTGTAATGGGCTTGTCCTCCTCAATGAGGATGTCTCCTTCTATGATAACTCCAGCTGAGTAACATAGATGGCAAATAAGATGAGGAAAAGCTAGCCTTGCCAAAGTAGAGGACTTATCAGCTATTTTGTAGAATTCATGGGAGATGACTGCATGAACTTCTACTTCCTCTCCAATCATGATGCTATGAATCATGATGGTCCGATCCACAGTAACTTCAGATCGGTTGCTAGTGTGGATAATGGAGCGTTGAATGAACTCCAACCATCCTCTAGCCACAGGCTTGAGGTCCAGTCTTCTTAGTTGAACCGGCTTGCCTTTAGAGTCTCTTTTTCATTGAGCTCCTTCCACACATATGTCCATAAGGACTTGGTCCAACCTTTGATTAAAGTTGACCCTTCTAGTGTAGGCCGTGCATCTCCTTGCATCATGGGTAAGTTGAACGCCAACCTCACATTTTCCGGACTAAAATCTAAGTATTTCCCCCGAACCATTGTAAGATAATTCTTTGGATTGGGGTTCATACTTTGATCATGGTTCCTAGTGATCCATGCATTGGCATAGAACTCTTGAACCATTAGAATCCCGACTTGTTGAATGGGGTTGGTTAGAACTTCCCAACCTCTTCTTTAGATCTCATGTCGGATCTCCGGATACTCATTTTTCTTGAGCTTGAAAGGGAACTCAGGGATCACCTTCTTCTTGGCCACAACATCATAGAAGTGGTCTTGATGGGCTTTGGAGATGAATCTTTCCATCTCCCATGACTCGGAGGTGGAAGCTTTTGTCTTCCCTTTTCCTTTTCTAGAGGATTCTCTGGCCTTGGGTGCCATCAATGGTTATGGAAAAAACAAAAAGCTTATGCTTTTATCACACCAAACATAAAATATTGCTCGCCCTCGAGCAAGAGAAGAAAGAAAAGAAGAAGAAGAAGAAAAAAATATGGAGGAGAGGGGGAGATGTGTATTCGGCCAAGAAGGAGAAGAGAGGTTTGTGTTGTGTGAAAATTAAGGAGAATGGAGGGGTTTATATAGTGAGTGGAGAGGTAGTAGGTTCGGCCATTTAGGGTGGGTTTGGGTGGGAAAGATTTTTGAATTTTGAAGGTAGGTGGGGTTTATAGGGAAGAGTGGATGGATGTGAGTGGTGAAGGGGGTAATTGGGAAGAGAGATTGAGGTGATTGGTGAAGGGTTTTGGGGAAGAGTGTTTATTGGAAAGAGAGAATGAATGTTGAGAAGAGGGGAGAATATGTTAGGTGGGGATCCTGTGGGGTCCATAGATCCTGAGGTGTCAAGGATTTATATCCCTGCACCAATTAGGCATGTAAAATGCCTTTGGCATACCACTTCGACGTTTCCAAAAACTTGGTGCACGTTCTGGGCGTTCAACGCCCATGTGTAGCATATTTCTGGCGTTGAACGCCAGTTCCATGCTTGTTACTGGCGTTCAGTGCCAGCTTTCCTCAGGGCACATTCCTGGCGTCCAAACGCCAGGATGTTACTTGTTTCTGGCGTTCAGCGCCAGATCCATGCTCTGTTCTGGCGTTGAACGCCAGCCAGATGCACCTTACTGGCGTTTAAACGCCAATAAGTCCTTCCTCCAGGGTGTGATTTTTCCTCTGCTGTTTTTGATTCTGTTTTTAATTTTAATAATTTTTTTCGTGACTCCTCATGATCATGAACCTACTAAAACACAAAATAACAATAAAATAAAATTAGATAAATAAAAATTGGGTTGCCTCCCAACAAGCGCTTCTTTAATGTAAATAGCTTGACAGTGGGCTCTCATGGAGCCTTAGAGAAGTTCAGAGCATGATGAAGGTTTCCCAACACCAAACTTATAATTTGATTGTGGGAGCTCTTTTGGACTCTGTACTGAGAGAAGCTCTGCATGCTTACTCTCTTTTGTTACAGAGGGATGGCCGTGTGCCTTAAACACAAGGTAGTCCCCATTCAATTGAAGGACTAATTCTCCTCTGTTAACATCTATTACAGCACCTGCTGTGGCTAGGAAAGGTCTTCCAAGGATGATGCATTCATCCTCTTCCTTCCTAGTGTTTAAGATTATGAAATCAGTAGGGATGTAAAGGCCTTCAACCTTTACTAACACGTCCTCTACTAATCCATAAGCCTGTCTTATTGACTTGTCTACCAATTGTAATGAGAATAAGGCAGGCTGTACCTCAATGATCCCTAGTTTCTCCACTACAGAGAATGGCATAAGATTTATCCCTGACCCCAGGTCACACAGAGCCTTGTTAAAGGTCATGGTGCCTATGGTATAGGGTATTAAGAATTTACCAGGATCTTGTCTCTTTTGAGGTAGAGTTTGCTGAACCCATGTATCAAGTTCACTAATGAGCAAGGGAGGTTCACCTTCCCAAGTCTCATTACCAAACAACTTGGCATTCAGCTTCATGATGGCTCCTAGATATTGAGCAACTTGTTTTTCAGTTACATCTTCATCCTCTTCTGAGGAAGAATAGTCTTCAGAGCTCATGAATGGCAGAAGAAGATTTAGTGGAATCTCTATGGTCTCTATATGAGCCTCAGATTCCTTTAGGTCCTCAATTGGGAGCTCCTTCTTGTTTGAGAGACGTCCCAGGAGGTCTTCCTCACTAGGATTTTCATCCTTCTCCTCCCTTGTGCATTCGACCATATTGATTACATCAATGGCCTTGCATCTCCTCTTGGATTCTCTTCTGTGTTGCTTGGGAGAGTACTGGGAGGAGTTTTAGTGACTTTCTTACTCAGCTGGCCCACTTGTACCTCCAAATTTCTGATGGAGGACCTTGTTTCACTCATGAAACTTAAAGTGGCCTTAGATAGATCAGAGACTAAATTTGCTAAATTAGAGGGGCTCTGCTCAGAATTCTCTGTCTGTTGCTGAGAAGATGATGGAAAAGGCTTGTTATTGCTTAGCCCGTTTCTTCCACCATTATTAAAGCTTTGTTGAGGCTTTTGTTGATCCTTCCATGAGAAATTTGGATGATTTCTCCATGTTGAATTATAGGTGTTTTCATAAGGTTCACCCATGTAATTAACATCTGCCATTGCAAGGTTCTCAGGATCATAAGCTTCTTCAGAACCTGCCTTTTTAGTATTGTTGGATGCATTTTGCCATCCATTCAGACTTTGAGAAATCATGTTGACTTGCTGGGTCAACACTTTGTTCTGAGCCAATATGGCATTCAGAGCATCAATCTCAAGAACTCCCTTCCTCTGAGGTGTCCCACTATTCATAGAATTCCTCTCAGAAGTGTACATGAATTGGTTATTTGCAACCATGTCAATAAGTTCTTGAGCTTCTGCAGGCGTTTTCTTTAGGTGAATGGATCCACCTGCAGAATGGTCCAATGACATCTTGGAAAACTCAGATAGACCATAATAGAATATATCTAATATGGTCCATTCTGAAAACATGTCAGAAGGACACTTTTTGGTCATCTGCTTGTATCTTTCCCAAGCTTCATAGAGGGATTCACCATCTTTTTGCTTGAAGGTCTGAACATCCACTCTAAGCTTGCTCAGCTTTTGAGGAGGAAAGAATTTATCCAAGAAGACAGTGACCAGCTTATCCCAGGAGTCCAGGCTATCTTTAGGTTGTGAGTCCAACCATGTTCTAGCTCTGTCTCTTACAGCAAAGGGGAAAAGCATGAGCCTGTAGACTTCAGGATCTACTCCATTTGTCTTTACAGTCTCACAAATCTGCAAGAACTCAGTTAAAAACTGGTAAGGATCTTCAGATGGAAGTCCATGAAACTTGCAGTTCTGTTGCATTAGAGCAACTAATTGAGGTTTCAGCTCAAAATTGTTTGCTCCAATGGCAGGAATGGAGATGCTTCTTCCATCAAATTTGGAAGTTGGTTTAGTGAAATCACCAAGCATCCTCCTTGCATTATTGTTGTTGGGTTCGGCTGCCATCTCCTTTTCTTGTTCGAAAATTTCAGAAAGGTTGTCTCTGGATTGTTGTAATTTAGCTTCTCTTAATTTTCTCTTCAGAGTCCTTTCAGGTTCAGGATCAGCTTCAACAAGAATGCCTTTTTCCTTGTTCCTGCTCAAAAAGGGAAGAAGTGAACAAGAAAAGAAAGAGGAATCCTCTATGTCACAGTATAGAGATTCCTTTATGTTAGTAGAAGAAGAAAGGGAATAGGAGTGAAGAAGAATGAATAGGTAGGGGCAGTAATTTGAGATGAAGAGAGGTGAAGAGAAGTGTTAGTAAATAAATAAATAAATAGAAGAAGGGAAGAGGGAAGAAATTTCGAAAATAAATTTGAAAAGAAGTTAAATGATTTTTGAAAATAAAAGATAAGATAGAATTAAAATTAAAACAATCAATTAATTAAAAAGAATTTTTGAAAAAGAGATGAGATATTTTTGAAAATTAGAGAGAAAAAAGTAGTTAGGTGGTTTTGAAAAAGATAAGAAACAAACAAAAAGTCAAATAGTTAGTTGAAAAAGATATTAAAATCAAATTTGAAAAGATAAGAAGATAAGAAGTTAGATAAGATATTTGAAATTAAATTTTTGAAAAAGATATGATATTAAAGATAAGATAAGATAGATTTAATTTTTAAAATTAAAATTAATTACTTAACTAACAAAAAATTAAAAGATAAGATTCTAGAATTTAAAGATTGAACCTTTCTTAATAAGAAAGTAACAAACTTCAAATTTTTGAATCAATCATATTAATTGTTAGCATAATTTTCGAAAATTATGAAATAAAGTTGAAAAAGATATTTTGAAAAATAATTTTCAAAATTTTCGAAAAATAGAAAAAAATGAAAAAGATATGATTTTTGAAAAAAATTTTGAAAAGATAAGACTTTTAAAATTTAAAATTTGACTTGACTTGTAAGAAACAACTAATTTTTAAAAACTTTTGACTAAGTCAACTCAAATTTTTGAAAATTTGTAGAGAAATAAGGAAAAGATATATATTTTTTATTTTTGAATTTTTAATGATGAGAGAGAAAAACAACAAAAATGACTCACAACATGAAAATTATGAATCAAAACTCATGATGCATGCAAGAACACTATGAATGTCAAGATGAACACCAAGAACACTTTGAAGATCATGATGAGCATCAAGAACATAATTTTGAAAAAAAAATTTTATGCAAAGAAAACATGCAAGACACCAAACTTAGAAATCTTTACTGCATGGACTCTAACAAACGAAAAATGCATATGATAAACAACAACCAACACAAAACAAGAAAATCATCAAGATCAAACAAGAAGACTTACCAAGAACAACTTGAAGATCATGAAGAACACTATGAATGCATGGAATTTTCGAAAAACTAATGCACAATTTTTTTAAAAACATGCAATTGACACCAAATTTAAAAATTGACTCAAGACTCAAACAAGAACACAAAATAATTCTTTTTTTGATTTTATGATTTTTTTGTATTTTTATTATTTTTTTCAAAAATATTCTTTAGAAAAAACGAAAATAAAGAAAAATTTTTTGAAAATTTTTTTTTGAAAAGAAAATTACCTAATTTGAGCAACAAGACGAACCGTTAGTTGTCCATACTCGAGCAATCCCCGGCAACGGCGCCAAAAACTTGGTGCACGAAATTGTGATTTGTACTCTTTATTGTAGTATGGAATTAATTCCCCGATAATGGCTCCAAAAACTTGGTGCTCAATATCATGGTGTCTAAAATTTAATTCACAACTTCGCACAACTAACCAGCAAGTGCACTGGGTCGTCCAAGTAATACCTTACGTGAGTAAGGGTCGATCCCACGGAGATTATTGGTATGAAGCAATCTATGGTCATCTTGTAGATCTCAGTCAGGCTTATCCATGTGGTTATGGGAGATTAGATAATTAAAAGAAAAATAAAATAAACAGGAAATAAAGATAAAGTTACTCATCTAATCCAATGGTTGGAATTTCAGATAGGTGCATGGAGATGTTGTGTTCCTTATGAATCTCTGCTTTCCTACTGCTTTTATCCAATTTTATCACTCCCTTCTATGGCAAGCTGTATGTAGGGCATCACTGTTGTCAATGGCTACATCCCATCCTCTCAGTGAAAAAGGTCCAAATGCTCTGTCACAGCACGGCTAATCATTTGTCGGTTCTCAATCAGGTTGGAGTAGAATCCAGTGATTCTTTTGCGTCTGCCACTAACGCCCAGCCTTCAGGAGTTTGAAGCTCGTCACAGTCATTCAATCCTGGAATCCTACTCGGAATACCACAGACAAGGTTAGACTTTCCAGATTCCCATGAATGCCGCCATCAATTCTAGCTTATACCACGAAGATTCTGATTAAGGAATCCAAGAAATATGCGCCCGGCCTAAGGTAGAATGGAAGTGGTTGTCAATCATGCGCGTTCATAGGTGAGAATGATGATGAGTGTCACGGATCATCACATTCATCAAGTTGAAGTGCAACGAATATCTTAGAACATGAATAAATCGAATTGGATAGAAAATAATAGTAATTGCATTAAAACTTGAGGTACAGCAGAGCTCCACACCCTTAATCTATGATGTGTAGAAACTCCACCTTGAAAATACATAAGTGAAAGGTCCAGACATGGCCGAATGGCCTGCCCCCATGAAGGTCTAAGGACTAGGCGTCCAGAGATGTCTAATACAATAGTAAACTATCCTATTTATACTAGACTAGCTACTAGGGTTTACAGGAGTAAGTAATTGATACATAAATCTACTTCCAGGGCCCACTTGGTGTATGTTTGGGATGAGCTTGAATGTTACACGAGATGAGGCTTATCTTGGAGTTGAACGCCAAGTTGTAACGTGTTTTGGGCGTTCAACTCTGGTTCGTGACGTGTTTCTGGCGTTTGACTCCAGAATGCAGCATGGAACTGGCGTTGAGCGCCAGTTTACGTCATCAAATTCCAAATAAAGTATGGACTATTATATATTGCTAGAAAGCTCTGGATGTCTACTTTCCAACGCTGTTGAAAGCGCGCCATTTGGAGTTCTGTAGCTCTAGAAAATCTATTTCGAGTGCAGGGAGGTCAGATTCGAACAGCATCAGCAGTCCTTTGTCAGCCTTTTTTTAGAGTTTTGCTCATGTCCCTCAATTTCAGCCAAAAAGTACCTGAAATCACAGAAAAACATACAAACTCATAGTAAAGTCCAGAAATGTGAATTTAACATAAAAACTAATGAAAACATCCCTAAAAATAACTAGATCATACTAAAAACTATCTAAAAACAATGCCAAAAGCGTATAAATTATCCGCTCATCAACCGACTACCACAACCACAAGGACCTATGTTTTTTTTTTTTTGCGAAACACCTGGAAGTACTGTTGGAATCTCTGATTTAGAACCCTTTAGATCTAGGTAGAGTGTTTCCTTTTGCTTATCGTGTTTGGTTCACAGTTTTAATGGGTAATCCAAAACAGAGGGACTAGACATTTCTTTCAACGTATGCATAGAATTATGTGTTTATATTTATGACAAATATTAAGATATGTAAATGACATAATGTGATGATCTTGATATTATTTATCTGTTACATATCTGATGTCACATCTGAGTATAGTATGTTATGTTTACTATCTTAATAAGAGGATGCACATAGCTCATAACTTGTAAATGATCAAATTTGTCTCTAAAAGATTATTCGTTCTCTAAATTAGTTCTCAAAAGATTTTTTTAATCAAATTCGTTCTTCAAATATTCTAAATTAATCGTATTAGTTCTTCTGTCATTTTCTTTATTGACAGCGCTGAAATTTGTTAATATTGCACGTTAAGTGATACTATAACACCCATAGGAATTTTAATTGACTATTAGTATGATAAGTTTATGAAATTAGAACAAATTAAAACTTAATTGAGGGAAGAAGTTGAAATATAAAAATTCCTCAATTTAGGATTGATTTGATATGATTTCATAAACTTATAATGTTAACCGCCAATTATGACTATTAGGTGTGCGTTATGGTGTCACATCAACAAATTTTGACGTTGTTAGTAACGGAAGTGACGAAAGGACTAAAATGACTAATTTAAAATTTTTGAAAGACGAATTTGATTAAAAAAATCTTTTAGAGACTAATTTGACTATTTATTCCTCACAACGCATTTGCATCTATTTTATCTTATGCGTTTTCACTATCAGAAAAAAAAAACTAGAAATAGACCTAACTCCACTAAAAGGCTACTACAAGTATTGAGTCAAATAATAGAAATACTTATAATACAGAGTCGTGTGTGTCCAATATGATATCGAATTCATTATGACGTTATGATCTTAGGCATGAACACATACTAAAAAAGATGTTACATAACAAATGTGAAAGGGTGTATGACGTCGAATGCGTCAACACCACCACTATGTCTTGATTTAGTAATGTTCTGATGTTGGAAGCCATAACCATTCTGTGTGTGGAACAGACCAAAGAAAGCAAGTCACTCTATTCAAAAAAGAGCTTAGCGGGCAGTTGAAGTAGTAGGTCGAGCAGAATAATAGGTTCTCCTAGCTTGTTTATGGGAACTTTTATCACGTATTTATTTTTTGCTTTTGTTGAATAATATTACAAGTTCCATATATATCATTATATTTTTTAATTAATAATAAAAATTAACCATACACGATAAAAATTATATAATTTTTCACATTAGATAATAATGAAATTACAGTATAATTTTTCTTTTTGCGCTAGTAATATGTTAAAAATAAACCATAATTAAAAATGACCTAAGTGACATTAAAGTATTAATACAGTATTCACTTAGTACACCCAAAATTTACTTTTATAAACAAGGTAAATTTTATAGTGTCTTTGTTGTAATGCTTAAATTATCTAATTTATTTTCTAAAATAAAAAATAAAATATTTAAAGTAAAAAATAAATTATTTAAAATTTATTAAATATTATTTATTTTTTTTAATAATTTAGATACAATGTGATAGATACCATAACATTTACCTATAAATAATTGTACCTTATAAATTAAAAAAAAAAAAAGAAAAGAAGGTCGTAATTTAAAAAAAATGTGAAAGCTTACGTACTAATAAGCTTGATAAGTATATATAAAAAAGACAAAAGAAAATAACAACAATAATATAAGTAAGATATTGTAAAATAAAAATTAAAAAATAAAAGTAGAAGAAAAAGAAATAATATGGAAAAATGCCTGAAAAGGGTAATAAGAAAATGGAACATTTTGCTATACAAATAGACTTTTTCAAAATATTAATATGAGTAAAATGTTAGGGAGCCAATTTTAATTTTTTTTTGTTAATATCAATTAATTTTTAAAAAGTTATTTTATTTATTCTAATAATTTTTAGATTATTAATTTTAAAAACTAAACCCTAAATTTTCAGAAAAAAAAGGAAAAGGAATTAAAAGAAAAAATAAAATTAGTTCCTATTCTTTCTTAGTTTATACGTGCCTTATTATTGTAATGGTAATTGATTTGCAACTCTTACTTGAAAATTGTCTTGTCTTTACTTTGATAGAGAAATGTCAGCGCAAGTCCGTGCTTCCTATTCACCCAATATATTTGACGGCATTCCAATTTCACTCCGTGACATAATTAAGCCTAAATATAGGATATAAAATAATATGACATAAAACTAACTAATAAGTTAAAATTAGAATTAATTTCCAAAGTGGTTTTTAAGATTCACGTCGTGTATTAAAATCGTTTATGAAATTTCAATTGCATCAATTATGTTCTAACAAAAATGTATTACATTAGTCTTTAATCTATTTTTCATTAACAGTTTGCTGATGTGGATTGTTAGTGACATATATCACTTCATGGTTCGACCATATGTAGTGGTATAATGATGAGTCAATCAGTAATACGTGACATACTGACGTGGACAATTGTGTGACATGTCAAAATTCTATTTAATCATGTGTTAGCTTATATTATATATCGTAACATTATTTGTTCATGTGTCATTTGTTATCTCATAATCGTAAATGTATTAAATCGATCTTTAAATTTACACTAAATAACTTATTTTAGTCTCAAATTAAATATCGTGCACTAGATGGTTATCATTGAAACATCCGAACAAGACCAAAATTGGGCGCCAACAATTTTGGTGAGATTTTTTTAATAATAGTTTTTAAAGTTTAAAGTATTAAAAAATAAAGAGAGCGATCTTAATTAAGTGGATCAAACATTTGTTAAATAACACAAGTAGTTTTAATAACTAGCAGATGTAGTTAACATCGATTATTAACCAATATCCAAATCCTGGTTTGTAAAATCTTTTATTTATTCATGACATATGTACATATATATTAGCACATAGGCCAAGTAGTGGTCCTTCTCTAATTTTGGTTATCCCAGTTATAATAAGAACCATCATTTCTCACAGACAAAACATATTTCAATGGCGGGCATCTACTTAGGATCATACCTGACTATACTACAACACACTGGTTCAAAAGAATTTAACCGATGATAAGCAAATTTAATTTTAGTATTGGTCACTTGAACAAAAGACTTGTCTGGGTTTTAAGATGATCGAAGATGAAAAATCAATTGCAATGAAGACCAAACTTTCTGATGGGGGGATTTGGAGAGTCATTAACAATGAAAATTGCAACTGTATCGAAAAAATCGGAAGTGTTTGAGGATTACAATGAAGAATTTGACGAAATAATATTGTTATTGTTGTTGTTGCTACTACTATTATAGGGTAGAGATGAAAAATCAATTGCAATGAAGACCAAGCTTTCTGATTTGGGGGGGGGGGAGTTGGGGAGTCATTAACAATGGAAATTGTAACTGTGTCGAGAAAATCGGAAGTGTTTGAGAGTAGTGATGAAGAATTTGGCGGAATAATGTTGTTATTGTTGTTGTTGTTGTTGCTACTACTACTATTATAGGGTAGAGTTCTTAATCAATATATAACAAATACATTAAAAATTTAAAATTTATATATTTTGCCATAAAATACTCTTGATTAATGATCATTTCCTTAGATCTTTGAGTTGCAATAATGTAAATTCAAATTTTCATTTATTGTGGGTGCCTTTTCGCCTTTAAGAAAAATGCTAGATAACCAATTTTTTTTAATTCAGTTTAACTAAGACATATTTGCGTATGTGCACTAGTTCAATATATTTGTGCGTCTTCCTCTTCCACCTCTTTCTCTTCCACTTCTTCCTCCTCCTCTCCCATTATCATTGTCATAATCTTTTTCTATTCTTTTCTCATTTAATTTCTTCTCATCCTTCATTTTTCTCCTCCTCCTTCGTTATTATACTACTATCATCATCTTTCATAATCATCATCATCATCATTGTTTTCTTTTTCTTAGTTCAATATCACACAATTTCTGTATTACAATTAATTTTTTTTGTCAAAATTAAGAATTTTTTTCTATGTCGCGCTTTTATCATCGTTGTCATCATCGTCGTTGTTTTCTTTTTCTTAGTTCAATATTACATAATTTCTGTGTTACAATTAAGAAATTTAGGTGCCAAAATTAAGTAATTTTTTCTATGTCACGCTCAAAAAGTTTCGTTACTATATTTCTAATAATTCTACACAGTTCAAAACTCATCTTCTTTTTTTCCTTCATCTTCTCCTCTTTATTTCAGCTGCTCATAATTTTTCTTGTTTCACCTTGTTAAGAAGACTAAAACTATGAAAAGGAGAAGAAAAAAAATCAAACAAAAAAGAAATATGATAAAAAAGGTACATTATTTAGATGAAAATGATACAAGAAATTTTGTTGAATGACACAAAGTCTTTAAAGGACCATAAGTTAAGAAATTTTCTAACAACTTTTAGTTTGTTAAGAAACTTCATGTGTCACGGTTAAAAAATTTTTTGTGTCAAGGTTAAGAAATTTTGATGCTAGTTTTGTTTTCGATAACTTCTAATTTGTTATAAAGTTTCCTATATCACGGTTAAAAAATTTGTGTCAAAATTTAAAAATTTTCTGTGTCACGCATAAAAGTTTTGGTGCTATTTTTGTAACACCCTAATCTTTAGTACCTCATGATTACACAAAAAGTCCAGGCACTACCACCTCTACTCCTTTAATTTTGTACTATATTTATTTAATATTGAGCCTTCACAAAAATACAACTGGATTTTTAATTATGGAAATGAAAAGTCTGTACATTAAACCACTTAATTACATAAGTATACCACATAGTATTATATACATAAACTTATTCAAAAATTCTCAAAGACAAGTTCTGCCCCTCTAAAACTCAAAATAACAAATGATGAGGGGAAAAATCTCAACTAAACTAAAAACAGAAAATACAAATACAAATAACTCTGTAGTTTGACCACGGCTTTGCGCCAAAGCTTCCTAAACCTATCATTGAAAAAGAGAATCTGTAAGGGGTGAGAATATTGTCTTCGCACGTTCTCAGTAGGGAAGGGAATACCATCAAAGAAAAGAAATAATTGTAAATAGAAAGAATCACATTATAAAAACATTTTTTTAAATACACTTTGGAAAGGCTTTATAAGAAATCTTACTTCGGAAAGGTCGTAAAGAATCTTCTTTAGTTTATAAATGCACAAGGTAAATCTTTTAAAAAGGGAAAAGACCACAGGCATGCCTATGGGTTTCCTATCCAACCAACTTACATCACTCATTCCTATCAATCCAATACATAAACTAGAGTATTAGCACAATACCAAGTCTAATCTACCTCAACTTCCATCACCTCATCAGGAACAACCCTCAGCGTCACCACCGCCAGCATGAGGGGTCTTTAAAATTTTCAAACACAGACAAAACATACCAATAATACACAAATAGAGATTACAGATAGAGTAATTAGATCAAATAGCAGATAGATGCAATTATTCAAATAGAAAAACCAAACACAAGATGCACACCCAAACAATACACACAAATACAAATGATGCATGTCTGCCCTATGGTTAATGAGCTCATCTGTTGGGTATACAGTCAAACCCAACGTGTCCAGTAGTGAACCCTGGACAGTCCCTATGTGCGTGTATCCCCAAGCTTGTTACACCCTAACTATCAAAATGTCATGCTTCCGGCTGCACCGCTCTGATAGCTCGGGTATAATGACGACTCTTAAAATATTTAATACTAAAATATGAGCCTATTTAAAACTTAAACCGTATTTCTTAAAACTTACATTCATAATTACATTACGAATTATAATACTCACAATAATACATATATATACATATATACATATTATTAATTTACAAGCGTTTCATATCAATTTCCTATTCCCTCTTACAAAACCTGTAAAATTAAAAGCGAGGGAAACATAAATACTAAAACAATAAAAAATATAAGATAAACAGAAAAGTAATAAGCTTTTTCAAACTTCGTTGTCCATGACCTGAAAAAGAAAAGACTTATAGGGGAGTGAGAACATCGTCCTCACTGGTTCTCACTATGGGTTTAGGGAATTATTATAACAGGATACGTGAAAATAAAGTTGTTTCTAAAGTACCGTGATTAATAACCGCCTTATGTATCTTTTCAAAACCAAAGATTTAATATTCAAAATCAGATTTTTTTTTGAAAAGAGGAAGTTGTTAATTCTTCAAAAATCCTTAACCCATTTTAAAAGTTTTTTCCTAAATAGTATGAATGACCAAGCTGTTCTAAGCATATGTTCATTAAGTCTATGCTGAACCAGTTTAGTTTTTCATACTTTTCTAAACCAAAAACACAAACCACACGGCCTTCGGCCCATATCGTAATCAACCACGGTCCTAGACCCAAGCAACTCAATCAACAACTAATTCACCACAATCCAACTAATTTTCAGTCACAAACACAAGTAAGAAGGTTCAAACATAATCAAGTAGTTACATCAAGTAGGGCAATTAGCAATTAAACATAAATAATCACATACGCAAACCAATTACAATATGTACACCCAAACAATGTCACATAGATGCATATGATGAATGCCTGTCCTATAGCTGATGATCTCATCTGTCGGTTATATAGCCAACCCGACACATCCTGGCAGCTAACCATGGACTAAAACACCCATGCGGAGCAAGTGGGTTTGAGCTACAATCCCCCTTACTACTACCTGCTTAACCCAGAGCTAGTGGAATAACCACTACTGTGGCTACTACCCAGGCGGGTGGTGCGGTGTTTATAACCCACACTTACTAACCGGCAAGTGCACCGGGTCGTACCAAGTAATACCTTACGTGAGCAAGGGTCGATTCCACGAGGATTGATAGATTAAGCAACAGTTATTGATAAGCTTAGTTAGGCAAGCAAAAAATGGTGTTGAGATATTTAAAGAGAATTAAACAATACTTTAAGAATTTCAGAAAGCAAGCAGCAATTAGTTAGGAATAAAATATTTGAGAAAACAGTTAAGGTTTCAGAGTTATCTATTTTTTCGGATTTATTTTTCTTACTAACTATTTTAATCATGCAAGATTTAATTTCATGGCAAACTATATGTGACTAGACCCTAATTTTTTAGACCTTCTTATTCTCCTCTAAAATTTATTAATTGTCAATTCCTTGGTCAATTAATTCTAATTGAAGGGTGATGATCAATTTCTAGTTTATATGCCAAAAGAAACCTAATTATCCACAATTAAGGGGATTATATGTCACGTATCCTGTTAAATACAAACAATTAAAAATTCAGTATAATATGTTTTTAAGCTGTTGTTCAAGTAAAGAGCTTTTCCAAGTTTTACAAGAACTCAATTAGAACATGGGTCATACTTCCGTTCCACCCAATATTCATAAAATAAAGAACAAAAACAATTATTGAAATATAAATCTAAACACGAATTAAATTAGAAAGATCAAACGAATAAATCCATACAAATAGATAGAGCTGCTAACCTTAACAATGAAGGATTAGTTGCTCATGGTTCAGAGAGGAAAAAATAAGGGTTCTGGTAACAATATGTGTGTCCTTGTCTAAATGTACAGAGCTCCTCATTATAACTACTCCTTATCAAATTTAAAATCTAATTATCTAAAACTAAAATTAATATCTTTTCCTCCAAGATAAGATTTGAATTTAAATTCGAATTAATTAACAAGTCTTCAGCTGATGGGTGGGGACCACTTGATTGTCCATTTTGCAGCTTCCAATCTATGTTTTCTGGGCCAGAAACTGGGTCAAAATGCGGCCCAAAATCGTAACCAGCGTTTTCTGTATTATTGCAGATCGCGCATGTGACGCGTCCGCGTCATCCACGTGCTCGCATCATTTGTGCAGATTCCAGTCCACGCGTTCGCGTCAGGTACGCGATCGTGTCATTGCGATTTCTCCATCCGCGCGGTCGCGTGAGCCATGCGTCCACGTCGGTCTTCGCTGGTCATCTCTTTGGTTTCTTCTTTTTCTCTGCAGAAACTTCATCAAATCCCTCCGAATGCTACCTAAAATAAATAAAATTGCTCAAAACTCAAAATAGCATCCATAGTGGCTAAAATATAATTAATTCTTAATTAAACTCAACAAATTAGATGCAAATTCACTAGGAAAAGATAGATAAGATGCTCACGCATCACAACACCATACTTAAACTGTTGCTTGTCCTCAAGCAACCAAAACTAATATAGGCTTGGGATGTGAATTTGCATGAGAATGAGAGTTCGATTAAGCTCATGTCTCTTTTTATAGTGGGGTTTATAACTGTAATCCTGAATATGTTTGGCATCTCACTCTCCTTTGAATCAAGAATGTTATTGTCATTCGGAATTAGAATCCGAATAATATTATGAATTCTCTGTTCTTTATATTTCAGTTTAATCCTTGAACATAGCAAAATTTACTTTAATTTATTTTTCTTTGGTGCTTTGCACCTTGAGCCTAGCCGTGACTTTAAATGTTTTGTCTCAAGCTTTACTTGACACAGAGACACCACAAGCACTTAACTGGGGAACTCTCTTTGAGTTTTGATTTTTCTTTTAATTACTCCCAGATAGTGGTGCTCAAAGCCTTTGGCATACTCTGTTAAATGCAATTAATCTCGACTCTAAGTGTTCTGTCTCAAGGATTACTTGACACAATCACACCACAAGCATATGACTAGGGAAACAACTCTTTGAGATTTTAATCATGTCTGAACTCCCTAGTCATTGATGCTCAGAGCCTTGGACCTTGCTTTTATTATTATTCATTTATTTATTAATATTTAATTTTTTTTAAATCTTTTGCTTCAAGGATTAAATTTTTGTTTATTTCAGAGAAGTCATAATAATTCTCTAAATTCCTGTTCTTTATACATCAACATCCCTTGATTCAAATTCAAATATGCACTGTTCATATCATGCATTTAGAATTACCATTAATACCACCACATTTAAGTAAATAAGACTATTCTTAAAATTAACTCAATTTCTCATGCAATACATCACTTCTTTTTCTTTTCTTTTTAGATTCAAGTTCAGTGAGTGGTACATGAAACATCTTTTTCAGCATTAAAGCAATTAAAAGAAAACTAAACTAGTCCTAAGATTTTAACTAATAAAGGATCATGCAACAATCAAAGCAAAATAGCAGAAAGCCGGAACATAACATAGAAAAAGAGGGGAGGAATAAAAATGAAAGGAACTCAACCACCTTAGTTATCCTAGCGGTCGCTCTATTCTTCATGTTGTGCTCCTCAATGAAGATGATTCGCCTTCCTTTTGTGCCAGAAAACCAGTAAGCACAGCGTCCAACAACACCAAACTTAAAGGTTTGCTTGTCCTAAAGCAAAGAAGAACTGAAAATAGAAGAGATGGAGATTATGAGGAGAGAAAAATAAAAGGATAAAAGAATAAGAGAGAATTTAAGATTGGGAAAGAGAGAGAAAGAAAATTGGGCGGCGGAAGCGACGCGTACGCGTACGGCACGCGTACGCGTGGATCGCGCATTCTTCATAATGACGCGTTAGCGTCGGGCACGCGTCTGCGTGCCCTGGATTTTGTGTGCTTCGCACGAAGCCAGCCGCATACCCGCGCGACTCTTTGTTCACATGGCTTGGGAGCCAATTATTCATATGATGCGTTCGCGTCATGCACGCGTTCGCGTCATGCACGCGCTCGCGTGGATGGCCATATGTGCAATTGACGCGAACGTGTCAGTCACGCGTCCGCATGCTCTAACTTGTGCTTTTAGCACATTTCCTGCCCCAAGCCAGCACAACTTTCTGCCCAAACACTCTTTGACGTCGATTCTCTAGGTCACGCGTCCGCGTTAATGACGCGCGCGTGGATGGCGAAAATTACAAACGACGCGCACGCATAAAGTACGCGTACGTGTGGTCATGTTCGTGCGCCAAGCTTGAGTCCAATGCCATTCCTGCGCAACTCTCTGTCAATTATTATTTTTCACGCACACATGATTGACGCGTTCGCGTCAGTGACGCTTGCGTGTTGTGTGCTATTTTTTTTTGAGGTGTTCAGTTCCTGTGATAAAATAGCTGCATGATCAGAAAATTAGTAAGAACTCAATAAAATACTAAGAAAACTACTACTACGAAAAATAGTTAAGGATACGAATTTATTGGGTTACCTCCCAACAAGTGCTTCTTTAACGTCAGTAGCTTGACGGTTAGCTCTGCTAGTTCAGCAGATGAGTAGACCTCTCGCGATCAATCTCGCCTCCAAGATAGTGCTTCAACCTTTGCTACTTCTTGGCATTCTCATAGGCTAAATATCTGAATTCATCAAGCTCATTCAACTGAAGCATTCGCTTGATTCCTGCAGCTTTTGAATCAAGATTCAGGTACCTGATTGCCCAATAAGCTTTATGCTCCAGCTCAATTGGCAAGTGATAGGCTTTGCCATAGACCAACTGATAAGGAGACATGCCAATGGGAGTCTTGTACGCTGTCCGGTATGCCCAGAGAGCATCACCAAGCTTCCTAGACCAGTCCTTTTTGGAAATACTGACGGTCTTTTCTAGAATCCTCTTAAGTTCCTTGTTGGAAACTTCAACCTGTCCACTTGTCTGAGGGTGATAGGGGGTTGCCACTTTATGACGGACTCCATATCTCAGCAGAAGAGAGTCCAGCTGTCTGTTGTAGAAATGGCCTCCTCCATTACTAATGAGTGTCCGTGGGACACCAAACCGGCTAAAGATATATCTCTGAAGAAAGCTCATTACCACTTTGGCATCATTAGTGGGCAAAGCCACAGCTTCTACCCACTTGGACACATAGTCAACTGCCACTAGAATATAGTTGTTTGAATGTGAGGGTGGAAAAGGTCCCATGAAATCAATACCCCACACATCAAACAACTCAACCTCAAGAATTCCTTGCTGTGGCATTTCATGGTTGGCAGGGAGATTTACAGCTTTTTTATATCTGCCACAGTGCTTTTCAAATGCTCTTGAGTCCCTGAAGAGGGTCGGCCAGTAGAACCCGCTCTGAAGGACTTTTGTAGCTATCCTTTCACCTCCAAAGTGGCCTCCATAATCAGACCCATGACAGTGTCAAAGAATTTGCTGCTTTTCCTCATCCGGGACACATCTCTGGATTATTCCATGTGAGCACCTTTTAAAAAGGTATGGTTTTTCACAGATGTAGTACTTTGCATCAGTTAGTAGCTTCTTCACCTGTTGCCTAATGTACTCATTTGGGATAAAATTCACGGCCTTATAATTTACAATGTCTGCAAACTATGGTGCCTGATGAATAAAGAACAATTGCTCATCTGGGAACATCTCAGTCACAGCTGTGGGTGGTTGTACTCCTGCTTCCGGCTCAATTCTAGAGAGATGGTCAGCTACTTGATTCTCTAACCCTTTCCTATCTTTTATCTCGATATAAAACTCCTGAAGGAGCAACACCCATCTGATTAATCTTGGTTTAGAATCCTATTTGGTTAGAAGGTACTTCAAAGCAGCATGATCAGTATAAATAATAACCTTAGAACCAAGTAAATAGGACCTAAACTTATCAATAGCATACATAACATCTAATAATTCCTTTTCTGCAGTTGTGTAATTCTTTTGGGCATCATTTAACACACGACTGGCATAGTAAATGACATGTACAAGCTTACCATGCCTCTGTCCTAAAATAGCTCCTATAGCAAAATCACTAGTATCACACATTAATTCAAATGGTAGATCCCAGTCAGGGGGAGCTATAATGGGGGCAGAGGTAAGGTTTGCTTTTAGAGTCTCAAAAGCATGCAAACAATCAGAATCAAAGACAAAAGGAACATCAGCAGCCAAGAGGTTGCTTAAAGGTTTAGCAATTTTAGAAAAATCCTTTATAAATCTTCTATAAAATCCTGCATGACCCAAGAAACTCCTGATTTCCTTAACATTAGTTGGTGGTGGTAATTTTTCAATTACCTCCATTTTTGCTCTATCAACCTCAATTCCCTTACTTGAAATTCGGTGTCCAAGAACAATACCTTCTGTAACCATAAAATGGCATTTTTCCCAATTTAAAACAAGGTTTGATTCTTGACACCGTTTCAAGACAAGAGATAAATGCTTAAGGCAGGATTCAAAAGAATTACTAAAAATAGAAAAATTATCCATAAATACCTCAATAAACTTTTCAACCATATCAGAAAAAATTGAAAGCATACACCTCTGAAAAGTCGCTGGAGCATTGCAAAGTCCAAAAGGCATTCTTCTATAGGCAAATACTCCAAAGGGGCATGTGAATGCTGTCTTCTCCTGATCTTGAGGGTCCACTGCAATTTGATTATATCCAGAATATCCATCTAGAAAACAATAAAACGCATGACCAGCTAACTTCTCAAGCATCTGATCAATGAAAAGTAGGGGAAATGATCTTTCCTTGTAGCAGTATTAAGCCTCCTGTGATCTATACACATTCTCCATCCAGTGACGGTTCTTGTGGGAATAAGCTCATTCTTTTCATTCTTAATCACTGTCATCCCGCCTTTCTTGGGAACTACCTGCACAGGACTTACCCAAGGACTGTCAGAAATAGGATAAATAATTCCTGCTTCCCATAATTTCATTACCTCTTTTTGGACCACCTCTTTCATGGTTGGATTGAGTCTTCTTTGTGGTTGCATAACTGGTTAGCATCATCTTCAAGGAGGATCTTGTGCATACACTTGGTTGGACTAATCCCTTTCAAGTCAGTGATGGTCCACCCAAGAGCTGTTTTATGACTCTTGAGCACTGAAATAAGCGCCTCTTCCTCTTCAGGCTTCAGAGAAGAGCTTTTAATTACTGGATATGAGTCATTCTCACCCAAGAACACATATTTCAGGGAAGGGGGTAAGGATTTGAGCTCAAGCTTGGGGGCTTCCTCCTCTGCTTTAGGTGTGTGAACCATAACCTTCTGAGGTGGTGAATTATCAATTTCCACTAATTCATACTCAGAGATAGGATCCAGAATGTCATCAAGTACCTCAGTTTTTAGTACCTCTTGAACGTGGTTCAATAACATCTACTTTCATACACCCTTCAGAGTCATTTGGGTGCTTGAGAGCTTTAAAAACATGAAGGACCACCTGTTCTTCATTGACCCTCAGGGTCAATTCACCATTTTGTACATCAATCAGAGCTCTACCTGTAGCTAAGAAGGGTCTACCAAGTATAATAGAGGACTTTACCTCCTCTTCCATGTCTAATATGACAAAATCAACATGAAAGATGAATGGCCCTACTTTAAAAAGTAAATCTTCAACAACACCCACAGGTAATTTAATAGAAAGATTAGCAAGTTGAAGAGAAATACGAGTGGGTTTTACCTCCTCAATTTGAAGCTTTTTCATCACTGAAAGTGGCATTAGATTGATGCTAGCTCCAAGGTCACATAAAGCTCTCTGAATTGTGACATCTCCAATGGTGCAAGGAATGACAAAGCTCCCTGGGTCTGGCATCTTCTCAGGAAGGTTATGTTGAATAATGACACTGCATTCCTTGGTTAACACCACTGTTTTTTGTTCCTTCCAGTTCCTCTTGTGGGTCAACAATTCTTTCACAAATTTAGCATAGAGAGGCATTTGCTCCAGAGCCTCTGTAAAGGGAATGTTGATCTGTAGCTTCTTGAAGACATCTAGAAATTTAGAGAACTGCGTTTCTTTTGAAGCTTTTTGAAGTCTCTGATGATATGGCATTTTTGGCTTGTATTCAGGAGCCTTTGGCAATGTAGGATACATGTCTAGAGAGTCAGGGAATGGGTTGTCTGCATGCTTTGGAGGGGCGTGTTCTACTTCTTCCTTTTTCTCCTCTGGAGCTTTCTTTTCAACTAGCTCTTCATTGGCCCTTGTCTCAGAGCCAGCTGTTTTACCACTTCTCAATTGAATAACCTTGCAGTCTTCTCTTGGGTTCACCACTGTATCACTTGGAAATGTACTTGCAGACTTCTCAGATATTTGCTTGCTCAGCTGGCCCATTTGCACTTCCAAGTTTCTAATGGAGGCTTTGGTTTCCTGCATAAAACTCCTTATCATCTCCCAATTAGAATCTTCCTTGGATTTAAAGTTAGCCTGCTGAGGCTGAGATTGGCGGTTATTGTAACTATTCTGTTGGAACCCGCCCTAAGAGTTATTGTTAAAATTATGAGGTCTCTGGGATTGGTCCCTCCACCCAAAATTTGGGTGATTTCTCCATCCTTGATTGTATGTCTGAGAATAGGGGTCATTATTGGGATTTCTAGAACCGTTCCCCATGTAATTAACCTGTTCAGAAGAGGATTGAGCATAATCATAGTTGTCATTCTACACTAAATGTCCTGCCATGTCATAAGAGATCTCTTGGGGTGGATTTTGGGTGTTGATAGCTGATGAGCGGATAATTTATATGCTTTTTGGCATTGTTTTTAGTATGTTTTTAGTATGTTTTAGTTAGTTTTTATTATATTTTTATTAGTTTTTATTTAAAATTCACTTTTCTGGACTTTACTATGAGTTTGTGTGTTTTTCTGTGATTTCAGGTATTTTCTGGCTGAAATTGAGGGACCTGAGCAAAAATCTGATTCAGAGGCTGAAAAGGACTGCAGATGCTATTCGATTCTGACCTCCCTACACTCGAAGTGGATTTTTTGGAGCTACAGAAGCTCAATTGGTGCTCTCTTAATTGCGTTGGAAAGTAGACATTCAGGGCTTTCCAGCAATATATAATAGTTCATACTTTGCTTGATATTTGATGGCCCAAACCGGCGTTCCAAATCAGCTCAAGAATTCCCGGCGTTAAACACCGGAACTAGCACAAAAGTAGGAGTTAAACGCCCAAACTGGCACAAAAGCTGGTGTTTAACTCCAAGAAGAGTCTCTACACATGAAAGCTTCAATGCTCAGCCCAAGCACACACCAAGTGGGCCCGGAAGTGGATTTTTATGTCATTTACTCATTTCTGTAAACCCTAAGCTACTAGTTCTCTATAAATAAGACCTTTTGCTATTGTATTTTCATCTTGGTACTTCTGGTTCCCTCTCTGGATCCGAAGCCAATGATCACCATTATCACTTATGTATTTTCAACGGTGGAGTTTCTACACACCATAGATTAAGGTGTAGAGCTCTGCTGTACCTCGAGTATTAATGCAATTACTATTGTTCTTCTATTCAATTCAGCTTATTCTTGTTCTAAGATATTCATTCGCACCCAAGAACATGATAAATGTGATGATTATGTGACGCTCATCATCATTCTCACTTATGAACGCGTGCCTGACAACCACTTCCGTTCTACAAGCAAACAAGGCTTGAATGTTTATCTCTTGGATTCCTTAATCAGAATCTTCGTGGTATAAGCTAGAATCCATTGGCGGCCATTCTTGAGAATCCGGAAGGTCTAAACCTTGTCTGTGGTATTCTGAGTAGGATTCAAGGATTGAATGACTGTGACGAGCTTCAAACTCGCGATTGTGGGGCGTTAGTGACAGACGCAAAAGAATCACTGGATTTTATTCCGACATGATCGAGAACCGACAGATGAATAGCCGTGCTGTGACAGAGCTCGTTGAACATTTTCATTGAGAGGACGGGACTGTAGCCATTGACAACGGTGATGCCCAACATACAGCTTGCCATGGAAAGGAGTAAGAAGGATTGGATGAAGACAGTATGAAAGCAGAGAGACGGAAGGGACAAAGCATCTCCATACACTTATCTGAAATTCTCACCAATGAATTACATAAGTATCTCTATCTTTATTTTATGTTTTATTTATCTTTTAATCATTAATCCTCCATAACCATTTGAATCCGCCTTACTGAGATTTACAATATGACCATAGCTTGCTTCATACCAACAATCTCTGTAGGATCGACCCTTACTCGCGTAAGGTTTATTACTTGGACGACCCAGTGCACTTGCTGGTTAGTTGTTCGAAGTTGTGATAAAGAGTTGAGATTGCAATTGAGCGTACCATGTTGATGGCGCCATTGATGATCACAATTTCGTGCACCAAGTTTTTGGCGCCGTTGCCGGGGAATTAAATGTCCTAACTACAATTTCGCATTTGTTCCTTGCAATAACAGTGCCAAGTTTTGATCCGGCAACAACACCAAGTTTTTGGCGCCGTTGCCGGAGATTGTTTGAGTTTGGACAACTGACGGTTCATCTTGTTGCTTAGATTAGGTATTTTTTTTCAGAATTTTTAAGAATGAATTCTAGAGTTTCAAGGTGATGTTCTTATCATCACAAAAGCTGATTGATTCTCATCAATTTAGCTCTTGAATGTAATGTCCTGCTGTAACTTGGCTAGCCATGTCTAATCTTTTTAGACTACAGCTTTAGACTAACATTGCATGATTCCTGGAATTCTTATTAAAAATTTTGAATCTCTTTATTTTCTTTTCCATATAATTTTCGAAAAATCCAAAAAAAAAAATTATAAAATCTTAAAATAAAAAATATTTTTATGTTTCTTGTTTGAGTCTAGTGTCTAATTTTAAGTTTGGTTTCAATTGCATGTCTTTATTCTTCTAATTTTCGAAAATTTCATGCATTATGTTCTTCATTGATCTTCAAGATGTTCTTGATGATTTCCTTGCTCTGATCTTTAAATTCTCTTGTTTTGTGTGTTTTGTTGTTTCTCATATGTATTCTCAATTTGATAGTGTTAGTAGTATACAAACTTCTAAGTTTGGTGTCTTGCATGCATTGTTTATTTGATTTTAGTTGCATTTTGATTATTCCTCATCATTACAAATCCAAAAATTTTTAAATTGTGTCTTTTCAAGTCAATAATACAGAGAATTGAAGATTCAGAACATACAGCAGAGGAATTACACAGAAAAAGCTGGGCGTTCAAAACGCCCAGTGAGGAAGGAAAACTGGCGTTTAAACGCCAGCCAAGGTACCTGGCTGGGCGTTTAACGCCCAAAAAGGTAGAGTTTTGGGCGTTAAACACCAGAATGGATACCATTCTGGACATTTAACGCCAGGATGGCACAAGAGGGAAGATTTTGTTTTTAATTCAGATATTTTTTCAAGTTTTCATAATTTTTCAAAATCAAATCTTTTTAAATTGTTTTTCAATCATATCTTTTTAATCACATCTTTTTCAAAATAGTTTTCAATCATATCTTTTTGATTTCTAATTTCAAAATCTTTTTCAAAATCACTTTATTTCTTTCCCAACTTTAATTTTCGAAAATCATCAATCAAATTTTCAAAATTTCTTTTAATCATTTTAAAATCTTTTATTTTATTTTCGAAAGTTCTTCCCCTCGTCTCACATCCTTCTATTTAAGGATTGACACTCCTCCACTATCAATAATTCGAACTCTATCCCTCTTGATAAGTTTGAATTCTTCTACCTTCTCCTTCTATTCTTCTTTTCCTCTGACACCTCAAGGAATCTCTATACTGTGACATAGAGGATTCCATACTTTCTTGTTCTCTTCTCTTTCATATGAGTAGGAGCAAAGACAAAGGCATTCTTGTTGAGGCTGACCCTGAACCTGAAAGGACCTTGAATCGAAAGCTAAGAGAAGCTAAAGCACTACTCTCTGTAGAGGACCTAACAGAAATCTTCAAACAAGAAGAAGACATGGCAGCCGAAAACAACAACAATGCCAATAATGCAAGGAAGGTGTTGGGTGACTTTACTGCACCTACTCCCGACTTCTATGGGAGAAGCATCTCTATCCCTGCCATTGGAGCAAACAACTTTGAGCTTAAGCCTCAATCAGTTTCTCTAATGCAACAGAGTTGCAAGTTTCATGGACTTCCATTGGAAGATCCTCATCAGTTTTTAGCTGAATTCTTGCAAATCTGTGACACTGTCAAGACCAATGGGGTTGACCCTGAGGTCTACAGACTTATGCTATCCGCTTTTTCTATAAGAGACAGAGCTAGGATATGGTTGGACTCACAACCTAAAGAAAGCCTGAACTCTTGGGAAAAGCTAGTCAATGCCTTCTTGGCAAAGTTCTTTCCACCTCAAAAATTGAGTAAGCATAGAGTGGAAGTCCAAACCTTCAGACAGAAGGAAGGTGAATCCCTCTATGAAGCTTGGGAAAGATACAAACAATTGATCAGAAAGTGTCCTTCTGACATGCTTTCTAAATGGAGCATCATAGGTATCTTCTATGATGGTCTGTCTGAACTGTCCAAGATGTCATTGGACAGCTCTGCTGGAGGATCTCTTTATCTGAAGAAGACGCCTACAGAAGCTCAAGAACTCATTGAAATGGTTGCAAATAACCAATTCACGTACACTTCTGAAAGGAATCCTGTGAACAATGGGATGAATCAGAAGAAAGGAGTTCTTGAGATTGATACTCTAAATGCCATATTGGCTCAGAACAAAATATTGACTCAGCAAGTCAATATGATTTCTCAAAGTCTGTTTGGAATGCAAGCTACACTAAGCAGTACTGATGAGCGGATAATTTATACGCTTTTTGGCATTGTTTTTAGTGTGTTTTTAGTATGTTTTAGTTAGTTTTTAGTATATTTTTATTAGTTTTTAGTTAAAATTCACTTTTCTGGACTTTACTATGAGTTTGTGTGTTTTTCTGTGATTTCAGGTATTTTCTGGCTGAAATTGAGGGACCTGAGCAAAAATCTGATTCAGAGGCTGAAAAGGACTGCAGATGCTGTTGGATTCTGACCTCCCTGCACTCGAAGTAGATTTTCTGGAGCTACAGAAGCCCCATTGGCGCGCTCACAACGGCGTTGGAAAGTAGACATCCTGGGCTTTCCAGCAATATATAATAGTTCATACTTTGCCCAAGATTTGATGGCCCAAACTGGCGTTCCAAATCAGCTCAAAACTGCCCGGCGTTAAACGCCGGAACTGACACAAGAATGGGAGTTAAACGCCCAAACTGGCACAAAAGCTGGCGTTTAACTCTAAGAGAAGTCTCTACACGAAAATGCTTCAATGCTCAGCCTAAGCACACACCAAGTGGGCCCGGAAGTGGATTTTTATGTAATTTACTCATTTCTGTAAACCCTAGGCTAATAGTTCTCTACAAATAGGACCTTTTACTATTGTATTTTCATCTTTTGATCACTTTAGATCTTAGATCAGATCTTGGTTCTTCTGGTTCCCTCTCTGAGGCCGAAGCCAATGATCACTTTTGTTCTTATGTATTTTCAACGGTGGAGTTTCTACACACCATAGATTAAGGTGTGGAGCTCTGCTGTACCTCGAGTATTAATGCAATTACTATTGTTCTTCTATTCAATTCAGCTTGTTCTTATTCTAAGATATTCATTTGCATCCAAGAACATGATGAATGTGATGATTATGTGACACTCATCATCATTCTCACTTATGAACGAGTGCCTGACAACCACTTCTTTTCTACAAGCAAACAAGGCTTGAATGTTTATCTCTTGGATCCCTTAATCGGAATCTTCGTGGTATAAGCTAGAATTGATGTCGGCATTCAAGAGAATCCGGAAGGTCTAAACCTTGTCTGTGGTATTCTGAGTAGGATTCAATGATTGAATGACTGTGACGAGCTTCAAACTCGCGATTGTGGGGCGTTAGTGACAGACGCAAAAGAATCAATGGATTCTATTGCGACATGATCGAGAACCGACAGCTGAATAGCCGTGCCGTGACAGGGTGCGTTGAACATTTTCACTGAGAGAATGGGAGGTAGCCACTGACAACGGTGAAACCCTACATACAGCTTGCCATGGAAAGGAGTAAGAAGGATTGGATGAAGACAGTAGGAAAGCAGAGAGACGGAAGGGACAAAGTATCTCCATACGCTTATCTGAAATTCTCACTAATGAATTACATAAGTTTCTCTATCTTTATCTTTATGTTTTATTCATACATCATCCATAACCATTTGAGTTTGCCTGACTAAGATTTACAAGGTGACCATAGCTTGCTTCATACCAACAATCTCCGTGGGATCGACCCTTACTCGCGTAAGGTTTATTACTTGGACGATCCAGTGCACTTGCTGGTTAGTTGTGTGAAGTTGTGATAAAGAGTTGGGATTACAATTGTGCGTACCATGTTGATGGCGCCATTGATGATCACAATTTACGCGCACCAAGTACTAAGGACGCTTCATCTGAAGAAGAAGCTTATGATCCTGAGAACCCATCAATGGAAGAGGTGAATTACATGGGAGAACCCTATGGAAACACCTATAATCCTTCATGGAGAAATCATCCAAATCTCTCATGGAAGGATCAACAGAGACCTCAACAAGGTTTCAACAACAATAATAGTGGAAGAAACAGGTTTAGCAATGGCAAGCCCTTTCCATCATCTTCTCAGCAACAGATAGAGAATTCTAAGCAGAGCCACTCTGACTTAGCAACCATGGTCTCTGATCTAATCAAAACCACTCAAAGTTTCATGACTGAAACAAGGTCCTCCATTAGAAACTTAGAGGCACAAGTGGGTCAGCTGAGTAAGAAAGTTACTGAACTCCCTCCTAGTACTCTTCCAAGCAATACATAAGAGAATCCAAAAGGAGAGTGTAAGGCCATCAACATGGCTGAAATTGGAGAGGAGGAAGAGGCAGTGATCGCCACTGAGGAAGACCTCAATGGACATCCACTGGCCTCCAATGAGTTCCCTAATGAGGAACCATGGGAATCTGAGACTCACACTGAGACCATAGAGATTCCATTAGAATTACTTTCGCCATTCATGAGCTCTGATGATTATTCTTCCTCTGAAGAGGACGAAGATGTCATTGAAGAGCAAGTTGCTAAGTACCTTGGAGCAATCATGAAGCTAAATGACAAGTTATTTGGTAATGAGACTTGGGAGGATGAACCCCCTTTGCTCACCAAAGAACTGGATGACTTGACTAGGCAGAGATTACCTCAAAAGAGATAGGACCCTGGGAAGTTCTCAATACCTTGTACATTAGGCACCATGACCTTCGAGAAGGCTCTGTGTGACCTAGAGTCAAGCATAAATCTCATGCCTCTCTCTGTAATGGAGAAGCTAGGGATCTTTGAGGTACAAGCTGCAAGAATCTCACTAGAGATGACAGACAATTCAAGAAAACAAGCTTATGGACTTGTAGAGGATGTTCTGGTAAAGGTTGAAGACCATTATATCCCTGCTGATTTTATAGTCCTAGAGACTGGGAAGTGCATGAATGAATCCATCATCCTTGGCAGACCCTTCCAAGCCACAGCAAAGGTTGTGATTGATGTTGGTAGAGGAGAATTGATCATTCAAGTGAATGAAAAATCCTTTGTGTTTAAGGCTCAAGGATATCCCTCTGTAACCATGGAGAGGAAGCATGAAGAGTTTCTCTCAAAATAGAGTCAAACAGAGCCCCCATAGTCAATCTCTAAGTTTGGTGTTGGGAGGCCACAACCAAATTCTAAGTTTGGTGTTGAACCCCCACATTCAAACTCTAAGTTTGGTGTTGGGAGGTTCCAACATTACTCTGAACATCTGTGAGGCTCCATGAAGGCCCTCTGTCAAGCTACTGACATTAAAGAAGCGCTTGTTGGGAGGCAACGCAATGTTATATTTATCTATTTTCCATTGTTATTTTATGTTTTCTGTAGGTTGATGATAATGTGAAGTCACAAAAACAATTGAAAAAGCAAAAACAGAATAAAAAACAGAAAGAAAAACAGCACACCCTAGAGGAAAAGGTTGCTGGCGTTTAAACGCCAGTAAGGGTAGCAAATGGGCGTTTAACGCCCAGTCTGGCACCATTCTGGGTGTTTAATGCCAGAAAGGGGGCACTAGACTGGCGTTTAACGCCAGAAAGAGGCACCAGACTGGTGTTTAACGCCAGAAATGGGCAGCAGCCTGGCGTTTAACGCCAGGATTGGCAGAAAGGGGGTGTTTTGCATGCCACTTGGTGCAGGGATGAGCTATCCTTGACACCTCAGGATCTGTGGACCCCACAGGATCCCCACCTACCCCACCACTCTATCTCTTCTACACTCATTCACCAATCACCTCAACAACTCTTTCCCAAAAACCCCTCACCCATCAAATCCCACCATTCTCTTCACCACTCACATCCATCCTTCATAAAACCCACCTACCCCACCATCCAAATTCAAACTACTTTCCCTCCAAAATCCACCCATAATGGCCAAACCATACCCCCCTCTCCACTCCTATATAAACCCATCTTCACTCCTTCATTTTCACACAACCTAAACACTACTTCTCCCCCTTGGCCGAAACACAAAGTCCCCCTCCATCTCCTCTATTTCTTCTTTTTTTACTCTCTTCTTTCTTCTTTTGCTCGAGGACGAGCAAATCTTCTATGTTTGGTGTGGTAAAAGCGTTGCTTTTTGTTTTTCCATAACCATTTATGACACCTAAGGCTGGAGAAACCTCTAGAAAGAGGAAAGGGAAGGCAAAAGCTTCTACCTCCGAGTCATGGGAGATGGAAATATTCATCTCAAGGGTGCATCAAGACCACTTCTATGAAGTTGTGGCCATGAAGAAGGTAATCCCCAAGGTCCCTTTCAAACTCAAAAAGAGTGAATATCCGGAGATCCAACATGAGATCCGAAGAAGAGGTTGGGAAGTTCTTACCAACCCCATTCAACAAGTCGGAATCTTAATGATTCAAGAGTTCTATGCCAATGCATGGATCACCAAGAACCATGATCAAAGTGTGAACCCGAACCCAAAGAATTGGCTTACAATGGTTCGGGGGAAATGCTTAGATTTTTGTCCGAAAAATGTAAGGTTGGCATTCAACTTGCCCATGTTGCAAGGAGATGAACACCCCTACACTAGAAGGGTCAACTTTGATCAAAGGTTGGACCAAGTCCTCGTAGACATTTGTGAAGAGGGCGCTCAATGGAAGAGAGATTCAAGAGGGAAGCTGGTTCAACTGAGAAGGCATGACCTCAAGTCCGTGGCTAGGGGATGGTTTGAGTTTATCCAACGCTCAATCATTCCCACTAGCAACCGGTCCGAAGCTACTATAGACTGGGCTATCATGTTTCATAGCATCATGATTGGAGAGGAAGTAGAAGTTCATGAGGTTATATCCCAAGAACTTTATAAGGTGGCGGACAAGTCCTCTACCTTGGCAAGGTTAGCCTTCCTTCATCTCATTTGTCAACTCTATAATTCAGTTGGAATTAACATAGAGGGAGACATCCTCATTGATGAGGACAAGCCCATCACTAAGAAGAGGATGGAGCAAACAAGAGATCCCACTTATGGACATGAGGAAATTCCTCATCATGAAATCCCTGAGATGCCTCAAGGGATGCACTTTCCTCCACAAAACTATTGGGAGCAAATCAACACCTCCTTAGGAGAATTGAGTTCTAACATGGGACAACTAAGGGTGGAGCACCAAGAACATTCCATCCTCCTCCATGAAATTAGAGAAGATCAAAGAATCATGAGAGAGGAGCAACAAAGGCAAGGAAGAGACATTGAGGAGCTCAAGCACTCCATAAGATCTTCAAGAGGAAGAACAAGCCGTCATCACTAAGGTGGACCCATTCTTTAATCTCCTTGTTCTTTATTTTTCTGTTTTTCAAAAATTATGCTTTATGTTTTATTTATGTTTGTGTCTTATGATCATTAGTGTCTTAGTGTCTATGCCTTAAAGTTATGAATGTCCTATGAATCCATCACCTTTCTTAAATGAAAAATGTTCTTAACTGAAAAAGAGAAGAATTGCATGAATTTTGAATTTTATAACAGATTAATTATTTTGATGTGGTGGCAATACTTTTGATTTCTGAATGTATGCTTGAACAGTGCATATGTCTTTTGAATTTGTTGTTCATGAATGTTAAAATTGTTGGCTCTTGAAAGAAGGATGAAAAAGGAGACATGTTTTGAAAAATCATAAAAATGATTCTTGAAGTAAGAAAAAGCAGTAAATTCAAAAAAAAAAAGAGAGAAAGAAAAAGAAAGAGCAAGCAGAAAAAACCAATAGCCCTTTAAACCAAAAGGCAAGGGTAAAAATAAAAAGGATCCAAGGCTTTGAGCATCAGTGGATAGGAGGGCTTATAGGAATAACATCCTGGCCTAAGCGGCTAAACCAAGCTGTTCCTAACCATGTGCTTGTGGCGTGAAGGTGTCAAGTGAAAACTTGAGACTGAGCGGTTAAAGTCGTGATCCGAAACAAAAAGAGTGTGCTTAAGAACCCTGGACACCTTTAATTGGGGACTCTAGCAAAGCTGAGTCACAATCTGAAAAGGTTCACCCAGTTATGTGTCTGTGGCATGGATGTATCCGATGGTAATACTGAAAAACAGAGTGCTTTGGGCCACGGCCAAGACTCATAAAGTAGCTGTGTTCAAGAATCATCATACTTAACTAGGAGAATCAATAACACTATCCGGATTCTGAGTTCCTATAGAAGCCAATCATTCTGAACTTCAAAGGATAAAGTGAGATGCCAAATTGTTCAGAGGCAAAAAGCTAAAAGCCCCGCTCATCTAATTAATACTGATCTTCATAGATATTTTTGGAATTCATTGTATATTCTCTTCTTTTTATCCTATTTGATTTTCAGTTGCTTGGGGACAAGCAACAATTTAAGTTTGGCGTTGTGATGAACGGATAATTTATACGCTTTTTGGCATTGTTTTTAGTATATTTTAGTTAGTTTTTATTATATTTTTATTATTTTTTATTTAAAATTCACTTTTCTAAAATTTACTATGAGTTTGTGTGTTTTTCTGTGATTTCAGGTATTTTCTGGCTGAAATTGAGGGACCTGAGTAAAAATCTGATTCAGAGGCTGAAAAGGACTGCAGATGCTGTTGGATTCTGACCTCCTTGCACTCGAAGTGGATTTTTTTGGAGCTACAGAAACCCAATTGGCGCTCTCTCAATTGCGTTGGAAAGTAGACAGCCAGGGATTTCCAGAAATTTAATGGCCCAAACCGGTGTTCCAAATCAGCTCAAGAATTCCCGGCGTTAAACGCTGGAACTGGCACAAAAGAAGGAGTTAAACGCCCAAACTGGCACAAAACCTGGCGTTTAACTCCAAGAAGAGTCTCTACACATGAAAGCTTCAATGCTCAGCCCAAGCACACACCAAGTGGGCCCGAAAGTGGATTTTTATGTCATTTACTCATTTCTGTAAACCCTAAGCTACTAGTTCTCTATAAATAAGACCTTTTGCTATTGTATTTTCATCTTGGTTCTTCTGGTTCCCTCTCTAGGGCCGAAGCCAATGATCACTTTTGTTCTTATGTATTTTCAACGGTAGAGTTTCTACACACCATAGATTAAGGTGTGGAGCTCTGCTGTACCTCGAGTATTAATGCAATTACTATTGTTCTTCTATTCAGTTCAGCTTATTCTTATTCTAAGATATTCATTCGCACCCAAGAACTTGACAAATGTGATGATTATGTGACGCTCATCATCATTCTCACTTATGAACGCGTGCCTGACAACCACTTCCGTTCTACATGCAAACAAGGCTTGAATGTGTATCTCTTGGATTCCTTAATCAGAATCTTCGTGGTATAAGCTAGAATCCATTGGCGGCCATTCTTGAGAATCCGGAAGGTCTAAACCTTGTCTGTGGTATTCTAAGTAGGATTCAAGGATTGAATGACTGTGACGAGCTTCAAACTCGCGATTGTGGGGCGTTAGTGACAGACGCAAAAGAATCACTGGATTTTATTCCGACATGATCAAGAACCGACAGATGAATAGTCGTGCTGTGACAGAGCGCGTTAAACATTTTCACTGAGAGGATGGGACTGTAGCCATTGACAACGGTGATGCCCAACATACAACATGCCATGGAAAGGAGTAAGAAGGATTGGATGAAGACAATAGGAAAGCAGAGAGACGGAAGGGACAAAGCATCTCCATACGCTTATCTGAAATTCTCACCAATGAATTACATAAGTATGTCTATCTTTATTTTATGTTTTATTTATCTTTTAATCATTAATCCTCCATAACCATTTGAATCCGCCTGACTGAGATTTTCAAGATGACCATAGCTTGCTTCATACCAACAATCTCCGTGGGATCGACCCTTACTCGCGTAAGGTTTATTACTTGGAGGACCCAGTGCACTTGCTGGTTAGTTGTGCGAAGTTGTGATAAAGAGTTGAGATTGCAATTGAGCGTACCATGTTGATGGCGCCATTGATGATCACAATTTCGTGCACCAATGGCTGAGACTTGCATGCCACCCATGTGTTGAGTAAGTAAATTTATTTTGAGCAAGAATAGCATTAAGAGCTTCCACTTCCATGACACCCTTCTTCTGAGGAGTCTCAGAGTTCACAGGATTCCTGTTAGATGAGTATAAATATTGGTTACTTGCAACCAATTCAATAAGCTCAATAGTCTCCTCCGGTGTCTTCCTCTTATGCAATGAACTTCCTGCAGAATTGTCTAGGCACATCTTGGATATTTCACCCAAGCCTTCATAAAAGATGTCTAGTTGAGTCCATTTGGAGAACATGTCCAGAGGGCATTGCCTAGTCAGTAGCTTGTATCTCTCCCAAGTTTCATACAGAGTCTCACCATCCTTCTGCCTGAAGGTCTGAACCTCCATCCTAAGCTTAGTCAGTTTCTTTGGTGGGAAAAATTTTGTGAGGAACTCAGTAACCACCTTGTTCCAGGTATCCAGACTTTCCTTAGGTTGGGAATCTAGCCATAGGTTTGCTCCATCCATTAGAGCAAATGGGAAGAGCATGAGTTTGTACACATCTGGGTTTACTCCATTTGTCTTCACAGTATCACAAATTTGCAAAAAACTAGAAATAAACTGATTTGGGTCTTCGTGGGGAAGACCATGGTACTTGCAGTTTTGTTGCACGAGAGTGACCAGTTGGGGCTTCAACTCAAAGTTGTTTGCAGTAATAGGAGGCACCACGATGCTCTTTCCATAGAGATCTGCAGTAGGAGAAGAGTAAGTGCCAAGTACTCTCATTTGTTGTTCATTCCCATTCGGATTTGCTGCATTGCCATTCTCAGTATTAGTCAGATCCATAGTGGATTCTGCACCCTTGTAAAGTCTTGCTTGTTGTAAACACTGCCTGAGAGTCCTTTCAGGTTCAGGGTCAAAGTCTAAGAGATGTTTTTTGTCTCTGTTCCTACGGATAAACAACCAGAAAACAAGAAAGAATGGGAATCTCTACGTCAGAGTGCAAAGAATTCCCAGTGAGGTAACTTGTGTAAAGAAATAAAATTTAATACTAAGAAAATAAATAAATAAATAGAACAAATAAACAGGTAACACCAAACTTAATTTCAGAAATTAAAAAAGATATTAGTGCTATTTATTTATTTAAATTTTTTTTCGAAAATATTTTTTTTAAAAATAGATTTTAATAAAATAAAAAATAAAAAAAATAAAACGCCTAATCTAAGCAATCAAACAACTAATAGTTGTTAATCACTATCAATCCCTGGCAACGGTGCCAAAAACTTGGTGCGGTGTTTATAACCCACACTTACTAACCGGCAAGTGCACCGGGTCGTACCAAGTAATACCTTACGTGAGCAAGGGTCGATCCCACGAGGATTGATAGATTAAGCAACAATTATTGAGGGATAAGCTTAGTTAGGCAAGCAGAAAATGGTGTTGAGATAATTAAAGAGCATTAAACAGTACTTTAAGAATTTCAGAAAGCAAGCAGCAATTAGTTAGGAATAAAATATTTGAGAAAACAGTTAAGGTTTCAGAGTTATCTATTTTTCCGGATTTATTTTTCTTACTAACTATTTTAATCATGCAAAATTTAATTTCATGGCAAACTATATGTGACTAGACCCTAATTCCTTAGACCTTCCTAGTCTGCTCTAAAATTTATTAATTGTCAATTCCTTGGTCAATTAATTCCAATTAAAGGGTGATGACCAATTTCTAGTTTATATGCCAAAAGAATCCTAATTATCCACAATTAAGGGGATTATATGTCACGTATCCCATTAAATACAAACAATTAAAAATTTCAGTATAATATGTTTTCAAGCTATTGTTCAAGTAAAGAGCTTTTCCAAGTTTTACAAGAACTCAATTAGAACATGGGTCATACTTCCGTTTCACCCAATATTCATAAAATAAATAACAAAAACAATTATTGAAATATTAATCTAAACAAGAATTAAATTAGAAAGATCAAACGAATAAATCCATACAAATAGATAAAGCTCCTAACCTTAACAATGAAGGATTAGTTGCTCATGGTTCAGAGAGGAAAAAATAAGGGTTCTGGTAACAATATGTGTGTCCCTGTCTAAATGTATAGAGCTCCTTATTATAACTACTCCTTATAAAATTTAAAATCTAATTATCTAAAACTAAAATTAATATCTTTTCCTCCAAGATAAGATTTGAATTTAATTTCGAATTAATTAACAAGTCTTCAGCTGATGGGTGGGGACCACTTGATTGTCCATTTTGCAGCTTTCAATCTGTGTTTTCTGGGCCAGAAACTGGGTCAAAACGCGGCCCAAAATTGTAAGCAGCATTTTCTGTATTATTGCAGATCGCGCATGTGACGCATCTGTGTCATCCACGCGCTCGCGTCATTTGTGCAGATTCTAGTCCACACGTTCGTGTCAGGTACGTGATCGCGTCATTGCGATTTCTCCATTCCGCACGGTCACGTGAGCCATGCGTCCGTGTCGGTCTTCGCTGGTCATCTCTTTGGTTTCTTCTTTTTCTCAGCAGAAACTTCATCAAATCCCTCCGAATGCTACCTAAAATAAATAAAATTGCACAAAACTCAAAATAGCATCCATAGTGGCTAAAATATAATTAATTCTTAATTAAACTCAACAAATTAGATGCAAATTCACTAGGAAAAGATAGATAAGATGCTCATGCATCAGCGGGTGTTTAAAAGCTCAACCTGGAGCAAGTGGGATAAATCACCACCCTTGCTACTACCCAAACATCAAAATCACTGACCTGGAGCAGGCGGGATGAACCACCATCCTTGCTACTACCCAGGTATCTCAGACATTGACCTGGAGCAAGCAGGACAAACCACCATCCTTGCTACTACCTAAGTATCTCAAACATACATTCATTTATGCCATATATCACTTTCTCCTCAAATCACTTTTCCTTGAACCCAAAAGTCCTTTCTCTTTATAGCATTATTTTCCACACCATCTAATTTTCCCAAACCAACCTCAAAATCTTGAGACTTTGTGGTGGTAATTAATTAATAATTCCTAATTTAAAGTGGTTAAGCGGATGGTTAGCACAATCCCAGGAGTTTAGACTCATCCCAGAGGAAATGAGATTTATGCAAATCAGAAATAGGATTGGGAAGTTGATCCATTCATTATTCAAGAAGAAATTCAAAATAGAATTTCAAGGTAAGTCTCAAAGGAGAAACTAGGTCATTGTTTTATCTATTTTGGGATATTTTGAGTTATGTATATCTATGTATTTACACTTTGGCTAGCCTTAGCTTCGCAAGTTGAGTCAGAGATTTGGTATTTTGTAACTCTTCATATTCTACTCTTTATAATTATGTATTATCTTTTTCTATCTTTCTCGGTTTACGTTCAAATGCGCGATGCGCCTTTACTTTTGCGACTTATTGTTTAAACTTTCTTTCAAGGCTCCTCGAATATATATTTATTTCACCTATATTATATATGTGATTTTATTTTTAGAGGTCTGGTGCGGTATTTTATAACCCACAAACTAACCGGCAAGTGCACCGGATCGTACCAAGTAATACTTTACGTGAGTAAGGGTCAATCCCACGAGGATTGATGGACTAACCAACAATGGTTAAGTGATTGGCTTAGTTAGACAAACAGAAAAGGGTGTTTTGGTATTCAAAGAGCATTAAACAGTAAATTAAGAATCCCAGAAAGCAAACAGTAAAGAAGTTGTGAAATATATATGGAGAAATAGTTAAGGTTTCAGAGATATCTATTTTCCGGATTGATTTTCCTTACTAACTATTTTAATCATGCAAGATTTAATTCATGGCAAACTATACATGACTAGACCCTAATTTCTTAGACCTTCCTAGTCTCCTCTAAAATTCATTAACAGCCAATTCCTTGGTCAATTAATTCCAATTAGAGGGTGATGATCAATTTCTAGTTTATATGCCACAAGAATCCTAATTATCCAAAAATAAAGGGATTATATGTCACGTATCCCATTAAATACAAACAATTAGAAATTCAGGATAATATGTTTTCAAGCTATTGTTCAAGTAAAGAGCTTTTCAAAGTTTTACAAGAACTCAATTAGAATATGGGTCATACTTCCGTTCCACCCAAATTCATAAAATAAAGAACGAAAACAATTATTGAAATATAAATCAAAACATGGATTAAATTAGAAAGATCAAACGAATCAATCCATACAAATAGACAGAGCTCCTAACCTTAACAATGAAGGATTAGTTGCTCATGGTTCAGAGAAGAAAACTAGGATTCTGGTAAAATGTACAGTGTTCCTTCTGATGGCATCTAAATTCCTATTTATAACTAATCCTAATAAATTTAAAATCTAATTATTTAAAATTAAAAATAATATCTTTTGCTAAAAATAAGATTTGAATTTAAATTCGAATTAATTAACAAGTCTTCAGCTGATAGGTGGGGATCACTTGATTTGTCAATTCTGCAGTTTCTAATCTTTGTTTTCTGGGCTAAAAACTGAGTTAAAACAGCCCAGAAATTGCCCCCAGCATTTTCGGTTAATTCTGCAGATCGCTCATGTGACGCATCCGCGTCGTCCATGCATTTGCTTCATTTGTGCAGATTCCAGTCCACCGTTCGCGTCAGGCATGCGATCGCATCATTGCGATTTCCTCCATTCCGCACGGTCACGTGAGCCATGCGTCCGTGTCGGTATTCGCTGGTCATCTCCTTGGTTTCTTTTCTTTCTCTGCAGAAACTTCATCAAATCCATCCGAATGCTACCTAAAATAAATAAAATTGCACAAAACTCAAAATAGCATCCATAGTGGCTAGAATATAATTAATTCTTAATTAAACTCAACAAATTAGATGCAAATTCACTAGGAAAAGATAGACAATATGCTCACGCATCACAACACCAAACTTAAACTGTTGCTTGTCCTCAAGCAACCAAAACTAATATAAGCTTATGATGTGAATTTGCATGAGAATGAGAGTTCGATTAAGCTCGTGTCTCGTCTTATAGTGGGGTGTACAACTGCAATCCTGAATAGGTTTGGCATCTCACTCTCCTTTGAATCTGAAGAATGTTAATGTCATTCGGAATTAGAATCCGGAAAATATTATGAATTCTCTGATCTTTTATATTTCAGTTTAATCCTTGAACACAGCAAAATTTACTTTAATTTATTTTTCTTTGGTGCTTTGCACTTTAAGCCTAGCCGTGACTTTAAATGTTTTGTCTCAAGAGTTACTTGACATAGAAACACCACAAGCACTTAACTGGGGAACTCTCTTTGAGTTCTGATTTTTCTTTCAGTTACTCCCAGACAGTGGTGCTCAAAGCCTTTGGCATACTCTATTAAATGCACTTGGTCTCGACTCTAAGTGTTCTATCTCAAAGATTGCTTGACACAATCACACCACAAGCATATTGGTGCGGAATTTAAAACCCACACTTACTAACCGGCAAGTGCACCGGGTCGTACCAAGTAATACCTTACGTGAGTAAGGCTCGATCCCATGAGGATTGATGGATCAAGCAACAATGATTGATTTATTGGATTAGTTAGGCAAGCAAAAGTTGGTTTTGAGATGTTCAAAAGGTTTAAGTTCGAACTTAGAATATCCAAAGGATAGACAAATAAATGAGTTGGGAATAAAATGTTGAGAAAGCAGTTAAGATTTCAGAGTTATCTATTTTCCAGATTTATTTTTATCACTAACTAATTTAATCATGCAAGATATAATTTCATGGCAAACTATATGTGACTAGGCCCTAATTCCTAAGACCTTCCTAGTCTCCTCTAAAATTCATTAATTGACAATTCCTTGGTCAATTAATTCCAATTAGAGGGTGATGATCAATTTCTAGTTTATATGCCAAAAGAATTCTAATTATCCAAAAATAAAGGGATTATATGTCACGTATCCCGTTAAATACAAACAATTAGAAATTCAGTATAATATGTTTTCAAGCTGTTGTTCAAGTAAAGAGCTTTTCCAAGTTTTACAAGAACTCAATTAGAATATGGGTCATACTTCCGTTCCACCCATATTCATAAAGTAAAGAGCGAAAACAATTATTGAAATATAAATCAAGACATGAATTAAATTAGAAAGATCAAACAAATAAATCCATACAAATAGACAAAGCTCCTAACCTTAACAATGAAGGATTAGTTGCTCATGGTTCAGAGAAGAAAAATAAGGGTTTTGGTAACAATCTGGTACCTGTCTAAATGTACAGAATTTGTAACACCCTACCATACAGAGTCTTATGCTTAAGTCATAATTCAGAGATGGCAAGGTATTATGACCTCTAAAATAAAAATTTAGTACATATAGTAGTGTGAATGATTGATTATAACTAGGAGCCTTTGTAGAAAAAGGGGTAAACAAAAACTGCAACTCTAAAGCGCAACACTCCGATCGATAACATAACGAATAAGGTTAAACCAACGCGAGATTATATATATACAAAGGAGTGACAAAAACAGGAATATCAAGACTCAAAATCCGGCTGTGAAGATAACCGGTCCGAGTATAACAATATATACATATGATAAAATAAGGAAAACCCCAAAGGAAACCCAAAGGGTCACAAATACATAAAACCTATTCTCCAAAATCTCCCATAAGAGGAGTCATCACAGTTTGTATTATTAAACGGAGATAAAGGTATCTAAGCAAAACATATAAACCAAAACATAGCCCCGAGAACAAAGGATCTTCGCAAGTATAGAAGTCTCCAGCATGCCTCAGCGGGAAACCTCACGTCCTGCATCTGAAAACCACAAAATCCGCATGGGTGAGAACCAGAGGTCCCCAGCATGGTAACAGCTTCCACATATATAATACATAATAATGGAGGAAAGCCGAAGGCAATCCTAGAACTTCCTCCAGATAATATCCAAGCTTATAAACAAGCTAAACCATACAAGGCAACTGACTAAAGATTCTTCAATCTAACTAATACTTCCCTTGCCAAATCCTTCAAACCTCCCAACCACCAGCAGGATATAATATAGCAAACACAGTTATATCAAACAAGGAATATACAAATAGGAGCAAGTAAGACATTTAGACAATTAGCAAGTTATATGCAGTCAAATAGGCAATCTCAAACAATTCACATAGTATGCATATGATGAATGCCTGTCCCTAGTGGCTGATGATATCATCTGTCGGTTATAGAGCCAACCCGACAAGTCCTGGTAGCTAACCGTTGGACCGTCCCTCTGTCGCGCATCCCCAACTCGAGTTATACTCATCATAAACTTGATCATAAACATGATCCATATCCATCACCCTCACTGGTGAATATTTCGGGGGCGAGCTCGTCCGGGTCTTTCACAGTGCCCGGCCACACTTACGACATAGGGTCAACAGAGTATCAAGTCTCAACCTGGAGCACGTGGTGGCTAGCCACTGCTACTACCCAGGGAAACTCGTATCTCCGATAGTGGAAGTGCAAATCACAATTATCAATAATTCAGCATAAACATGCATGAATTCTCATCCATGGATCAACATCCATATCTGCCATTCCGGCTCACGGTTAAATCCATAACCAGCCAATATTCATAGCATACACAGCTATTCCGACTCACAGTTCAATCCAGAACCAGCCAATATTCATAGCATACACAGCTATTCCAGCTCACAGTTCAATCCAGAACCAGCCAATATTCATAGCATACACAGCTATTCCGGCTCACAGTTCAATCCAGAACCAGCCAATATTCATATACACAGCTATTCCGGCTCACAGTTCAATCCAGAACCAGCCAATACATAAACAATTACGGCCCTTCGGCCAATGGCATAACAAGCACTTCCACCACCATCCTCCACATCTCACATAATCATCAATGATCCTCATTGATTATTCATTTTCCCCTTGCTTCACTCGCAAGTTACATCATTCACTAGCCCTTTTCTAATAGCTAGGCATATCATAATGATTTAAGATATAAGTGGTGAGATCGGAGGCTTAGAAGTATGAAATTTGGCTTTTAAAACTCAAAAATCAACTTTGGGATGAAAAACAGGGCCACGCGTACGCGCACTCCACGCACACGCGTGGATGGCCTCAAAAACTTCATCGACGCGCAAGCGTTATGCACGCTAACGCGTGGATTAAAAACTTGCCAATCGACGCGTACGCGTCCACCACGCGTACGCGTGGGTGTTCTCGTGCCCCAGGCACAACACTGGCACAGTTCTGGCATAAGTCTCTGGAAAATGGTTGGGTATTGGGTGCAGCACAATCGGCGCGCCCGCACACATCACGCTCACGCGTGGATGGCATTTTCGGAAGAACGGCACGCACGCGCCAAGTGCGCCCACGCGCAAGGGGTCATTCTGCTAAAAACTTTCTAAGTTAAAAGCTGCAGAATTCACCAATTTGAACCCCAATCTTCCGACGGACATAACTTCCTCATTTTAAATCATTTTTCACCCGTTCTTCGAACGGCATGAACATCCCGGATCCAATTTCATTTCTAAACAGATTTGGCACAAAACAGAGATCCGTAGTCCAAGTTATGTCCCGTCAAAGTATGCCCAAAAACCATATTTTTCATAAAAACCACAAAGTGCCATTTTCAAACAAACCATTTCCAACTCTTTTCAAAATCAATCAAAACATGCCATTTTCATCCCTTTTCCTTGAAATCAATCAAAATACATCAAATTCAACATCAAGCCTCCTCAACTCACACATTGACACTTTACCACAATATACAAAATCACTATCTCATCATTCTAACCCACTTCACCCAAGTGGCTCAAACTCAAACATATTGGCATATCATATACTATTCCTCATGACCATTCTCAACAACACCAATTCCAATAAATCATTATTGTACACAATCAACATCATACTCACCATCAACATGGTTCAACCCACAATTCAACCATAACCAATCATCAAGCATATATCACAACATGCATATTTCTCATACATCATACCATCAAGGCATCATTAATCATCATCACATATATGACCACATCATATATCTCAATCATTCAACAACATCAACCATTCAATGCCTATCTTAGGGCCTCTAGCCTAAGTATTTCCTACCACATTACATATTAGATACGGGAAACCGAAACCATACCTTAGCCGATTTTCCCAAGCTCCACCGGAGCACTTCCAAATCACTTATCCACAAGCTCTCAAGGCCTCAACACCTCCAAGAACAGATTTTTCACCACCAAACCCTTTTCAAGCTTTTCAAAATCACCAATCAAGCTCCAATATCCACACATACACAACCTAAGCCACAACCATCATACCCATACACAACATCTCAAAACCCAAACATCATAAAATCACAAAATACACTAGGGTTGAGAATCTTACCACACCCAAGGTCCAAGGAGACAAGATTAACCTTCTCCTTCAAGAGAGTTGGGTCCTATAACATCAAAGAACCCAAAATCTCAACATTTCACCCATGAAACTCGAAAATAAGGGCTGGAATTTCGAACAGCAACACGTGGCTTACCTCAAGATTGGTTGTATGGGTTTTGTAGAGCTCTCCGCGGTGAACGCGTGGCCACAAACGGGGCGGCAATCAGAGCTCTAGATCAAAAGTTATGGTGGTTTGAAGATTAAGCAAAGGAGAGAACTTGAGAGAGTGTTCTTCCTCCTTTTCTCTCTAATTTCAGCTTGTGTGTGTAACAAATGAGGAGAGAGAGTGCTGAAAACTAGGGTTTTGGTTAAGTTATGTTGGGCCAAGGGCCCACTTTGGGTCCAATTGGCCCGGTTTGGCCCTTTCGGTCCAATCTTGGTCCGAATTCTATAAAATTGGTACCAAAATTCTCGTCTCAATCTCCTCTATCACATTTAGCCATAAAAATCACATTTTAGGCTTTCCAGAATAAATTCTCATTTATGGGTTAATTAGCTGTTAATTAACCAGGTTTTACATTCTACCCACCTAATTGGGAATTTTGCCCACAAAATTCAAATGCAATTACCTGAGAATAAATGCGGGTAATCCGTTCGCATCTCCGACTCAAGTTCCCAAGTGTGTTCCTCAACACCGCCTCGACTCATTGCCACTTTGACCAATGAAACCTCTTTTCCACACAACCGTTTGATACTAGTATCATCAATTCTGACCGGAGCCACTGGAAGCGTCAAATCTTCCCTCAACTGAACCGATTCAGGTTCCAACACATGGCTAGCATCAGGAGTGTACTTCCGAAGCTGCGACACGTGAAATACGTCGTGCAGGTTCGAAAGATGAGGTGGTAGAGCCATCTGATACGCCACCGGTCCAATCCTCTCCAGGATTTGAAATGGACCAATGTATCTAGGATTCAACTTCTTTGCTTTAATCGCCCTACCTACTCCCGTGGTCGGAGTAACCTTAAGGAAGACATGGTCTCCTTCCTCAAATTCTAAGGGCTTTCGCCTCTGATCGGCGTAACTCTTTTGACGACTCTGCGCCGTAAGCATCCTATCACGGATTTTCTTGACTTGTTCAGTAGTCTCAGCTATCATCTCCGGCCCTAACAAGCTTTTCTCTCCAGCTTCATACCAACATAGCGGAGATTGACATTTCCTCCCATACAAGGCCTCATACGGAGCCATTCCGATGCTCGCATGATAACTATTATTGTATTCAAACTCCACTAATGGCATATACCGATCCCAACTCGCCGGTTGGTCCAAAACACAAGCTCTCAACATATCCTCTAATGTTTGGATTGTCCTCTCAGATTGACCATCTGTTTGAGGATGGTAAGCCGTGCTCAAGCTTAATTGGGTTCCAAAAGCTTTCTGAAATGCACCCCAAAACCTTGAAGTGAAATGAGAATCTCTATCAGAGATTATAGTAGCAGGTACACCATGAAGTCTCACAATCTCTTTTATGTATAACCGTGCTAGCTCCTCAAGGGTGTAAGTCATACGAATGGGTAAAAAGTGAGCTGACTTCGTCAGTCGGTCCACAATCACCCAAATAGCATCAAAACCAGCCCTAGTCCTTGGCAATCCCGACACAAAGTCCATTGCAATACTTTCCCACTTCCATTGTGGAATCTCTAAAGGCTGCAACATCCCGGAAGGTCTTTGATGTTCAATCTTTACCTTTTGACAAGTTAAGCACTTTGAAACATATTCCGCCACATCACTCTTCATACCCGGCCACCAAAACATCGCCTTTAAATCATGGTACATCTTAGTACTTCCCGGGTGAATGGAGAATCCGCTTTTGTGTGCCTTCTTTAAAATATCTTGCCTTAAAGTACCAACATCCGGCACAATGATCCTACCCTTGAATCTCCATAACCCATCTTTTTCTTCCGACACTCTCCACCGTTTTCCTTGCTCAATAGCCGGTAACACCTTCCATAATGCTTCATCATTTTGATGAGCCTTTAGGAGTTCGGACTTAAAGTCACTTGAGATTTCTAATTGGCTCAAACACAAAGTTCCGGATACTTCTCGAGCACCAATTTTCAGACTCTCAAATCCCTTGAGCAACTTCTCCTCTTGAAGCATCATCCAAGCCGCATATAACGACTTTCGACTTAACGCATCCGCCACTACGTTCGCCTTTCCCGGATGGTAATGCAACTCAAAGTCATAGTCCTTTAACAATTCCATCCACCTTCTCTGCCTCATATTAAGCTCTTTCTGATCAAAGAGGTACTTCAAGCTCTTATGATCAGAGAAAACTTGGAACTTAACCCCATAGAGATAATGCCTCCACACCTTCAAGGCAAACACAACCGCAGCGAGTTCCAAATCGTGTGTAGGGTAACTGATGAGCGGATAATTTGTATACTTTTTGGCATTGTTTTTAGTATGTTTTTGGTATGATCTAGTTAGTTTTTAGTATATTTTTATTAGTTTTTAGTTAAAATTCACTTTTCTGGACTTTACTATGAGTTTGTGTGTTTTTCTGTGATTTCAGGTATTTTCTGGCTGAAATTGAGGGACCTGAGCAAAAATCTGATTCAGAGACCAAAAAGGACGGCAGATGCTGTTGGATTCTGACCTCCCTGCACTCGAAGTGGATTTTCTGGAGCTACAAAAGCCCAATTGGCGCGCTCTCAACGGCGTTGAAAAGTAGACATCCTGGGCTTTCCAGCAATATATGATAATCCATACTTTGCCCAAGATTTGATGGCCCAAACCGGCGTTCAAAGTCACCTCAAGAAATCCCAGCGTTAAACGCTAGAACTGGCACCCAAATGGGAGTTAAACGCCCAAACTGGCACCAAAGCTGGCGTTTAACTCCAAGAAGAGTCTCTACACGAAATTTGCTTCATTGCTCAGCCCAAGCACACACCAAGTGGGCCCGGAAGAGGATTTTTATGTCATTTACTCATTTCTGTACACCTTAGGCTACTAGTTTCTTATAAGTAGGACCTTTTGCTATTGTATTAGAAATCTTTGGATCTTTATATCTTTGAACAATTTTAGTTCTTAGATCATTGGGAGGCTGGCCATTCGGCCATGCCTAGACCTTATGCTTATGTATTTTCAACGGTGGAGCTTCTACACACCATAGATTAAGGTGTGGAGCTCTGCTGTACCTCGAGTATTAATTCAATTACTATTGTTCTTCCATTCAATTCCGCTTGTTCTTGTTCCAAGATATCACTTGTTCTTCAACTTGATGAAGGTGATGATTGACGCCCATCACCATTCTCACCCATGAACAAAGTGACTGACAACCACTCTTGTTCTACAAGCATTCGAGGCTTAGTGAATATCTCTTGGATTCCTGATTGCACGATGCATGGTTGATCGCCTGACAACCGAGTGCTCGCCTGACAAACGAGCCAGCCATTCCGTGAGGTCAGAGTCTTCGTGGTATAGGCAAGAACTGATGGCAGCATTCAAGAGAATCCGGAAGGTCTAACCTTGTCTGTGGTATTCTGAGTAGGATTCAATGACTGAATGATTGTGACGTGCTTCAAACCTGTAACTTTCTGGGCGTTAGTGACAGACGCAAAAGAATCACTGGATTCTATTCCAGTAGGGGAGGGAACCACACCGGTGATTGGCAGCATTGTGACAGAGTGTGTGCATTAGCTTTCACTGCGAGGATGGGAGGTAGCTGCTGACAACAGTGAAACCCTACACGAGCTTGCCATGGAAAGGAGTAGGAAGGATTGGATGAAGGCAGTAGGAAAGCAGAGAGACGGAAGGGAAGGCATCTTCATGCGCTTATCTAAAGTTCCCACCAATGAATTACATAAGTATCTCTATCTTTACCTTTGTGTTATTTTCGTTCATCACCATTATCATTTGAGTCTGCCTGACTAAGATTTACAAGATGACCATAGCTTGCTTCAATACTAACAATCTCCGTGGGATCGACCCTTACTCACGTAAGGTTTATTACTTGGACGACCCAGTGCACTTGCTGGTTAGTTGTGCGAAGTTGTGTAATGCCATGGTATTGAGCTACCACGTTTTTGGAGCCATTACTGGGGATTATGAGAGTTGTGAAAAAGTAATGTTCACAATTTCGCGCACCAAGTTTTTGGCGCCGTTGCCGGGGATTGTTCAAGTTTTGAGCAAGCTTTGGTAACATCAGTGCCAAGATCCGGCAACAACATCAAGTTTTTGGTGTTATTGCCCGGGATTGTTTAGGCTGGACAACTGACGGTTCATCTTGTTGCTTAGATTAGGTATTTATTTTTTTTTTCGAAATTCTTGAAGATGAATCCCAGAGTTTCATGATGATTTGTTGAAATCTGGCTGGCTGAGAAGCCATGTCTAATTTCATTGGACCGAGGTTTCAACTCATCACCACAAGAGCTTGTTGATTTCGTGTCAATCTTGCTTTTGGAGCAGTGATTTGCTAAGGCTTGGCTGGCCTCTGGCCATGTCTAGTGTTTTGGACCGAAGCTTTCTTTGAAAGCTTGGCTGGCTGTGAAGCCATGTCTAATTCCTGGACCGGAGTCTTAGACTAGCATTGCACTGATTCCTGAAATTCTCACCAAGAATTTTGATTTCTTTTTCCCATTTAATTTTCGAAAAACACAAAAAAAAATTTCAAAATCATAAAATCCAAAAATATTTCTTGTTTGAGTCTAGAGTCTCATCATAAGTTTGCTGTCAATTGCATGCATTCATGTGTCTAAGTGATCTTCAAGATGTTCTTGATGATTTACTTACTCTGATCTTTGAATTCAATTTGACTTGATTGTTTTGAGTGTCTCATTTGCATTTTCATTTTGTTAGTGTCAGTAGTATACAAACTGCTAAGTTTGGTGTCTTGCATGCATTGTTATTTGATTATTGTTGCATTTTGGTTTGTCCTTATTATTAAAAATCCAAAAATATTTTTAATTTGTGTCTTTTCAAGTCAATAATACAGAGAATTGAAGATTCAGAACATTCAGCAGAGGAATTGCACAGAAAAAGCTGGGCGTTCAAAACGCCCAGTGAAAAAGGACAGACTGGCGTTTAAACGCCAGCCAGGGTACCTGGTTGGGCGTTTAACGCCCAAAAAGGTAGCATTTTGGGCGTTAAACGCCAGAATGTATACCATTCTGGGCGTTTAACGCCAGGATGGCTAAGGGAGGAAGATTTTGTTTTCAAATCAGATTTTTTTTCTAAGTTTTCAAAATCTTTTCAAAATCAAATCTTTTTCAAATCATTTTTCAATCAAATCTTTTTCAAAATTAACTCCATTCCTTTTTCAAAGACACTTACTATCAATTAATGATTTGATTCAACATTTCAAGTATGTTGCCTTTTCTGTTGGGAAAGGTTTAATGATTGAATCATATCTTTTCTTGTTAGTCAAGTTTTTAATTTTCAAATCAAATCTCTTTTAAAATCATATCTTTTTAATCATATCTTTTTCAAAATAAGCTTTCAATCAAATCTTTTTGATTTCTAATTTCAAAATCTTTTTCAAAAAATCACTTGATTTCTTTTCCAATTTCATTTTCGAAAATTAAGTGATGTTTTTCAAAAATGTTTTCAAATTTCCCACTTAATTTTCGAAAATCACTTCCCTCCTTCTCACATCCTTCTATTTATGGATTAACACTATCCCTTAATGCAAAATTCGAACTCCATTCTCTCTGACAAGTTCAAATTTTCCCACTCCTGTCTTCTACTCTTCTTTTCCTCTGACACCTAAAGGAATCTCTATACTGTGACATAGAGGATTCCACATTTTCTTGTTCTCTTCTCTATCTTATGAGCAGGAGCAAAGACAAAGGCATTCTTGTTGAGGCTGATCCTGAACCTGAAAGGACCTTGAAGAGAAAGCTAAGAGAAGCCAAAGCACAACTCTCTTTAGAGCACCTGACCGAATTCTTCAAGGGAGAAGAACACATGGCAGCCGAAAACAACAACAATGCCAACAATGCAAGGAAGGTGCTGGGTGACTTTACTGCACCTACTCCCGACTTCTATGGGAGAAGCATCTCTATCCCTGCCATTGGAGCAAACAACTTTGAGCTTAAGCCTCAATTAGTTTCTCTAATGCAACAGAATTGCAAGTTCCATGGACTTCCAATGGAAGATCCTCATCAGTTTTTAGCTGAGTTCTTGCAAATCTGTGACACAGTCAAGACTAATGGGGTTGACCCTGAGGTCTACAGACTGATGCTATTCCCTTTTGCTGTAAGAGACAGAGCTAGAACATGGTTGGATTCTCAACCTAAAGAAAGCCTGGACTCTTGGGAAAAGCTAGTCAATGCCTTCTTGGCAAAGTTCTTCCCACCTCAAAAATTGAGTAAGCTTAGAGTGGAAGTCCAAACCTTCAGACAGAAGGAAGGAGAATCCCTCTATGAAGCTTGGGAAAGATACAAACAATTGATCAGAAAGTGCCCCACTGATATGCTTTCTGAATGGAGCATCATAGGTATTTTCTATGATGGTCTCTCTGAACTGTCCAAAATGTCTTTGGATAGCTCTTCTGGAGGATCTCTTCATCTGAAGAAGACGCCTACTGAAGCTCAAGAACTGATTGAAATGGTTGCAAATAACCAATTCATGTACACTTCTGAAAGAAATCCTGTGAACAATGGGACTAGTCAGAAGAAAGGAGTTCTTGAGATTGACACTCTGAATGCCATTTTGGCTCAGAATAAAATATTGACTCAACAAGTCAATATGATTTCTCAAAGTCTGTCTGGAATGCAAAATGCACCAAGCAGTACTAAGGAAGCTTCATCTGAGGAAGAAGCTTATGATCCTGAGAACCCTTCAATAGAAGAGGTGAATTACATGGGAGAACCCTATGGAAACACCTACAACCCTTCATGGAGGAATCATCCAAATCTTTCATGGAAGGATCAACAGAGACCTCAACAAGGTTTCAATAACACTAATGGTGGGAGAAACAGGTTTAGCAATAGCAAGCCTTTCCCATCATCTTCTCAGCAACAGACAGAGAGTTCTAAGCAGAATACCTCTGACTTAGCAACTATGGTCTCTGATCTAATTAAGACCACTCAAAGTTTCATGACTGAAACTAGATCTTCCATTAGGAATTTGGAAGGACAAGTGGGTCAGCTGAGCAAGAAAATTACTGAACTTCCTCCAAGCACTCTCCCAAGCAATACTGAAGAAAATCCAAAAGGAGAGTGCAAGGTCATCAATATGGCCGAATTCTGGGAGGAAGAAGAGGCAGTGAACGCCACTGAGGAAGACCTCAATGGACGTCCACTAACCTCCACTGAGTTCCCCAATGAGGAACCTTGGGAATCTGAGGCTCAAACTGAGACCATAGAGATTCCTTTAGACTTACTACTGCCATTCATGAGCTCTGATGAGTATTCCTCCTCTGAAGAGGATGAGTATGTCACTGAGGAGCAAATTGCTAAATATCTTGGAGCAATCATGAAGCTAAATGACAAGCTATTTGGAAATGAGACTTGGGAGGATGAACCCCCTCTGCTCACCAAAGAACTGGATGACTTGTCTAGGCAGCAATTGCCTCAAAAGAGGCAGGATCCTGGGAAGTTTTCTATACCTTGTACCATAGGCACCATGACCTTCAAGAAGGCCCTGTGTGACTTAGGGTCAAGTGTGAACCTCATGCCCCTCTCTGTAATGGAGAAATTAGGGATCTTTGAGGTGCAAGCTGCAAAAATCTCACTAGAGATGGCATACAACTCAAGAAAACAAGCCTATGGACTTGTAGAGGATGTTCTGGTTAAAGTTGAAGACCATTACATCCCTACTGATTTCATAGTCCTAGAGACTGGGAAGAGCATGGATGAATCCATCATCCTTGGCAGACCCTTCCTAGCCACAGCAAAGGCTATGATTGATGTTGATAGAGGAGAGTTGATCATTCAAGTGAATGAAGAATCCTTGGTGTTTAAAGCTCAAGGATATCCCTCTGTCATCATGGAGAGGAAGCATGAAGAGCTTCTCTCAAAACAGAGCCAAACAGAGCCCCCACAGTCAAACTCTAAGTTTGGTGTTGGGAGGCCACAGCCAAACTCTAAGTTTGGTGTTGAACCCCCACATTCAAACTCTAAGTTTGGTGTTGGGAGGTTCCAACACGGTTTTGAGCATTTCTGAGGCTCCATGAGAGTCCTCTGTCAAGCTAATGACATTAAAGAAGCGCTTGTTGGGAGGCAACCCAATGTTTTATAATTAATTATTTTCCTTTGTTATTTTATTTTTTTTTGTAGGTTGATGATCATAAGAAGTCACAAAAACAATGAAAAAAGCAAAAACAGAATGAAAAACAGGAAGAAAAACAGCAAACCCTGGAGGAAGATGCTGCTGGCGTTTAAACGCCAGTCAGCCTAGCAGTTGGGCGTTTAACGCCCAGTCTGGCACCCATCTGGGCGTTTAACGCCAGAAAGGGGCACCAGACTGGCGTTAAACGCCAGTAAAGGGCAAGAACCTGGCGTTAAACGCCAGGAATGGGCACCAGCCCGGCGTTTAACGCCAGAAATGGCTCAAAACGTGGATTTTGATGCCATTTGGTGCAAGGATGCCTTTTCCTTGACACTACAGGATCTGTGGATCCCACAGGACCCTACCATCACTCTCTCTCTTCTTCCCCCATTCACCAATCACCTCAACACCTCTTCCCCAAAAACCCCTCACCTATCAAATCCTACCCTTCTCTTCACCACTCACATCCATCCTTCATAAATCCCCACCAACCTCACCCTTCAAATTCAAACCACTTTCCCTCCCAAAACCCACCCATAATGGCCGAACCTTTAACCCCATCTCTCCTATATATACCCTTCTTCAACCCTTCATTTTTACACAACCTAAACACCACTTCTCCACCTCTTTGGCCGAATTCACCACCATCTCCCTCTTCCTCATTTCTTCTTCTTCTACTCTCTTCTTTCTTCCTTTGCTCGAGGACGAGCAAACATTTTAAGTTTGGTGTGGTAAAAGCGTTGCTTTTTCGTTTTTCCATAACCATTATGGCATCCAAGGCCGGAGAAACCTCTAGAAAGAAGAAAGGGAAGGCAAAGGCTTCCACCTCCGAGTCATGGGAGATGGATAGATTATTCTCAAAGGTGCATCAAGTCCACTTCTATGAAGTTGTGGCCTTGAAGAAGGTGATCCCCGAGGTCCCCTTTTCACTCAAAAAGGGTGAATATCCGGAGATCCGACATGAGATCCGAAGAAGAGGTTGGGAAGTTCTTACCAACCCCATTCAACAAGTCGGAATCTTAATGGTTCAAGAGTTCTATGCCAATGCATGGATCACGAAGAACCATGACCAAAGTGTGAACCCGAATCCAAAGAATTATCTTACTATGGTTCGGGGGAAATACTTGGATTTTAGTCCGGAGAGTGTGAGGGTGGCGTTCAACTTGCCTTTGATGCAAGGAGATGAACATCCTTACACTAGAAGGGTCAACTTTGATCAAAGGTTGGACCAAGTCCTCACAGTCATATGTGAAGAGGGCGCACAATGGAAGCAAGATTCAAGAGGAAAGCCGGTCCAATTTAGAAGGCATGACCTCAAGCCCGTGGCTAGAGGATGGTTAGAGTTCATACAACGCTCAATCATCCCCACTAGCAACCGGTCCGAAGTTACCATAGACCGGGCTATCATGATCCATAGCATCATGATTGGAGAAGAAATAGAGGTTCATGAGGTTATAGCCCAAGAACTCTATAAGGTGGCGGACAAGACCTCCACCTTGGCAAGGTTAGCCTTCCCTCATCTCATTTGTCACCTCTGTTATTTAGTTGGAGTTGACATAGAGGGTGACATCCCCATTGATGAGGACAAATCCATCACCAAGAAAAGGATGGAGTACACAAGAGATCCCACTCATCATGAGATCCCTGAAATTCCTCAAGGGATGAATTTCCCTCCACAAAATTATTGGGAGCAACTACACACCTCCCTAGGAGAGTTGAGTTCCAACATGGGACAACTAAGGGTGGAGCACCAAGAACACTCCATCATCCTTCATGAGATCAGAGAAGATCAAAGAATCATGAGGGAGGAGCAACAAAGACAAGGAAGAGATATTGAGGAGCTCAAGCACTCCATAGGATCTTCAAGAGCAAGAAAGAGCCGCCATCACTAAGGTGGACCCGTTCTTTGATTTCCTTGTTATTTGTTCTTCTGTTTTTCGAATTTTATGCTTATATTTATCCATGTTTGTGTCTTGTGATCATTAGTGTCTTAGTGTCTATGCCTTAAAGTTATGAATGTCCTATGAATCCATCACCTTTCTTAAATAAAAATGTGCTTAATTGAAAAAAAGGAAAGAATTGCATGAATTTTGAATTTTATAATAGTTTAATTATTTTGATGTGGTGGCAATATTTTTGTTCTCTGAATGTATGCTTAAACAGTGCATATGTATCTTGAATTTGTGGTTCATGAATGTTGGCTCTTGAAAGAATGATGAAAAAGGAGACATGTTACTGAGGATCTGAAAAATCATTAAAATGATTCTTGAAGCAAGAAAAAGCTATTCAAAAAAAAAATCGAAAAAAAAAGAGAAAAAGAAAATGAAAAAAAAAATTAGAGAAATAAGAGTTGTGATCCAAGGCAAATAAGAGTGTGCTTAAGAACCCTGGACACCTCTAATTGGGGACTTTAGCAAAGCTGAGTCACAATCTGAAAAGGTTCACCCAATTATGTGTCTGTGGCATGTATGTATCCGGTGGTAATGCTGGAAGACAGAGTGCTTTGGGCCACAGCCAAGACTCAATAAATAGCTATGTTCAAGAATCATCATACCTTACTAAGAGAATCATTAACACTATCTGAACTCTGAGTTCCTAAAGAAGCCAACCATTCCGAATTTCAAGGGATAGATTGAGATGCCAAAACTGTTCAGAGGCAAAAAGTTAAAAACCCCGCTCATCTAATTAATACTGATCTTCACAGATGTTTTTGGAATTCATTGCATATTCTCTTCTTTTTTATCTTATTTGATTTTCAGTTGCTTGAGGACAAGCAACAATTTAAGTTTGGTGTTGTGATGAGCGGATAATTTGTATACTTTTTGGCATTGTTTTTAGTATGTTTTTGGTATGATCTAGTTAGTTTTTAGTATATTTTTATTAGTTTTTAGTTAAAATTCACTTTTCTGGACTTTACTATGAGTTTGTGTGTTTTTCTGTGATTTCAGGTATTTTCTGGCTGAAATTGAGGGACCTGAGCAAAAATCTGATTCAGAGACCAAAAAGGACTGCAGATGCTGTTGGATTCTGACCTCCCTGCACTCGAAGTGGATTTTCTGGCGCTACAAAAGCCCAATTGGCGCGCTCTCAACGGCGTTGGAAAGTAGACATCCTGGGCTTTCCAGCAATATATGATAGTCCATACTTTGCCCAAGATTTGATGGCCCAAACCGGCGTTCAAAGTCACCTCAAGAAATCCCAGCGTTAAACGCTAGAACTGGCACCCAAATGGGAGTTAAACGCCCAAACTGGCACCAAAGCTGGCGTTTAACTCCAAGAAGAGTCTCTACACGAAATTTGCTTCATTGCTCAGCCCAAGCACACACCAAGTGGGCCCGGAAGAGGATTTTTATGTCATTTACTCATTTCTGTACACCTTAGGCTACTAGTTTCTTATAAGTAGGACCTTTTGCTATTGTATTAGAAATCTTTGGATCTTTATATCTTTGAACAATTTTAGTTCTTAGATCATTGGGAGGCTGGCCATTCGGCCATGCCTAGACCTTATGCTTATGTATTTTCAACGGTGGAGCTTCTACACACCATAGATTAAGGTGTGGAGCTCTGCTGTACCTCGAGTATTAATGCAATTACTATTGTTCTTCCATTCAATTCCGCTTGTTCTTGTTCCAAGATATCACTTGTTCTTCAACTTGATGAAGGTGATGATTGACGCCCATCACCATTCTCACCCATGAACAAAGTGACTGACAACCACTCTTGTTCTACAAGCATTCGAGGCTTAGTGAATATCTCTTGGATTCCTGATTGCACGATGCATGGTTGATCGCCTGACAACCGAGTGCTCGCCTGACAAACGAGCCAGCCATTCCGTGAGGTCAGAGTCTTCGTGGTATAGGCAAGAACTGATGGCAGCATTCAAGAGAATCCAGAAGGTCTAACCTTGTCTGTGGTATTCTGAGTAGGATTCAATGACTGAATGATTGTGACGTGCTTCAAACCTGTAACTTTCTGGGCGTTAGTGATAGACGCAAAAGAATCACTGGATTCTATTCCAGTAGGGGAGGGAACCACACCGGTGATTGGCAGCACTGTGACAGAGTGTGTGCATTAGCTTTCACTGCGAGGATGGGAGGTAGCTGCTGACAACAGTGAAACCCTACACGAGCTTGCCATGGAAAGGAGTAGGAAGGATTGGATGAAGGCAGTAGGAAAGCAGAGAGATGGAAGGGAAGGCATCTTCATGCGCTTATCTGAAGTTCCCACCAATGAATTACATAAGTATCTCTATCTTTACCTTTGTGTTATTTTCGTTCATCACCATTATCATTTGAGTCTGCCTGACTAAGATTTACAAGATGACCATAGCTTGCTTCAATACTAACAATCTCCGTGGGATCGACCCTTACTCACGTAAGGTTTATTACTTGGACGACCCAGTGCACTTGCTGGTTAGTTGTGCGAAGTTGTGTAATGCCATGGTATTGAGCTACCACGTTTTTGGAGCCATTACTGGGGATTATGAGAGTTGTGAAAAAGTAATGTTCACAATTTCGCGCACCAGTAACTAACTTCATGAGGTCTCAACTGTCGTGAGGCATACGCCACCACATTACGATGCTGCATCAGCACGCACCCTAGACCCTTCAATGAGGCATCACAATACACCTCAAATGGCTCATTCAGCTCGGGTAACACTAACACAGGTGCAGTGGTCAACTTTTTCTTCAATGTCTGAAAACTCTCCTCGCACTCAGGAGTCCAAACAAATGGAGTGTCTTGCGGGTTAACTTTGTCATTGGCAAAGCTATCTGTGAAAAGCCTTTGATAAACCTTCGGTAATAGCTAGCTAAATCCAGAAAACTCCTTATCTCTGTTACGGTGGTTGGTTGCTTCCAATCCATCACAGCCTCCACCTTAGTTGGATTTACGGCTATTCCCTTCTTACTCACCACATGGCCCAAAAACTTCACCTCACTCTTCCAAAACTCACACTTCGACAGTTTTGCATAGAGTTTCTTCTCCTTTAGAATCTGCAACACGGTCCTCAAGTGTTCCGCATGCTCTTCTTCAGTCTTGGAATAAATCAGTATGTCATCAATGAAGACAACAACGAATCTATCCAAAAACGGACAGAAAACTCTATTCATGTAATCCATAAACACTGCAGGAGCGTTCGTCAACCCAAAAGACATTACAGTGTACTCGTAATGACCATAACGAGTCCTGAAAGCGGTCTTAGGGATATCCTCACCCCTCACCCTTATCTGGTGATAACCGGATCGCAAATCGATCTTGGAGAAAACTCCAGCTCCTTGTAACTGATCCATAAGATCATCAATTCTCGGCAATGGGTACTTATTCTTTATTGTAACCTTGTTCAGTTGCCTATAATCCATACAGAGCCGCATACTCCCATCCTTCTTCTTTACCAGTAACACTGGAGCACCCCACGGAGAGACACTTGGTCGTATAAAATTCTTTCCCAACAAATCCTCTAACTGAGACTTTAGCTCGTTCATCTCTAACGGTGACATCCGATAAGGAGCACTTGAGATTGGTCCCGCCCCGGGCACCAATTCAATAGCAAATTCAACCTCTCGGTTAGGTGGAAACTCATCAATATCATCAGGAAACACTTCCGGAAACTCACACACAACTGGAATCTGTTCCAACCTTTGATCATCACCCGAAACACCCGCGGCTAACAACATGATACCCTGACATTCAGTTCCGGAACAGTTCACCATCATCGAATTCAAGTAATAATTATTTACCACGACCGGCCCTTCTGTATCTTCCGGCATAAAGTACACCGACTTTGTAGAACAATCAAGCAGAACATGGTTCTTAGATAACCAGTCCAATCCCAAGATAAGATCAAGACCGATCATCGGCAAGCAGATTAAATTATGAACAAAATCACGCTGCTTGAACCTAAAGGAAACTTCCAGGCATCCTAGCCTAGTTACCTGGTGCACGAAATTGCAATAACACTTTTGCAACTCCGCACAACTAACCAGCAAGTGTACTGGGTCGTCCAAGTAATACCTTGCGTGAGCAAGGGTCGATCCCACAGAGATTGTCGGCTTGAAGCAAGCTATGGTTATCTTGTAAATCTTAGTCAGGATATCAGGAATTATCAGGATTGATTGTGAAAAGCAAAAGAACATGAAATGATTACTTGTTTTGCAGTAATGGAGAATAGGTTGAGGTTTGGAGATGCTCCATCTTCTGAATCTCTGCTTTCCTACTGTCTTCTTCTTCAGTCACGCAAGTCTCCTTCCATGGCAAGCTGTATGTAGGGTTTCACCATTGTCAGTGGCTACCTCCCATCCTCTCATTGGAACGATTCCTAATGCCCTGTCACGGCACGGCATTCCATCTGTCGGTTCTCAATCAGACCGGAGTAGAATCCAGTGATTCTTTTGGCGTCTGTCACTAACGCCCCGCCCTCAGGAGATTGAAGCACGTCACAGTCATTCAGTCATTGAATCCTACTTAGAATACCACAGACAAGGTTTAGACCTTCCGGATTCTCTTGAATGCCGCCATCAGTCTAGCTTATACCACGAAGATTCCGGTTAAAGAACCCAAGAGATAACTACTTAATCTAAGGTAGAACGGAGGTGGTTGTCAGTCACACGTTCATGGTTGAGAATGATGATGATTGTCACGGATCATCACATTCATCCGGATTAAGAACAAGTATTATCTTAGAATGGAAGCAAGCATGATCGAATGAGAAACAGTAGTAATTGCATTAATCCATCAAGACACAGCAGAGCTCCTCACCCCCAACCATGGGGTTTAGAGACTCATGCTGTGGAAGAAACGTGTAAAAATGTCATCAAAAGGTGCATAGGGTTGCATAAGGTGCTGATACAATGTCAAAAGATCCTATAAATAGTAAACTAGTATCCTAAGGTTTACAGAAATGAGTAAATGACAGAAAAATCCACTTCCGGGCCCACTTGGTGTGTGCTTGGGCTGAGCAATGAAGGAATTTCGTGTAGAGACCTTTTCTGGAGTTAAACGCCAGTTCTCATGCCAGTTTGGGCGTTTAACTCCAAATTTTATGCCAGTTCCGGCGTTTAACGCTGGAATTTCTGTAGGTGACTTTGAGCGCCGGTTTGGGCCATCAAATCTTGGGCAAAGTATGGACTATTATATATTGCTGGAAAGCCCAGGATGTCTACTTTCCAACGCCGTTGAGTGCGCGCCAATTGGGCTTCTGTAGCTCCAGAAAATCCGCTTCGAGTGCAGGGAGGTCAGAATCCAACAGCATCTGCAGTCCTTTTTGGTCTCGGAATCAGATTTTTGCTCAGGACCCTCAATTTCAGCCAGAAAATACCTGAAATCACAGAAAAACACACAAACTCATAGTAAAGTCCAGAAAAGTGAATTTTAGCTAAAAACTAATAAAAATATACTAAAAACTAACTAGATTATACTAAAAACATACTAAAAACAATGCCAAAAAGTATACAAATTATCCGCTCATCACAACACCAAACTTAAATTGTTGCTTGTCCCCAAGCAACTGAAAATCAAAATAGGATAAAAAGAAGAGAATATACTATAGACTCCAAAATATCAAGGAAACATAGCTCCAATTAGATGAGCGGGACTAGTAGCTTTTTGCCTCCGAATAGTTTTGGCATCTCACTCTATCCCTTGAAGTTCAGAATGATTGGCATCTATAAGAACTCAGAACTCAGATAGTGTTATTGATTCTCTTAGTTAAGCATAATGATTCTTGAACATAGCTAGTGTATGAGTCTTGGCTGTGGCCCAAAGCACTCTGTCTTCCAGTATTACCACCGGATACATTCATGCCACAGACACATAATTGGGTGAACCTTTTCAGATTGTGACTCAGCTTTGATAAAGTCCCCAATTAGAGGTGTCCAGGGTTCTTAAGCACACTCTTGTTGCCTTGGATCACAACTCTTTATTCTTTTATTTTTCTTTTTCTTTTCTTTTTCTTTTTTTTTTTCGAAATTTTTTTTTCACTGCTTTTTCTTGCTTCAAGAATCAATCTAATGATTTTTAGATCCTCAATAACAGTTCTCTTTCTCCTCGTTCTTTCAAGAGCCAACACTTTTTAACATTCTCAAAACAACAAATTCAAGAGACATATGCACTGTTCAAGCATTCATTCAGAAAGCAAAAAGTATTGTCACCACATCAAACTAATTCAACTGGTTTCAATGATAAATTTTAAAATCCTGTACTTCTTGTTCTTTTGTGATTAAAGCATTTTTCATTTAAGAGAGGTGATGGATTCATAGGACATTCATATCTTTAAGGCATAAAATTTCAATCTTATTAATTATGAATTAAAATAAGACTCAAAAATAGATATAAAATGAAACTAAAAAAAAACGAAAAATAAAAACAAAACAAAGGAAAAAAAAACGCAAACATAGGCTCCTAATGATAGAGGTTTTCACAGAGTTAGGACTCAACAACCTTGATTTTGAGAAGTAGATGCTCCCTCAGCTTGAGAGGAGAACTTTTGGCGTTTCAATTCTTGGATTTCACGCCCCTGCTTCTCTTGCTCCTTCAGCAATTTGCAGAGCATGCAGTTCTGATTCTGCTGTTCTTCCTTCAGTTGCTCCATAGTCTCTTGCAGCTTGTTAATAGATGCTTCTAGGCTGGACCAGTAGTCAATTCTTGGGAATTCAGGGAGGAATTCCTGCGCCCTCCTCTTGATGGAGTTGTCTTGCACTTGTCCTTCCATTGACTTCTTGGTGATTGGGTGTTCAATGGGTATGAACTCATCTACTCCCATCTTCACCCTAGCCTCTTTACAGAGCAAGGAAATCAAGCTTGGGTAGGCCAATTTGGCTTCAGTGGAATTCTTATTTGCAATTGTGTAAATCTCACAAGCAATCACATGATGAACCTCCACTTCTTTTCCAAGCATAATGCAATGAATCATCACTGCTCTCTTGATGGTGACCTCAGAACGGTTGCTAGTGGGCAATATGGAACGCCCAATAAAGTCTAGCCAACCTCTTGCAATTGGCTTGAGGTCTCCCCTCTTGAGTTGGTTTGGGACACCCTTTGAATTGGTTATCCACTTAGTCCCAGGGAGGCAAATGTCCTCTAGAACTTGATCCAACCCTTTATCTACTCTCACCATCCTCCTATTGAAGGAGTCAGGATCATCTTGTAGTTGAGGTAGTTTGAAGATTTCTCTTATTTTGTCCAGATGAAAGTACATAACTTTCCCTCTGACCATGGTTCTGTAGGTATGGTAAGCAGTTCCAGTCATTCTCTGCTTATCTGTCAACCACAGATTAGAGTAGAATTCCTGAACCATGTTCCTTCCAACCTTTATCTCAGAATTGGTCAGAACTTCCCAACCTCTGTTTCGAATTTGCTCTTGGATCTCCGGATATTCATCTTCTTTCAGATCAAATTTGACTTCCGGGATCACTGACCTCAGACCCATTATTTTGTGATAATGGTCTTCATGTTCTTTGGTTAAGAACTTCTCTTGATTCCAAAGATTCTTTGGATTAGTTTCTTTCTTTCCTCTTGAGTTAGTTTGTTTTCCCTTGGGAGCCATGATCTTGATAGATCTTGGCTTAGTGATCACGGAAAAGCACACCAAACTTAGAGGTTTTGCTTGTCCTCAAGCAAAAAGAAAAGAAAGAGGAGAAGAGAGAGAGAGAGGAAGAGGAAATTCGAATGGTGTGAGGAAGGAGGGGTGAGGAACGTTCATTTATAGAGTGGGGGGAGGAGAATTTCGAAAACAAAAGAGAGATTTGAAAGGAAATTTGAAAAGATATGGAAAGAAATTGAGAAAAGGGTGAGTTTTTGAAGAAGATTTGGGATTATTTTGAAATAGATTTGAAGAATGGTTTTGATTTGTGAAGATTTGAAAGTGAATGATGAAGTGTTGAAGTGCATTTATGTGGAAGAGTATGGGTAAAAAGAGGAAAGTTTGAAAAAATTTGAGTTTAAAACAAAAATGTGGTCCCCCCACCTTTCTAGCGTTAAACGCCCAGAATGGCACCCATTCTGGCGTTTAACGCCCACTTGGCACCCCTTTTGGGCGTTTAACGCCCAGCCAGGTACCCTGGCTGGCGTTAAACGCCAGAAAGCCTTCCTCACTGGGCGTTTTTCTGAACGCCCAATGATGCTGCACACCTGGCGTTAAACGCCCAGAATGGTGCCCATTCTGGCGTTTAACGCCCAAAATGGCACCATTTCTGGCGTTAAACGCCCAGAATGGTACCCATTCTGGCGTTTAACGCCCAAAATGCCCCTTACTGGCGTTTTTTCGCCAGTAAGCTCATTTTCTCTGCTTTTTGAGCTGAATCCTTCTGTAACTCTGTGAATTCCTTCATTTTTGATATTTGCCTCTGTAAGAACTAATCATACAACCTACTAATGACTGGGTTGCCTCCCAGCAAGCGCTTCTTTACTGTCTTTAGCTGGACTTTCACTGAGAATCACTCAAGTCTCAGTTCTGAGCATTCCTGCTCAAAATTTCCTTCAAGATAGTGCTTGATTCTCTGTCCATTAACAATGAACTTCTTGTCAGAATCAATATCCTGAAGCTCAACATATCCATATGGTGACACTCCTGTAATCACATACGGACCCCTCCAACGGGATTTGAGTTTTCCTGGAAACAGTTTGAGCCTAGAGTTGAAGAGCAGAACTTTTTGTCCTGGCTCAAAGACTCTGGTTGACAACTTCTTGTCATGCCATTTCTTTGCCTTTTCCTTATAAATTTTTGCATTTTCAAAGGCATTGAGTCTGAACTCCTCTAGCTCATTTAGCTGGAGCAGTCTTTTTTCACCAGCTAACTGTGCATCCATGTTTAGGAATCTGGTTGCCCAGTAGGCTTTATGTTCCAGTTCCACAGGCAAATGGCAGGTTTTCCCATATACCAGTTGGTATGGGGAGGTTCCTATAGGAGTCTTGAATGCTGTTCTGTATGCCCACAGAGCATCATCCAAGCTCTTTGCCCAATCCTTTCTTCGGGCCATCACAGTCCGTTCCAGGATTCTTTGTAGTTCTCTGTTAGAGACCTCAACTTGCCCATTTGTCTGTGGATGATACGGAGTTGCCACTTTGTGGCTAATTCCATACCTAACCATAGCAAGGTGTAGCTGTTTATTGCAGAAATGGGTACCCCCATCACTGATTAGCACTCTGGGAACACCAAATCTGCTGAAAATGTTTTTCTGGAGGAATTTCAGTACGGTCTTAGTATCATTGGTGGGTGTAGCAATCGCTTCTACCCACTTAGATACATAGTCCACTGCCACCAAAATGTAAGTGTTTGAGTATGATGGTGGGAATGGCCCCATGAAGTCAATTCCCCATACATCAAACAACTCTATCTCTAATATCCCTTGTTGAGGCATGGCATATCCATGAGGTAGGTTACCAGCTCTTTGGCAACTGTCACAGTTACGCACAAACTCTCGGGAATCTTTATAGAGAGTAGGCCAGTAGAAGCCACATTGGAGGACTTTAGTGGCTGTTCGCTCACTTCCAAAATGTCCTCCATACTGTGATCCATGGCAGTGCCATAGGATCCTCTGTGCTTCTTCTCTGGGTACACACCTGCGGATCACTCCGTCAGCACATCTCTTAAAGAGATATGGTTCATCCCAGAGGTAGTACTTGGCATCTGAAATTAATTTCTTTCTCTGCATGTAACTGTACTCTTTGGGTATGAACCTCACAGCTTTAAAATTTGCAATATCTGCAAACCATGGAGCTTCCTGAATGGCAAATAGTTGCTCATCTGGGAAAGTCTCTGAGATCTCAGTAGAAGGGAGGGACACCCCAGCTACTGGTTCTATTCGGGACAGATGATCTGCTACTTGGTTCTCTGTCCCTTTTCTGTCCCTTATTTCTATATCAAACTCTTGCAGAAGCAACACCCATCTAATGAGCCTGGGTTTTGAATCCTGCTTTGTGAGTAGATATTTAAGAGCAGCATGGTCAGTGTACACAACCACTTTGGATCCCACTAGATAGGATCTAAACTTGTCAATGGCATAAACCACTGCAAGTAACTCTTTTTCTGTTGTTGTGTAGTTCTTCTGTGTGTCATTTAGAACACGGCTGGCATAGTAAATGATGTGCAGAAGCTTGTTATGCCTCTGTCCCAACACTGCACCAATGGTATGGTCACTGGCATCACACATTAGTTCAAATGGCAATGTCCAATCTGGTGCAGAGATAACTGGTGCTGTGACCAACTTAGCTTTTAGGGTCTCAAATGCCTGCAGACACTGTGTGTCAAACACAAATGGTGTGTCAGCAGCTAGCAGGTTACTCAGAGGTTTTGCAATTTTCGAAAAGTCCTTTATAAACCTTCTGTAGAATCCTGCATGCCCAAGAAAGCTTCTGATTGCCTTAACATTGGCAGGTGGTGGTAATTTTTCAATTACCTCTACCTTTGCCTTATCCACCTCTATTCCCTTGCTTGAAATTTTGTGCCCAAGGACATTTCCTTCAGTCACCATAAAGTGACATTTCTCCCAGTTTAAAACCAGGTTAGTCTCTTGGCACCTTTTCAAGACAAGTGCTAGGTGATTAAGACAGGAGCTAAATGAGTCTCCATATACTGAAAAGTCATCCATGAAGACTTCCAGAAATTTCTCTACCATATCTGAGAAGATAGAGAGCATGCACCTCTGAAAGGTTGCAGGTGCATTGCACAGACCAAAAGGCATTCTCCTATAGGCAAACACGCCTGAAGGGCAGGTGAATGCTATTTTCTCTTGGTCCTGGGGGTCTACTGCAATTTGATTGTAGCCTGAATAGCCATCCAAAAAGCAGTAATAATCATGGCCAGCTAGTCTTTCTAGCATTTGGTCTATGAATGGTAAAGGAAAATGATCCTTTCTGGTGGCTGTATTGAGCCTTCTGTAGTCTATACACATGTGCCACCCTGTGACTGTCCTTGTAGGAACCAGTTCATTTTTTTCATTATGAACCACTGTCATGCCTCCCTTTTTGGGAACAACTTGGACAGGGCTCACCCAGGGGCTATCAGAAATAGGATAAATAATCCCAGCCTTTAGTAATTTAGTGACCTCTTTCTGCACCACCTCCTTCATGGCAGGATTTAGCCTCCTCTGTGGTTGAACCACTGGTTTGGCATTATCCTCCAATAGGATCTTGTGCATGCATCTAGCTGGGCTAATACCCTTAAGATCACTTATGGACCACCCAAGAGCTGTCTTGTGTGTCCTTAGCACTTGAATCAGTGCTTCCTCTTCCTGTGGATTTAAAGCAGAGCTTATGATCACTGGAAAAGTATTACCCTCTCCCAGAAATGCATATTTCAGGGATGGTGGTAGTGGTTTGAGTTCAGGCTTGGGAGGCTTATCCTCCTCTTGAGGATTTTTCGAAAATTCCTTTGCCTCCTCTAGCTCTTCTTGATCAGGCTGAGCATCTTTGAAGATGTCCTCAAGCTCTGATTCTAGGCTTTCAGCCATATTAATCTCTTCTACCAGAGAGTCAATAATGTCAGCGCCCATGCAGTCATTTGGTGTGTCTGGATGCTGCATGGCTTTTACAGCATTCAACTTGAACTCATCCTCATTGACCCTCAAGGTTACTTCCCCTTTTTGTACATCAATGAGAGTTCTTCCAGTTGCTAGGAAGGGTCTTCCTAGAATGAGAGTTGCACTCTTGTGCTCCTCCATTTCCAGCACCACAAAGTCAGTTGGAAAGGCAAATGGCCCAACCTTGACAATCATGTCCTCAATTATGCCTGATGGGTATTTAATGGAACCATCAGCAAGTTGGAGGCATATCCGGGTTGGTTTGACTTCTCCAGTCAATCCAAGCTTTCTGATAGTGGATGCAGGTATTAGATTGATGCTTGCTCCAAGATCACATAGAGCTGTCTTAGTGCAAACACCTTCTAATGTGCATGGTATCATAAAGCTTCCTGGATCTTGAAGCTTTTCTGGTAAGCTTTTTAATATGACTGCACTGCATTCTTCAGTGAGAAACACTTTTTCAGTTTCTCTCCAATCCTTCTTATGACTTAAGATTTCTTTCATGAACTTAGCATAAGAAGGTATTTGCTCAAGTGCCTCTGCAAACGGAATCTTTATTTCAAGAGTCCTTAGATAGTCTGTAAAGCGGGCAAATTGCTTATCCTGTTCCGCTTGGCGGAGTTTTTGAGGATAAGGCATCTTGGCTTTATATTCTTCAACCTTAGATGCTGCAGGTTTATTCCTTACAGAAGTGGTTGAAGAAGCCTTGTTAGAGGGATTACTGTCAGCACTCTCAGGTGTCTGATCTTCCCTTGGCGTTTGAACGCCAGGAATGGGTAAAGTTTGGGCGTTAAACGCCAACTTCTCTCCCTTTTCTGGCGTTTGAACGCCAGAACTGGGCAAGGAATGGGCGTTTAACGCCAGTTTTCCTTCCCTTTCTGGCGTTTGAACGCCAATAGCATTCCTCTCTGGGCTCTTACTGTCCTCAGAGGGATTTTGAACAGTGGTTTGGTTGTCCTCTGTCAATTGTTCCTTGTTTGGCCTTTTACTCTTTTGAGCAGTGTTACTCAGGGTCTTCCCACTCCTCAATTGAACTGCTTGACATTCCTCTGTTATCTGTTTAGATAATTGCTGTTTTGCTTGATTCAACTGCAGTTCTATGCTCTTGTTAGCAACTTTAGTTTCATAAAGCATCTCTTTAAAGTCTGCTAACTGTTCTGTCATCAGGAGCAATTGTTGATTAAGCTCATTTATCTGTTCTTGAGGACTAGGGTCAGTGACTACTGCCATGACTTCCTCTCTTGGAGAGAACTCATTGCTAGAGTACAAATATTGGTTTCTAGCAACAGTGTCTATAAGCTCTTGAGCTTCTTCAATTGTCTTCCTCATGTGTATAGATCCACCAGCTGAGTGGTCTAAAGACATCTGAGCTTTTTCTGTAAGCCCATAATAGAAAATGTCTAACTGTACCCACTCTGAAAACATTTCAGAGGGACATTTCCTTAGCATACCTCTATACCTCTCCCAGGCATTATAAAGGGATTCATTATCCTCTTGTTTAAAGCCTTGGATGTCCAGCCTTAGCTGTGTCATCCTTTTTGGAGGGTAAAAATGATTCAGGAATTTGTCTGACAACTGTTTCCATGTCTTTATGCTTGCTGTAGGTTGGTTATTCAACCACCTCTTAGCTTGATCTTTCACAGCAAATGGAAACAGTAATAGTCTGTAGACATCCTGATCCACCTCTTTATCATGTACTGTGTCAGCAATTTGTAAAAATTGTGCCAGAAACTCAGTAGGTTCTTCCTGTGGAAGACCGGAATACTGGCAATTTTGCTGCACTATGATAATGAGTTGAGGATTTAGTTCAAAGCTGCTTGCTTTGATGGGAGGTGTACAGATGCTACTCCCATATGCAGCTGTAATGGGGTTAGCATATGACCCCAGAGTCCTTTTGGACTGATTGATCCCACTTAAGTCCATGATGGACAAAAGGGAAATGATAATGATTGCAAAGAGATAAATTTTGTTTTTTTCTTTTTTTTTGAATAAACGAAAAAAATAAAATAAAACAAAGGAAAATTAAAGTAAAAATTCGAAAATCAAAAAGAAAATAAAATCAAAGCAAATTGAAAACTGAATCAATTAGTTAATTAAAAAGATTTTGAAAACAGCAATTAGAAAGATATGATTGAAAAATTTTTATGAAAAAGATTTGATTTTTAAAAAGAGGAAAGAGAAAAACACAAAAAGACACCAAACTTAAAATTTTAGAAAATCAAACACAAAATTTTCGAAAATTTTTAAGGGAAAAACAAAAAGAGGACACCAAACTTAGAATTTTTATGACTCAAAAAGGGACTAAAAACATGCAAAATCGAAAATTAAAAGAAAAACAAAAGCATGCAATTGACACCAAACTTAGAATATGAAACTAGACTCAACTAAAAGACTCTAAACCAACAAAAATAAAACAGTCCTAATCTAAGCAACAAGATAAGCCGTCAGTTGTCCAAACTCAACAATCCCCGGCAACGGCGCCAAAAACTTGGTGCACGAAATTGCAATAACACTTTTGCAACTCCGCACAACTAACCAGCAAGTGTACTGGGTCGTCCAAGTAATACCTTGCGTGAGCAAGGGTCGATCCCACAGAGATTGTCGGCTTGAAGCAAGCTATGGTTATCTTGTAAATCTTAGTCAGGATATCAGGAATTATCAGGATTGATTGTGAAAAGCAAAAGAACATGAAATGATTACTTGTTTTGCAGTAATGGAGAATAGGTTGAGGTTTGGAGATGCTCCATCTTCTGAATCTCTGCTTTCCTACTGTCTTCTTCTTCAGTCACGCAAGTCTCCTTCCATGGCAAGCTGTATGTAGGGTTTCACCATTGTCAGTGGCTACCTCCCATCCTCTCATTGGAACGATTCCTAATGCCCTGTCACGGCACGGCATTCCATCTGTCGGTTCTCAATTAGACCGGAGTAGAATCCAGTGATTCTTTTGGCGTCTGTCACTAACGCCCCGCCCTCAGGAGATTGAAGCACATCACAGTCATTCAGTCATTGAATCCTACTCAGAATACCACAGACAAGGTTTAGACCTTCCGGATTCTCTTGAATGCTGCCATCAGTCTAGCTTATACCACGAAGATTCCGGTTAAAGAACCCAAGAGATAACTACTTAATCTAAGGTAGAACGGAGGTGGTTGTCAGTCACACGTTCATGGTTGAGAATGATGATGATTGTCACGGATCATCACATTCATCCGGATTAAGAACAAGTATTATCTTAGAATGGAAGCAAGCATGATCGAATGAGAAACAGTAGTAATTGCATTAATCCATCAAGACACAGCAGAGCTCCTCACCCCCAACCATGGGGTTTAGAGACTCATGCTGTGGAAGAAACGTGTAAAAATGTCATCAAAAGGTGCATAGGGTTGCATAAGGTGCTGATACAATGTCAAAAGATCCTATAAATAGTAAACTAGTATCCTAAGGTTTACAGAAATGAGTAAATGACAGAAAAATCCACTTCCGGGCCCACTTGGTGTGTGCTTGGGCTGAGCAATGAAGGAATTTCGTGTAGAGACCTTTTCTGGAGTTAAACGCCAGTTCTCATGCCAGTTTGGGCGTTTAACTCCAAATTTTATGCCAGTTCCGGCGTTTAACGCTGGAATTTCTGTAGGTGACTTTGAGCGCCGGTTTGGGCCATCAAATCTTGGGCAAAGTATGGACTATTATATATTGCTGGAAAGCCCAGGATGTCTACTTTCCAACGCCGTTGAGTGCGCGCCAATTGGGCTTCTGTAGCTCCAGAAAATCTGCTTCGAGTGCAGGGAGGTCAGAATCCAACAGCATCTGCAGTCCTTTTTGGTCTCGGAATCAGATTTTTGCTCAGGACCCTCAATTTCAGCCAGAAAATACCTGAAATCACAGAAAAACACACAAACTCATAGTAAAGTCCAGAAAAGTGAATTTTAGCTAAAAACTAATAAAAATATACTAAAAACTAACTAGATTATACTAAAAACATACTAAAAACAATGCCAAAAAGTATACAAATTATCCGCTCATCATTACCATGGCTTCGTGGGTAGCATTGTACACTCTTAGATCATAACCTAAGGTTACAATCTTCAGCCCTAACTCATGGGCTTTCTCAAACGCAATAAATGAATGTGATGCTCCCGAATCAAATAAAGCATTTAAAGTTTGACCAGCCATTTCACAGTTACCTCGAATAAGTGTCTCAGATCCCTCAGCTCCTACAGCTGAAGTGGTGAACACCCGACCAGTCTGTTGTGCTTTTCCAGCACCTTGTTTCTGCTTCTCAGGACAATTTACGGCTTTATGCCCCGCCTTTCCACAAGTGTAGCACAAACCTCATCCGGCCTTGCATGGTACTCTTGGATGGTGACTTCCACACCTAGTACAAGCTTGATCATTCTGAGGCTGCTTCCCAAACTTCCTCCCTTGGGAGTTGTTGTTGTTGTTGGGCCTCCTAAAAGAGCTTCCTCTCTTGAAAGACGAACCTCTAGGTGCAAAGCTCTTCCCTCGGTTCTGTGGAAATGATCCTCTTTGACTCCCTTTCTCAGCGGTTGCCCTTTTCACACACTCTTCAGCAACCCTACACTTGTTCACCAATTCGGAGAAAGTCCTAATCTCCATTGGTCCCACTGAACTGAAAATATCACTCCGGAGTCCTCCTTCATACTTAACACACTTCCATTCTTCATATTCCACCGGAGTCCCTTGGCACATATGAGAGAACCTGAACAGCTCCTCAAACTTGTCAGTATACTCTGATATGGACATAGTACCCTGCTTCAGCTGTAACAATTCAAGCTCCTTGGCCGTCCTAGCAGAAGTTGGAAAGTACTTCTTATAGAACTCTTCTTGGAAGACATTCCAAGTGATATAGTCATCACCCTGCTGCAGAAGACGTCGGATACCTTGCCACCAATGCGACGCTTCACCGACAAGCATATAGGTAGCAAACTCGACACGCTGCCCTTCAGGTACCACTTGTGCTTGCAGTGCTCGCTCTATAGCCTGAAACCATGTATCAGCCTCAGTCGGACTAGTAGTTCCCTTGAACTTAGGCGGATTAACCTTCAAAAAGTTTGCCAGCGTCATCGGACCCTGAACTCCACCTCCATCATTACCATGGTTGTTCATCTGTTGACCAAGAGCCTCAGCAGTGGCTTGCATAGCAGCAGCCATGTTCTCCAACGCAGTCATAAAGTTCACCGGGTCATTAGGGTTATTCTCCGGTGCACGAGCATTCGTACGACCTCTCGCACTACCTCTACCGCGTCCACGAGGCGCCATCTGGTTCCTATACATACCAAACAATCGATATTAAGTTGATCAGTCTCAATATCGGAAGTCTAGTACTTCAAAGTCCCAAATGCATGCCCATGAACGTTTATGCCAATTATATCAAGCAGATATACTAATAGCACATAACACACACACACAGAGAATGCACAGAAGCATAATCAGTCCATCCCTCAGGCTCTACAGGAACGAACTGCTCTGATACCATAATGTAACACCCTACCATACAGAGTCTTATGCTTAAGTCATAATTCAGAGATGGCAAGGTATTACGACCTCTAAAATAAAAATTTAGTACATATAGTAGTGTGAATGATTGATTATAACTAGGAGCCTTTGTAGAAAAAGGGGTAAACAAAAACCGCAACTCTAAAGCGCAACACTCCGATCGATAACATAACGAATAAGGTTAAACCAACGCGAGATTATATATATACAAAGGAGTGTCAAAAACAGGAATATCAAGACTCAAAATCCGGCTACGAAGATAACCGGTCCGAGTATAACAATATATACATATGATAAAATAAGGAAAACCCCAAAGGAAACCCAAAGGGACACAAATACATAAAACCTATTCTCCAAAATCTCCCATAAGAGGAGTCATCACAGTTTGTATTATAAAATGGAGATAAAGGTATCTAAGCAAAACATATAAACCAAAACATAGCCCCGAGAACAAAGGATCTTCGCAAGTATAGAAGTCTCCAGCATGCCTCAGCGGGAAACCTCACGTCCTGCATCTGAAAACCACAAAATCCGCATGGGTGAGAACCAGAGGTCCCCAACATGGTAACAGCTTCCACATATATAATACATAATAATGGAGGAACGCCGAAGGCAATCCTAGAACTTCCTCCAGATAATATCCAAGCTTATAAACAAGCTAAACCATACAAGGCAACTGACTAAAGATTCTTCAATCTAACTAATACTTCCCTTGCCAAATCCTTCAAACCTCCCAACCACCAGCAGGATATAATATAGCAAACACAGTTATATCAAACAAGGAATATACAAATAGGAGCAAGTAAGACATTTAGACAATTAGCAAGTTATATGCAGTCAAATAGGCAATCTCAAACAATTCACATAGTATGCATATGATGAATGCCTGTCCCTAGTGGCTGATGATATCATCTGTCGGTTATAGAGCCAACCCGACAAGTCCTGGTAGCTAACCGTTGGACCGTCCCTCTGTCGCGCATCCCCAACTCGAGTTATACTCATCATAAACTTGATCATAAACATGATCCATATCCATCACCCTCACTGGTGAATATTTCGGGGGCGAGCTCGTCCGGGTCTTTCACAGTGCCTGGCCACACTTACGACATAGGGTCAACAGAGTATCAAGTCTCAACCTGGAGCACGTGGTGGCTAGCCACTGCTACTACCCGGGGAAACTCGTATCTCCGATAGTGGAAGTGCAAATCACAATTATCAATAATTCAACATAAACATGCATGAATTCTCATCCATGGATCAACATCCATATCTGCCATTTCGGCTCACGGTTAAATCCATAACCAGCCAATATTCATAGCATACACAGCTATTCCGACTCACAGTTCAATCCAGAACCAGCCAATATTCATAGCATACACAGCTATTCCGGCTCACAGTTCAATCCAGAACCAGCCAATACATAAACAATTACGGCCCTTCGGCCAATGGCATAACAAGCACTTCCACCACCATCCTCCACATCTCACATAATCATCAATGATCCTCATTGATTATTCATTTTCCCCTTGCTTCACTCGCAAGTTACATCATTCACTAGCCCTTTTCTAATAGCTAGGCATATCATAATGATTTAAGATATAAGTGGTGAGATCGGAGGCTTAGAAGTATGAAATTTGGCTTTTAAAACTCAAAAATCAACTTTGGGATGAAAAATAGGGCCACGCGTACGCGCACTCCACGCGCACGCGTGGATGGCCTCAAAAACTTCATCGACGCGCAAGCGTCATGCACGCTAACGCGTGGATTAAAAACTTGCCAATCGACGCGTACGCGTCCACCACGCGTACGCGTGGGTGTTCTCGTGCCCCAGGCACAACACTGGCACAGTTCTGGCATAAGTCTCTGGAAAATGGCTGGGCATTGGGTGCAGCACAATCGGCGCGCCCGCGCACATCACGCTCACGCGTGGATGGCATTTTCGGAAGAACGGCGCGCACGCGCCAAGTGCGCCCACGCGCAAGGGGTCATTCTGCTAACAACTTTCTAAGTTAAAAGCTGCAGAATTCACCAATTTGAACCCCAATCTTCCGACGGACATAACTTCCTCATTTTAAATCATTTTTCACCCGTTCTTCGAACGGCATGGACATCCCGGATCCAATTTCATTTCTAAACAGATTTGGCACAAAACAGAGATCCGTAGTCTAAGTTATGTCCCGTCAAAGTATGCCCAAAAACCATATTTTTCATAAAAACCACAAAGTGCCATTTTCAAACAAACCATTTCCAACTCTTTTCAAAATCAATCAAAACATGCCATTTTCATCCCTTTTCCTTGAAATCAATCAAAATACATCAAATTCAACATCAAGCCTCCTCAACTCACACATTGACACTTTACCACAATATACAAAATCACTATCTCATCATTCTAACCCACTTCACCCAAGTGGCTCAAACTCAAACATATTGGCATATCATATACTATTCCTCATGACCATTCTCAACAACACCAATTCCAATAAATCATTATTGTACACAATCAACATCATACTCACCATCAACATGGTTCAACCCACAATTCAACCATAACCAATCATCAAGCATATATCACAACATGCATATTTCTCATACATCATACCATCAAGGCATCATTAATCATCATCACATATATGACCACATCATATATCTCAATCATTCAACAACATCAACCATTCAATGCCTATCTTAGGGCCTCTAGCCTAAGTATTTCCTACCACATTACATATTAGATACGGGAAACCGAAACCATACCTTAGCCGATTTTCCCAAGCTCCACCGGAGCACTTCCAAATCACTTATCCACAAGCTCTCAAGGCCTCAACACCTCCAAGAACAGATTTTTCACCACCAAACCCTTTTCAAGCTTTTCAAAATCACCAATCAAGCTCCAATATCCACACATACACAACCTAAACCACAACCATCATACCCATACACAACATCTCAAAACCCAAACATCATAAAATCACAAAATACACTAGGGTTGAGAATCTTACCACACCCAAGGTCCAAGGAGACAAGATTAACCTTCTCCTTCAAGAGAGTTGGGTCCTATAACATCAAAGAACCCAAAATCTCAACATTTCACCCATGAAACTCGAAAATAAGGGCTGGAATTTCGAACAGCAACACGTGGCTTACCTCAAGAATGGTTGTATGGGTTTTGTAGAGCTCTCCGCGGTGAACGCGTGGCCACAAACGGGGCGGCAATCAGAGCTCTAGATCAAAAGTTATGGTGGTTTGAAGATTAAGCAAAGGAGAGAACTTGAGAGAGTGTTCTTCCTCCTTTTCTCTCTAATTTCAGCTTGTGTGTGTAACAAATAAGGAGAGAGAGTGCTGAAAACTAGGGTTTTGGGTTAAGTTATGTTGGGCCAAGGGCCCACTTTGGGTCCAATTGGCCCGGTTTGGCCCTTTTGGTCCAATCTTGGTCCGAATTCTATAAAATTGGTACCAAAATTCTCGTCTCAATCTCCTCTATCACATTTAGCCATAAAAATCACATTTTAGGCTTTCCAGAATAAATTCTCATTTATGGGTTAATTAGCCGTTAATTAACCGGGTTTTACAGAATTTCTATTTATAACTAATCTTAATAGGTTTAAAATAAAAAATTTAAAATAATATCTTTTCCTAAAAGATAAGATTTGAATTTAAATTCGAATTAATTAACAGATCTTCAGTTTATGGGTGGGGACCACTTGATTTGTCCATTCTGCAGCTTCTAATATGTGTTTTCTGGACTGGAAAGTGGGTCAAAACAGCCCAAAATTCGTAACCAGCGTTTTCTAAATTATTGCAGATCGCGCATGTGACGCGTCCGCATCGTCCACGCGCTCGCGTCATTTGTGCAGATTCCAGTCCACGTGTTCGCGTCTGGCACGCGATCGCGTCATTGTGATTTTTTCATTCCGTACGGTCGCGTGAGCCAGGCGTCCGTGTCGGTCTTCGCTGGTCATCCCTTTGGTTTCTTCTTTTTTTCTCTGCAGAAACTTCATCAAATCCATCCGAATGCTACCTAAAATGAATAAAATTGCATAAAACTCAAAATAGCATCCATAGTGGCTAAAATATAATTAATTCTAAATTAAACTCAACAAATTAGATGCAAATTCACTAGAAAAAGATAGATAAGATGCTCACGCATCACATATGACTAGGAAAACAACTCTTTGAGCTTTTAATCATGTCTGGCCTCCCTAGTCATTGATACTCAGAGCCTTGGACCTTGCTTTTATTTATTAATTATTATTTTTTTCTTTTGCTATTTCTTTTGCTTCAAGGATTAAATTTCTCTAAATTTCAGAGAAGTCATAATAATTCTCTAAATTTTTGTTCATTATACATTAACATCCCTTGATTCAAATTTCAAATATGCATTGTTCATATCATGCATTCAAAAATCGCAGAAAATACCACCACCTTTAAGTAAGTCAGACTATTCTTAAAATTAACTCAATTTCTCATGCAATACATCACTTCATTTTCTTTTATTTTTAGATTCAAGTTCAATGAGTGGTACATGAAACATCTTTTCAGCATTAAAGCAATTAAAAGAAAACTAAACTAGTCCTAGGATTCTAACTAATAAAGGATCATGCAACAAACAAAGCAAAATAGCAGAAAGCCAGAACATAACATAGAAAAAGAGGGGGGAATAAAAAATGAAAGGAACTTAACCACCTTAGTTATCCTAGTGGTCATTTTATTCTTCAGGTTGTGCTCCTCAGTGAAGATGATTCGCCTCCCTTTTGGTGCTATAGGAATAAACAGAAAACCTTTATGCGAAGCGTCAACACCAAACTTAAAGGTTTGCTTATCCTCAAGCAAAGAAGAACTGAAAATAGAAAGAGATAAGTTATTATGAAGAAAGAAAAAGAAGAGGATAAAAGAATAAGAGAAAATTAGGATTGGGAGAGAGAGAGAGAAAGAAAACTGGGCGGAACTAGTGCGGCGCAAGCGACGCGGACGCGTGGGTCACACGTTCGCGCGGTTAGCGCGTTGTTGAAGTGACGCGAATGCGTGGAGCATGCGTTCACGTGGAGTGATTTGTGTTATTGGCACCGGGGCAGCCTCGCGTTCACGCAACTTTCTGGTTAAAAACTCATTTTGCCAAAATTGTGGGTGACGCGGTCGCGTGGATGGCCGATATTGAAAAATGACGCGGACGCATGGGGTACGCGTTCACGTGACCAAATTTGTGCTTTTAGCACACTTCTTACCCCAAGCCAGCACAACTCTCTGCCCAACACTCTTTTACGTCGATTCTGCAGGTCACGCGTTCGCGTGAGTGACGCGAACACGGTCGCGTAGAACAATTTGTGTCAAAGGCACTATTCCAGCGCCACTCCCTAGCAACTCTCTGTCATATTTATTTTTTCACACACCCATCTAACGCGTACGCGTCAACGATGCTTGCGCGTCGTTTGCTCTTTTTTTTTGATAGCTTGAGGTGTTCGGTTCCTGTGATAAAATAGCTGCATGATCAAAAAATTAGTATGAACTTAATAAAAATCTAACAAGTAAGAAAACTACTACTACGAAAAATAACTAAGGATACAAAATTATCGGGTTGCCTCTCGACAAGCGCTTCTTTAACGTCACTAGCTTGTCGGTCAGTTCTGCTAATTCAGCAGATGAGTGGACCTCTGGCGATCAATCTCGCCTCCTAGATAATGCTTCAATCTCTGGCCATTCACTATAAATTTCCTGGTAGAATTCTCTTCCTGTATTTCCACATGACCGTACGGTGAAGCTCTGGTAACCACAAATGGCCCTGACCACCGAGATTTTAGCTTTTCAGGAAAGAATTTGAGCCTTGAATTGTATAGAAGCACTCTCTGTCCTGGCTCAAAGACTCTGATGGCTATCTTCTTGTCATGCAATAGCTTAGTTCTCTCCTTATAGAGCTTGGCATTCTCATAGGCTGAATATCTAAATTCATCAAGCTCATTCAACTGAAGCATTCGCTTGATTCCTGTAGCTTCTGAATCAAGATTCAGATACTTGATTGCCCAGTAAGCTTTATGCTCCAGCTCAACTGGCAAGTGACAAGCTTTGTCATAGACCAACTGATAAGGGGACATGCCAATGGGAGTCTTGTACGTTGTCCGGTATGCCTAGAGAGCATCATCAAGCTTCCTAGACCAGTCCTTTCTTGAAACACTGACGGTCTTCTCTAGAATCCTCTTAAGTTCCCTATTGGTAACTTCAACCTGTCCACTTGTTTGAGGGTGATAGGGGGTTGCCACTTTATGACGGACTCCATATCTCTGTAGAAGAGAGTACAACTGTTTGTTGCAGAAATGGCTTCCTCCATCACTAATGAATGTCCTTGGGACACCAAACCGGCTAAAGATATATCTCTGAAGAAAGCTCATTACCACTTTGGCATCATTGGTGGGCAAAGCCACAGCTTCCACTTACTTGGACACATAGTCCACTGCCACTAAAATATAGTTGTTTGAATGTGAGGGTGGGAAAGGTCCCATGAAATCAATAGCCCACACATCAAATAACTCATCCTCAAGAATCCTCTGCTGTGGCATTTCATGGTTGGCAGGGAGATTCGTGGCTTTCTCACATCTGTCATAGTGCTTTACAAATGTTCTTGAGTCTCTGAAGAGAGTTGGCCAGTAAAACCCGCTCTGAAGGACCTTTGTAGCTGTCCTTTCACCACCAAAGTGGCATCCATACTCAGAACCATAACAGTGCCAAAGAATCTGCTATTTTTCTTCATCTGGGACATACCTCCGGATGATTCTATCTGAACATCTTTTAAAAAGGTACAGTTCTTCCCAAATGTAGTACTTTACATCAGTCAATAGCTTCTTCACTTGTTTCCTGCTGTACTCCCTTGGGATAAAATTCATGACCTTATAATTTGCAATGTCTGCAAACTATGGTGCCAGCTGAATGAGGAACAACTGCTCATCTAGGAACATCTCAGTCACAGCTGTGGGTGGTTGTACTCCTGCTTCAGGTTCAATTTTGGAAAGATGGTCGGCTACTTGATTCTCTGACCCTTTCCTGTCTTTTATTTCAATATCAAACTCCTGAAGGAGCAACACCCATTTGATTAATCTTGGTTTAGAATCCTGTTTGGTTAGAAGGTACTTCAAAGCAGCATGATCAGTATAAATAATAACCTTAGAACCAAGTAAATAGGACCTAAACTTATCAACAGCATACACAACAGCTAATAATTCCTTTTCTGTAGTTGTGTAATTCTTTTGGGCATCATTTAACACACGACTGGCATAGTAAATGACATGTACAAGCTTACCATGCCTCTGTCCTAAAACAGCTTCTATAGCAAAGTCACTAGCATCACACATTAATTCAAATGGTAGATCCTAGTCAGGGGGCGCTATAATGGGAGCAGAGGTAAGGTTTGCTTTCAGAGTTTCAAAAGCATGCAAACAATCGGAATCAAAGACAAAAGGAACATCAGTAACCAACAGGTTGCTTAGAGGTTTAGCAATTTTAGAAAAATCATTTATAAATCTTCTATAAAATCCTGCATGACCCAAGAAACTCCCGATTGCCTTAAATTACTTGGTGGTGGTCATTTTTCAATTACCTCCAACTTTGCTCTATCAACCTCAATTCCCTTACTTGAAATCCGGTGTCCAAGAACAATACCTTCTGTAACCATAAAATAACATTTTTTCCAATTTAAAACAAGGTTTGATTCTTGACACCATTTCAAGATAAGAGATAAATGATTAAGGCATGATTCAAAAGAATTACCAAAAACAGAAAAGTCATCCGTAAATACCTCAATAAAATTTTCAACCATATAAAAAAAATTGAAAGCATACACCTCTGAAAAGTTGCTGGAGCATTACAAAGTCCAAAAGGCATTCTTCTGTAGGAAAATACTCCAAAGGGGCATATGAATGTTGTCTTCTCCTGATCTTGAGAGTTCACTGCAATTTGATTATATCCAGAATATCCATCTAGAAAATAATAAAATGCATGACCAGCTAACCTCTCAAGCATCTGATCAATGAAAGGCAGGGGAAAATGATCCTTCCTTGTAGCAGTGTTGAGCCTCCTGTAGTATATACACATTCTCCATCCGGTGACTGTTCTGGTGGGGATAAGATCATTCTTTTCATTCTTGATCACTGTCATCCCTCCTTTCTTGGGAACTACCTGCACAGGACTTACCCAAGGACTGTCAGAAATAGGATAAATAATTTCTGCTTCCCATAGTTTCATTACCTCTTTTTGGACCACCTCTTTCATGGTTGGATTGAGTCTCCTTTGTGGTTGCACAACTGGTTTAGCATCATCTTCAAGAAGGATCTTGTGCATACACTTGGTTGGACTAATCCCCTTCAAGTCACTAATGGTCCACCCAAGGGCTGTTTTATGACTCTTGAGCACTAAAATAAGTGCCTCTTCCTCTTCAGGCTTCAGGGAAGAGCTAATAATCACTGGATATGAGTCATTCTCACCCAAGAACACATATTTCGGAGAAGGGGGTAAGGATTTGAGCTCAAGCTTAAGGGCTTCCTCCTCTGCTTTAGGTGTGTGAACCATAGCCTTCTGGGGTGATGAATTATCAACTTCAACCAATTCATACTCAGAGATAAGATCTAGAATGTCATCAAGCACCTCAGCTTTCAGTACCTCTTGAACAAGTGGTTCAATAACATCTATTTTCATACAACCTTCAAAATCATTAGGGTGCTTGAGAGCTTCAAAAACATGAAGGACCATATGTTCTTCATTGACCCTCAGGTTAATTCACCGTTTTGTACATCAATTAGAGCTCTACCTGTAGCTAAAAAGGGTCTACCAAGTATAATAGAGGATTTTACCTCCTCTTCCATGTCTAATATAACAAAATCAATAGGAAAGATGAATGGCCCTACTTTAACAAGTAAATCCTCAACAACACCCACATGTAATTTAATAGAAAGATCAACAAGTTGAAGAGAAATATGAGTGAGATTTACCTCCTCAATTTGAAGCTTTTTCATTACTGAAAGTGGCATTAGATTGATGCTAGCTCCAAGGTCACATAAAGCTCTCTGAATGGTAACATCTCCAATGGTGCAAGGAATGTCAAAGCTCCCTGGGTCTGGCATCTTCTCTGGAAGGTTGTGTTGAATAATGGCACTGCATTCCTTGGTTAACACCACTGTTTCTTGTTCCTTCCAGTTCCTCTTGTGGGTCAATAATTCTTTCATAAATTTAGCATAGAGAGGCATTTGCTCCAAAGCCTCTGCAAAGGGAATGTTGATCTGTAGCTTCTTGAAGACATCTAAAAATTTAGAGAACTATTTTTCTTTGGAAGCCTTCTAAAGTCTCTAAGGATATGGCATTTTTGGCTTGTATTCAGGAGCCTTTGGCAATGTAGGATACGTGTCTAGAGAGTCAGGGAACGGGTTGTCTGCACGCTTTGGAGGGGCGTGCTCCACTTTTTCCTTTTTCTCCTCTAGAGCTTTCTTTTCAATTAGCTCTTCATTGGCCCTTGTCTCAGAGCCAGCTGTTTTACTACTTCTTAAGTGAATAACCTTGCAGTCCTCTCTTGGGTTCACCACTGTATCACTTGGAAATGTACTCGCAGACCTCTCCGGTATTTGCTTGCTCAGCTGGCCCATTTGCACTTCCACGTTTCTAATGGAGGCTCTGGTTTCCTGCATAAAACTCCTCATCATCTCCCAATTAGAATCTTTCTTGGATTTAGAGTTAGCCTGCTGATGCTGAGATTGGCAGTTATTGTAACTATTCTGTTGAAAGCCTCCCTAAGAATTATTGTTGAAATTCTGAGATCTCTGAGGTTGGTCTCTCTACCCAAAATTTGGGTGATTTCTCCATCCTTGATTGTATGTCTGAGAATAAGGGTCATTATTGGGATTTCTAGAACCACTCCCCATGTAATTGACCTATTCAGAAGAGGATTGAGCATAATCATAATTATCATTTTGCACTAAATTTCCTCCCATGTCATAGGAGATCTCTTGAGGTGGATTTTGGGTGTTGATAGTTGAGACTTGTATGCCACCCATGTGTTGAGTAAGTAGATTTATTTGCTGAGACATAAGCTTGTTTTGAGCAAGAATAGCATTAAGAGCTTCCACTTCTATGACACCCTTCTTTTAAGGAGCCTCGGAGTTTACAGGATTCCTGTTAGATGAGTATAAATATTGGTTGCTAACAACCAATTCAATAAGCTTAATAGTCTCCTCCGATGTCTTATTCTTATGCAATGAACCTCCTACAGAATTGTCTAAGCACATCTTGGATATTTCACCCAAGCCTTCATAAAAGATATCAAGTTGAGTCCATTTGGAGAACATGTCTGGAGGGCATTGCCTAATCAGTAGCTTGTATCTCTCCCAAGCTTCATACAGAGTCTCACCATCCTTCTGCCTGAAGGTCTGAACCTCCACCCTAAGCTTAGTCAGCTTCTTTGGTGGGAAAAATTTAGTGAGAAACTCAGTAAACACCTTATTCCAAGTGTCCAAACTCTCCTTGGGTTGGGAATCTAGCCATAGCTTTGCTCCATCCCTCAGAACAAACGAGAAGAACATGAGTTTGTACACATCTGGATTTACTCCATTTGTCTTCACAGTATCAGAAATTTACAGAAAACTAGAAATAAATTGATTTGGGTCTTTGATGAGCGTACAATTTATACGCTTTTTGACATTGTTTTTAGGTAGTTTTAGTAGGATCTAGCTACTTTTAGGGATGTTTTCATTAGTTTTTATGTAAAATTCACATTTCTGGACTTTACTATGAGTTTGTGTGTTTTTCTGTGATTTCAAGTATTTTCTGGCTGAAATTGAGGGACCTGAGCAAAACTCTGATAAGGAGGCTGACAAAGGACTGCTGATGCTGTTGGATTCTGACCTCCATGCACTAGAAATGGATTTGTTGGAGCTACAGAACTCCAAATGACACGCTCTCAACGGCGTTGGAAAGTAGATATCTAGAGCTTTCCAGAAATATATAATAGTCCATACTTTATTCGAGATTAGACGACATAAACTGGCGTTCAACGCCAGTTCCATGCTACATTCTGGAGTCAAACGCTAGAAACACGTCATAAATCAGAGTTAAACGCCAAAAACATGTTACAACTTGGTGATTAACTCCGAGAGAAGCCTCTGCACGTGTAAAGCTCAAGCTCAGCCCAAGCACACACCAAGTGGGCCCCGGAAGTGAATTTCTGCATCAATTACTTATTTCTGTAAACCCTAGTAACTAGTTTAGTATAAATAGAACTTTTTACTATTGTACTAGGTGTCTTTGACAGTATAGTCTGTTGACCATTCGGTCTTTTGATCATTCATGGGGGCTGACCATTCGGCCATGCCTGGACCTTCATCACTTATGTATTTTCAACGGTGGAGTTTCTACACACCATAGATTAAGGGTGTGGAGCTCTGCTGTACCTCGAGTTTTAATGCAATTACTACTATTTTCTATTCAGTTCAGCTTATTCTTGTTCCAAGATATCCGTTGCACTTCAACCTGATGAATGTGATGATCTGTGACACTCATCATCATCCATCCTAATGAACGCGTGATTGACAACCACTTCCGTTCTACCTTAGAACGAGCGCATATCTCTTGGATTCCTTGATCAGAATCTTCGTGGTATAAGCTAGAATTATTAGCGGCCATTCCTGAGAATCCAGAAAGTCTAAACCTTGTCTGTGGTATTCCGAGTAGGATTCAGGGATTGAATGACTGTGACGAGCTTCAAACTCGCGATTGTTGGGCGTAATGACAAATGCAAAAGAATCAATGGATTCTATTCTGACATGATCGAGAACCGACAGATGATTAGTCGTGCTGTGACAAGAGCATTTGGACCTTTTTCACTGAGAGGATGGGAAGTAGCCATTGACAACGGTGATGCCCTACATACAGCTTGCCATGAAAAAGAGTATGAAGGATTGAAAGTAAGAAAGCAGTATGTTACAGAGATTCAATGACAAAGCATCTCCATACACTTATCTGAATTTCCACCAATGATTTACATAAATATTTCTATCTTTATTTTATGTTTTATTTATTATTACTTTCGAAAACTCTATAATCATTTGAATCAGCCTAACTGAGATCTACAAGATGACCATAGCTTGATTCATACCAACGATCTCCGTGTGATCGACCCTTACTCACGTAAGGTTTATTACTTGGACGACCCAGTGCACTTGCTGGTTAGTTGTGCGGAGTTGTGAAGAAAGTGCTGAGTTAGTAGATGCGCATACCAAGTTGAATGCCATTGTTAGAGATCATAATTTCGTGCACCAAGTTTTTGGCGCCGTTGTCGGGGATTGTTCGATTTGGACAACTGACGGTTCATCTTGTTGCTCAGATTAGGTAATTTTCTTTTTGTTTTATTTTCAAAAAAATTTTCAAAAATCTTTCAAAAAATTTTTACTTCTGTTTTCGAAAAATTATTCTAAATTTTTAAGAATGAATTCTAGTGTTTCATGAAGCATGTTGAAGCTTGGCTGGCTGAAAAGCCATGTCCAAATCCTTTTGGATTGAGGCTTCCACTTGTCAGCATAAAGGGCATGTATATGAAGTTAGATGAAGTATCAACTGTTGCATGCCTAATTTATATCCTAAAGCTGGCTGGCTATTAAGCCATGTCCAACTCCTGGATCGGAGCTTTAGGCTAACATTGAAAGATTCCTGGAATTCTTTTTAAAAAATTTTGAATTTCTTATTTTACTTTTCCTATATGTTTTCAAATAAAATAAAATAAAATAAAATACAAAAAAATCAATAAAATCATAAAAACCAAAAATATTTTGTGTTTCTTGTTTGAGTCTTGTGTCATGTTTTAAGTTTGGTGTCAATTGCATGTTTCCCTTTTTCTTGCAATTTTCAAAAATTCATGCATGTATTCTTCATGATCTTCAAGCTGTTCTTGGTAAGTCTTCTTGTTTGATCTTGATATTTTCTTGTTTTGTGCTTTTTGTTGTTTCTCGTATGCATTTTTTAATCCATAGTGTCTAAACATTAAAAATTTCTAAGTTTGGTGTCTTGCATGTTTTCTTTTCTTGAAAATTTTTCAAAAATATGTTCTTGATGCTCATCTTGACATTCAAAGTGTTCTTGGTGTTCATCTTGACATTTATAGTGTTCTTGCATGCATTATGTGTTTTGATTCATAATTTTCACGTTATGAGTCATTTTTGGGTTTTTCTCTCTCATCATTAAAAATTCAAAAATAAAAAATATCTTTCCTTATTTTGCTCATAATTTCCAAAAATTTGAGTTGACTTAGCCAAAAATTTTTAAAAAAACTTAGCTATTTCTTATAAGTCAAGTCAATTTTTCAATTTTAAAAATCTTATCTTTTCATAACTTTTTCAAAAATCAAATCTTTTTCATTTTTTTATTTATTTTCGAAAATTTTCAACTTTGATTTTCAAAATCTTTTTCTTATCTTTATTTCATAATTTTCGAAAACTTTACTAACAATTAATGTGATTTATTCAAAATTTTGAAGTTTGTTACTTTCTTATTAAGAAAGGTTCAATCTTTAAATTCTAGAATCATATCTTTTAGTTTCTTGTTAGTCAAGTAATCAATTTTAATTTTAAAAATCAAATTTTTTCAAAATATCTTTTTCAATCATATCTTTTTAAAATATCTTTTTCAAATCATATCTTTTTCAAAAATTTGATTTCAAAAATCTTTTCTAACTTCTTATCTTTTCAAAATTGATTTTCAAATCTTTTTCAACTAACTAATTGACTTTTTGTTTGTTTCTTATCTTTTTCAAAACCATTTAACTACTTTTCTCTCCCTAATTTTCGAAAATCACTTCCCTCTTTTTCAAAATTTTCTTAATTAACTAATTATTTCAAAATTTAATTTTAATTTTAATTCTTCTCTTAATTTTTGAAAATCACTAACCCTTTTTCAAAATTAATTTTCGAAATTCTCTCCCTCTCATCTTCTTCTATATATTTATTTATCTACTAACACTTCTGTTCCACTCAAGAATTCGAACCCACTCTCTTCCCCCTTGTGTTTGGATTCTTACCTTTTCACTTCTTCTATTCTTCTCTTCTTCTACTAACATAAAGGAATCTTTTTACTGTGGTAAAGAGGATCCCTATTATTATTTTCTGTTCCCTTCTTTTTCATATGAGCAGGAGCAAGGACAAGAATATTCTTGTTGAAGCAGATCCTAAACCTGAAAGGACTCTGAAGAGGAAACTAAGAGAAGCTAAATTACAACAATTCAGAGACAACCTTACAAAAATTTTTGAAAAGGAAGAGGAGATGGCAGCCGAAAATAATAATGCAAGGAGGATGCTTAGTGACTATACTACACCTACTTCCAAATTTGATGGAAGAAGCATCTCAATCCCTGCCATTGGAGCAAACAATTTTAAGCTGAAACCTCAACTAGTTGCTCTAATACAACAGAACTGCAAGTTTTATGGACTTTCATTAGAAGATCCCTATCAGTTTTTAACTGAGTTCTTGCAGATCTGTGAGACTGTTAAGACTAATGGAGTAGATCCTGAAGTCTACAGGCTCATGCTTTTCCCTTTTGCTGTACGAGACAGAGCTAGAACATGGTTGGATTCACAACCTAAAAATAGCCTGGACTCTTGGGATAAGCTGATCACGGCCTTCTTGGCTAAGTTTTTTCCTCCTCAAAAGCTGAGCAAGCTTAGAGTGGATGTTCAGACCTTCAAATAAAAAGATGGTGAATCCCTCTATGAAGCTTGGGAAAGATACAAGCAGATGACCAAAAGGTGTCCTTCTGACATGCTTTCAGAGTGGACCATTTTGGATATATTCTATTATGGTCTATCTGAGTTCTCCAAGATGTCACTGGACCATTCTGCAGGTGGATCCATTCGCCTAAAGAAAACGCCTGCAGAAGCTCAAGAACTCATTGACATGGTTGCAAATAACCAATTCATGTACACTTCTGAGAGGAATTCTGTGAGTAATGGGACGCCTCAGAGGAAGGGAGTTCTTAAGATTGATGCTCTGAATGCCATATTAGCTCAGAACAAAATGTTGACTCAGCAAGTCAACATGATTTCTCAAAGTCTGAATGGATGGCAAAATGCATCCAACAGTACTAAAGATGCATCTTCTGAAGAAGAAGCTTGTGATCCGGAGAACCCTGCAATAGCAGAGGTAAATTACATGGGTGAACCTTATGGAAACACCTATAATTCTTCATAGAGAAATCATCCAAATTTCTCATGGAAGGATCAACAAAAGCCTCAACAAGGCTTTAATAATGGTGGAAGAAATAGGCTCAGCAATAGCAAGCCTTTTCCATCATCTTCTCAGCAACAGACAGAGAATTCTGAGCAGAGCACCTCTAACTTAGCAAACATAGTCTCTAATCTGTCTAAGGCCACTTTAAGTTTCATGAGTGAAACAAGGTCCTCTATCAGAAATTTGGAGGCATAAGTGGGCCATCTGAGTAAGAAAGTCATTAAAACTCCTCCTAGTACTCTCCCAAGCAATACTGAAGAGAATCCAAAAAGAGAGTGCAAGGCCATTAACATAATCTGTAAATCATGTTGCTTGTATGCGAAGTTTGTATTCGTAGGTTTTGATGAATGACAAACCAAACAAACGACATGAAAGACAAACCAACAAACAACTTGAATGAACAAGCATGATTGAAAGATCAACCAACATTCAACGTTGAGGAATGAAGAGTTGAAAGCAACACAACAACAACAAGAAACTCAAGTCCACAACATTTGAAGACAAGTATAGTGTCTTAGGACTTAGGTAACTTCTTGTTAAGAACCAATTGCTAAATCTCTCAACACACACTCACAAAATGTTTTGATGCACATCTTGCAATTCGATGCTAGCCAAATGGTTTAAAAACTTGTTTTCAAAGGTACAAAAGCATAGGAATTGACTCCAACAAGTTTGAGATCAATCCTAAGCATTTTGAAGTGATTTTAAGCCATTCTTTAAGGTTTGCATCGATGCACACTCATCTTGCATCGATGCAAAGCATGCAACGACTTGTTGCATCGATGCAAAGATGTTTGCATCGATGCAACCTAGCTGAAAATTCAAATTTCAGCATCAAAGACACATTTGCATCGATGCAAAGTGTTATGCATCGATGCAAATAATTCAAAAACATAAAAAACGGCTAGTTTTGACATAAATGCTCCATCCCATTAATTCCCCAACGTTTCTAAGGTTTGGGGAATCTATAAATGGATGGATTGAAGCCTTATTTCACAATCTTGAGTATTTGGAAACTATCTTGTTCATATTCTTTCATTCTACACATTTTTAAAGTAATATAATACACAATTTGAGAGAGCAATATCAATTGGTTCAATAGTGCTAAACTTTTAATCATACACTCTTCTAGAGAGTACTCATTTCATCTCAACAATTCTCTGAGAATTGTTTTCTTGTACACCTTGTAAATTGGAGTGTGATCTCCAAGGTTGAGTCAAGAGTTATAAACACTATAGTCGGTGAGGATACCAAAGAGGTATACTAAGTACTCAAGGCAAATCTTAGAGAAGGTATCTCTAAGTGGAGTGGGTTAGTATACGAGTGGTGATCATATACCGTGAGGTGTTAGAAACTAAGGACTCGGATTGTAAAAGGTTTTGCGCGAGCACCTTAAAGCTTGGCAATAGTGGAACTTCTCAATTGCGATTGAGAAAGAAAGTGGACGTAGGACAAGGATTGTGCCGAACCACTCTAAATAGCGTTTGCATCTCTCCAAACTCATCTCTTCAATATTATTGTCTTTTACCTTTAAGCAAATAAATTGTGATCGTAAAGTAGCTTCGTAAGTACTTAAGGAGTGGCTTAAGTCCGATTGGTGAAAAGCTTGATCAATTTATTTGAGTTGGTGTCTATTGGAAAGTAAAAGCTCCTTATAAATGCTTAGCAATTGAGTTAAGCTCTTGGAAAAATACTAGTACAATAACGCTTTTGTATATTGTCTTTAATTTTATCAAAAAGATTCATTGTTGTTGCATTACTCAATTCACCCCCCCTCTTGAGTAATTGTGCATAGGTTCTACATAATCAACATGGCCGAACCTAGAGAGGAAGGAGAGGACGTGAATCCCAATGAGGAAGACCTCATGGGACGTCTCTCAAGCAAGAAGAAGTTTCCTATTGAGGATCCAAAGGAATCTGAAGGTCATATAGAGACCATAGAGATCCCATTAAACCTCCTTCTGCCATTCATGAGCTCTGAAAATTATTCTTCCTCTGAAGAGGATGAAGACGTAACTAGAGAGTAAGTTGCTCAATACCTAGGAGCTATCATGAAGCTGAATGCCAAGTTGTTTGGTAATGAGACTTGGGAAGATCAATCTCCCTTGCTCATTAGTAAACTAGATACATGGGTTCAGCAAACTCTACCTCAAAAGAAACAAGATCCTTGTAAATTCTCAATATCCTGTACCATAGGCACCATGACCTTTGAGAATGCTCTTTGTGACCTGGGGCCAGGTATAAATCTTATGCCATTCTCTGTAATGGAGAAGCTGGGGATCATTGAGGTACAGCCTGCCACATTCTCATTACAGAGGGTAGACAAGTCAGTAAGACAAGCTTATGGATTGGTAGAGGACGTGTGATGAGCGGATAATTTATACGCTTTTTGGCATTGTTTTTAGTATGTTTTTAGTATAATCTAGTTAGTTTTTAGTATATTTTTAGTAGTTTTTAGTTAAAATTCACTTTTCTGGACTTTACTATGAGTTTGTGTGTTTTTCTGTGATTTCAGGTATTTTCTGACTGAAATTGAGGGTCCTGAGCAAAAATCTGATTTAGAGATTGAGAAGGACTGCAGATGCTGTTGGATTCTGACCTCCCTGCACTCGAAGTGGATTTTCTGGAGCTACAGAAGCCCAATTGGCGCGCTCTCAACGACATTGGAAAGTAGACATCTTGGGATTTCCAGCAATGTATAATAGTCCATACTTTGCCCGAGATTTGATGGCCCAAACCGGCGTGGCAAATCAGCCTCAGAATTTCCAGCGTTTAACGCTGGAACTGGCATAAAACTTGGAGTTAAACGCCCAAACTGGCATGAGAACTGGCGTTTAACTCCAGAAAACATCTCTACACATAAAAGCTTCAATGCTCAGCCCAAGCACACACTAAGTGGACCCAGAAGTGGATTTTTACGTCATTTACTCATTTCTGTATACCCTAGGTTACTAGCTTACTATTAATAGGATCTTTTGACATTGTATCTGTACCTCATGACACTTTACACGTTTCTCATTGTATCTTCTACAGCATGAGTCTCTAAACCCCATGGTTGGGGGTGAGGAGCTCTGCTGTGTCTTGATGGATTAATGCAATTACTACTGTTTTTCATTCAATCATGCTTGCTTCCATTCTAAGATATTACTTGTTCTTAAACCGGATGAATGTGATGATCCGTGACAATCATCATCATTCTCAACTATGAACGTGTGCCTGACAACCACCTCCGTTCTACCTTAGATTAAGTAGATATCTCTTGGATTCTTTAATCAGAATCTTCGTGGTATAAGCTAGAACTGATGGCGGCATTCAAAACAATCCGGAAGGTCTAAACCTTGTCTGTGGTATTCTGAGTAGGATTCAATGATTGAATGACTGTGACGAGCTTCAAACTCCTGAAGGCGGGGCGTTAGTGACAGACGCAAAAGAATCATTGGATTCTATTCCGGCCTGATTGAGAACCGACAGATGGATAGTCGTGCCGTGACAGGGTGCGTTGAACATTTCCGCTGAGAGGATGGGAGGTAGCCATTGACAACGGTGAAACCCTACATACAGCTTTCCATGGAAGGAGCCTTGCGTGTTTGAAGAAGAAGACAGTAGGAAAGCAGAGATTCAGAAGATGTAGCATCTCCAAAACCTCAACCTATTCTCTATCACTGCAAAACAAGTACTTATTTCATGTTCTTTTACTTTTCACAATCAATCCTGATAATTTCTGATATCCTGACTAAGATTTACAAGATAACCATAGCTTGCTTCAAGCCGACAATCTCTGTGGGATCGACCCTTACTCACGTAAGGTATTACTTGGACGACCCAGTGCACTTGCTGGTTAGTTGTGCGGGGTTGCAAAAGTGTGATTGCAATTTCGTGCACCAAGTTTTTGGCGCCGTTGCCGGGGATTGTTCGAGTTTGGACAACTGACGGCTTATCTTGTTGCTTAGATTAGGACTGTTTTATTTTTGTTGGTTTAGAGTCTTTTAGTTGAGTCTAGTTTCATATTTTAAGTTTGGTGTCAATTGCATGCTGTTGTTTTCTTTTAGTTTTTCGAATTTGCATGTCCTTAGTCTCTTTTTGATCTTTAAAAATTCTAAGTTTGGTGTCCTCTTGTGTTTTTCCCTTAAAAATTTTCGAAAATTAGTGTTTGATTTTCTAAAAATTTTAAGTTTGGTGTCATTTTGTTGTTTTTCTCTTTCCTCATTTCAAAAATCAAATCTTTTTCATAAAAATTTCTCAATCATATCTTTTAATTGCTATTTTAAAATCTTTTTAATTGACTAATTGATTCAGTTCTCAATTTGCTTTGATCTTATTTTCTTTTTAATTTTCGAATTTTTTATTTTTTTATTATATTTTATTTTTTTCGTTTAATTCAAAAAATAAAAATAAAAAGATATTTTATCTATTTGCAATCCATATCATTTCCTTTATCCATTATGGACCTAAGTGGGATTGATCAGTCCAGAAGGACTCTGGGGTCATATGCTAACCCCATTACAGCTGCATATGGGAGCAACATTTGTACACCTCCCATCAAAGCAAGCAGCTTTGAGCTAAATCCTTAACTCATTATCATAGTGCAGCAAAATTGCCAGTATTCCGGTCTTCCACAGGAAGAGCCTACTGAGTTTCTGGCACAATTCTTACAAATTGCTGACACAGTACATGATAAAGAGGTGGATCAGGATGTCTACAGACTATTACTGTTTCCATTTGCTGTAAAAGATCAAGCTAAGAGGTGGTTGAATAACCAACCTACAGCAAGCATAAAAACATGGAAACAGTTATCAGACAAATTTCTGAATCACTTTTACCCTCCAAAGAGGATGACACAGTTAAGGCTGGACATCCAAGGCTTTAAACAAGAGGATAATAAATCCCTTTATAATGCCCGGGAGAGGTATAGAGGTATGCTAAGAAAATGCCCCTCTGAAATGTTTTCAGAGTGGGTACAGTTAGACATCTTCTACTATGGGCTCACAGAAAAAGCTCAGATGTATTTAGACCACTCAGCTGGTGGATCTATCCACATGAGGAAGACAATTGAAGAGGCTCAAGAGCTTATAGACACTGTTGCTAGAAATCAATATTTGTACTCTAGCAATGAGCTCTCTCCAAAAGAGGAAGTCATGACAGTAGTCACTGATCCTAATCCTCAAGAACAGATGATTGAGCTTAATCAACAATTGCTCCGGATGACAGAACAGTTAGCAGAATTTAAAGAGATGCTCCATGAAACTAAAGTTGCTAACAAGAACATAGAACTGCAGTTGAATCAAGCAAAACAGCAAATATCTAAACAGATAACAGAAGAATGTCAAGCAGTTCAATTGAGGAGTGGGAAGACACTGAATAACACTGCTCAAAGTAGCAAAAAGCCAAACAATGAACAATTGACAGGGGATAACCAAACCACTGTTCAAACTCCCTCTGAGGACAGTAAGAGCCCAGAGAGGAATGTTATTGGCGTTCAAACGCCAGAGAGGGAAGGAAAGCTGGCGTTAAACGCCCATTCCTTGCCCAGTTCTGGCGTTCAAACGCCAGAAAAGGGGGAAAAGTTGGCGTTAAACGCCCATTTTCCACCCAATCCTGGCGTTCAGACGCCAAGGGAGGATCAGACACCTGAGAGTGCTGACAGTAATCCCTCTAAAAAGGCTTCTTCAACCACTTCTGTAAGGAATAAACCTGCAGCATCTAAGGTTGAAGAATATAAAGCCAAGATGCCTTATCCTCAAAAACTCCGCCAAGCGGAACAGGATAAGCAATTTGCCCGCTTTGCAGACTATCTAAGGACTCTTGAAATAAAGATTCCGTTTGCAGAGGCACTTGAGCAAATACCTTCTTATGCTAAGTTCATGAAAGAAATCTTAAGTCATAAGAAGGATTGGAGAGAAACTGAAAAAGTGTTTCTCACTGAAGAATGCAGTGCAGTCATTCTAAAAAGCTTACCAGAAAAGCTTCAAGATCCATGAAGCTTTATGATACCATGCACATTAGAAGGTGCTTGCACCAAGACAGCCCTATGTGATCTTGGAGCAAGCATCAATCTAATACCTGCATCCACTATCAGAAAGCTTGGGTTGATTGGAGAAGTCAAACCAACCCGGATATGCCTCCAACTTGCTGATGGCTCCATTAAATATCCATCAGGCATAATAGAGGATATGATTGTCAAGGTTGGGCCATTCGCCTTTCCAACTGACTTTGTGGTGCTGGAAATGGAGGAGCACAAGAGTGTAACTCTCATTCTAGGAAGACCTTTCCTAGCAACTGGACGAACTCTCATTGATGTACAGAGAGGGGAAGTAACCCTGAGAGTCAATGAGGATGAGTTCAAGTTGAATGCTGTAAAAGCTATGCAGCATCCAGACACACCAAATGACTGTATGGGCGCTGACATTATTGACTCTCTGGTAGAAGAGATCAATATGACTGAAAGCCTAGAATCAGAGCTTGAGGACATCTTCAAAGATGCTCAACCTGATCAAGAAGAATCAGTGAAAACAAAGGAATTTTCGAAAATTCCTCAGGAGGAGGATAAGCCTCCCAAACCTGAACTCAAACCACTACCACCATCCCTGAAGTATGCATTTCTGGGAGAGGGTGACACTTTTCCAGTGATTATAAGCTCTGCTTTAAATCCACAGGAAGAGGAAGTACTAATTCAAGTGCTAAGGACACACAAGACAGCTCTTGGGTGGTCCATAAGTGATCTTAAGGGCATTAGCCCAGCTAGATGCATGCACAAGATCCTGTTGGAGGATAATGCCAAACCAGTGGTTCAACCACAAAGGAGGCTAAATCCAGCCATGAAGGAGGTGGTGCAGAAAGAGGTCACTAAATTACTAGAGGCTGGGATTATTTATCCTATTTCTGATAGCCCCTGGGTGAGCCCTGTCCAAGTTGTCCCCAAAAAGGGAGGCATGACAGTGGTTCATAATGAAAAAATGAACTGGTTCCTACAAGAACAGTCACAGGATGGCGTATGTGTATTGACTACAGAAGGCTCAATACAGCCACCAGAAAGGATCATTTTCCTTTACCATTCATAGACCAAATGCTAGAAAGACTAGCTGGTCATGATTATTACTGCTTTTTGGATAGCTATTCAGGCTACAACCAAATTGCAGTAGATCATCAGGACCAGGAGAAAACAGCATTTACTTATCCTTCTGGCGTTTTTGCCTACAGGAGGATCCCTTTTGGTTTGTGTAATGCTCCTGCAACCTTTCAGAGATGCATGTTATCCATCTTCTCTGATATGGTGGAGAAATTCCTGGAAGTCTTCATGGATGACTTCTCAGTATATGGAGACTCATTCAGCTCATGTCTTAATCACCTAGCACTTGTCCTGAAAAGGTGCCAAGAGACTAACCTGGTTTTAAACTGGGAGAAATGTCACTTTATGGTGACTGAAGGAATTGTCCTTGGGCACAAAATTTCAAGCAAGGGAATAGAGGTGGATAAGGCAAAGGTAGAGGTAATTGAAAAATTACCACCACCTGCCAATGTTAAGGCAATCAGAAGCTTTCTGGGGCATGCAGGATTCTACAGAAGGTTTATAAAGGATTTTTCGAAAATTGCAAAACCTTTGAGTAACCTGCTAGCTGCTGACACTCCATTTGTGTTTGACACACGGTGTCTGCAGGCATTTAAGACCCTGAAAGCTAAGCTGGTCACAGCACCAGTCATCTCTGCACCAGATTGGACATTGCCATTTGAACTAATGTGTGATGCTAGTGACCATGCCATTGGTGCAGTGTTGGGACAGAGGCATAACAAGCTTCTGCACGTCATTTATTATGCCAGCCGTGTTCTAAATGACGCACAGAAGAATTACACAACCACAGAAAAAGAGTTACTTGCAGTGGTCTATGCCATTGACAAGTTTAGATCCTATCTAGTGGGATCCAAAGTGGTTGTGTACACTGACCATGCTGCTCTTAAATACTTACTCACAAAGCAGGATTCAAAACCCAGACTTATAAGATGGGTGTTGCTTCTGCAAGAGTTTGATATAGAAATAAGAGACAGAAAAGGGACAGAGAACCAAGTAGCTGATCATCTATCCCGAATAGAACCAGTAGCTGGGGCGTCCCTCCCTTCTACTGAGATCTCTGAGACCTTCCCAGATGAGCAACTCTTTGCCATTCAGGAAGCTCCATGGTTTGCAGATATTGCAAACTATAAAGCTGTGAGGTTCATACCCCAGGAGTACAGCAGAGTGCGAAGAAAGAAATTAATTTCAGATGCCAAGTACTATCTATGGGATGAACCATATCTCTTTAAGAGATGTGCAGACGGAATGATCCGCAGATGTGTACCCAGAGAAGAAGCACAAAGGATCCTATGGCATTGCCATGGATCACAGTATGGAGGACATTTTGGAAGTGAGCGAACAACCACTAAAGTCCTCCAATGTGGCTTCTACTGGCCTACTCTCTATAAAGATTCCCGAGAGTTTGTGCGTAACTGTGACAGTTGCCAAAGAGCTGGTAACTTGCCTCACGGATATGCCATGCCTCAACAAGGGATATTAGAGATAGAATTGTTTGATGTATGGGGAATTGACTTCATGGGTCCATTCCCACCATCATACTCAAACACTTACATTCTGATGGCAGTGGACTATGTATCTAAGTGGGTAGAAGCAATTGCTACACCCACTAATGATACCAAGACCGTGCTGAAATTCCTCCAGAAACACATCTTCAGCAGGTTTGGTGTTCCCAGAGTACTAATCAGTGATGGGGGCACTCATTTCTGCAATAGACAGCTATACTCTGCTATGGTTAGATATGGAATTAGCCACAAAGTGGCAACTCCATATCATCCACAGACAAATGGGCAAGATGAAGTCTCTAACAGAAAGCTAAAAAAATCCTGGAACGGACTGTGATAGCCCGGAGAAAGGATTGGGCAAAGAGCTTGGATGATGCTCTGTGGGCATACAGAACAGCATTCAAGACTCCTATAGGAACCTCTCCATACCAACTGGTGTATGGGAAGGCCTGTCATCTGCCCGTGGAACTGGAACATAAAGCCTACTGGGCAACCAGATTCCTAAACATGGATGCTCAGTTAGCTGGTGAAAAAAGATTGCTCCAGCTAAATGAGCTAGAAGAGTTCAGACTCAATGCCTTTGAAAATGCAAAAATTTATAAGGAAAAGGCAAAGAAGTGGCATGACAAGAAGTTGTCAACCAGAGTCTTTGAGCCAGGACAAAAAGTTCTGCTCTTCAACTCTAGGCTCAAATTGTTTCCAGGAAAACTCAAATCCCGGTAGAGGGGTCCGTATGTGATTACAGGAGTGTCACCATATGGATATGTTGAACTTCAGGACACTGATTCTGACAAAAGGTTCATTGTTAATGGACAGAGAATCAAGCATTATCTTGAAGGCAATTTTGAGCAGGAATGCTCAAAACTGAGACTTGAGTGATTCTCAGTAAAAGTCCAGCTAAAGACAGTAAAGAAGCGCTTGCTGGGAGGCAACTGGTGCACGAAATTGCAATCACACTTTTGCAACTCCGCACAACTAACCAGCAAGTGCACTGGGTCGTCCAAGTAATACTTGCGTGAGCAAGGGTCGATCCACGGAGATTGTCGGCTTGAAGCAAGCTATGGTTATCTTGTAAATCTTAGTCAGGATATCAGAAATTATCAGGATTGATTATGAAAAACAAAAGAACATGAATTGATTACTTGTTTTGCAGTAATGGAGAATAGGTTGAGGTTTTGGAGATGCTCCATCTTCTGGATCTCTGCTTTCCTACTGTCTTCTTCATCAAACACGCAAGGCTCCTTCCATGGCAAGCTGTATGTAGGGTTTCACCGTTGTCAATGGCTACCTCCCATCCTCTCAGTGAAAATGTTCCTATGCTCTGTCACAGCATGGCTAATCATCTGTCGGTTCTCGGTCAGGCCGGAATAGAATCCAGCGATTCTTTTGCGTCTGTCACTAACGCCCCGCCTGCTAGGAGTTTGAAGCACGTCACAGTCATTCAATCATTGAATCCTACTCAGAATACCACAGACAAGGTTTAGACCTTCCGGATTCTCTTGAATGCCGCCATCAATTCTAGCTTATACCACGAAGATTCCGATTAAAGAACCCAAGAGATAACTACTTAATCTAAGGTAGAACGGAGGTGGTTGTCAGGCACGCGTTCATAGTTGAGAATGATGATGATTGTCACGGATCATCACATTCATCCGGGTTAAGAACAAGTATTATCTTAGAATGGAAGCAAGCATGATTGAATGAGAAACAGTAGTAATTGCATTAATCCATCAAGACACAGCAGAGCTCCTCACCCCCAACCATGGGGTTTAGAGACTCATGCCGTGGAAGGTACACAAAGACAACGTGTAAAGTGTCATGAGGTACAGATACAATGTCAAAAGATCCTATTAATAGTAAACTAGTAGCCTAGGGTGTACAGAGATGAGTAAATGACTTAAAAATCCACTTCCGGGCCCACTTGGTGTGTGCTTGGGCTGAGCAATGAAGCATTTTCGTGTAGAGACCTTTTCTGGAGTTAAACGCCAGCTTTCATGCCAGTTTGGGCGTTTAACTCCAAGTTTTATGCCAGTTCCAGCGTTAAACGCTGGAATTTCTGAGGCTGATTTGCCACGCCGGTTTGAGCCATCAAATCTTGAGTAAAGTATGGACTATCATATATTGCTGGAAAGCCCAGGATGTCTACTTTCCAACGCCGTTGAGAGCGCGCCAATTGGGCTTCTATAGCTCCAGAAAATCCACTTCGAGTGCAGGGAGGTCAGAATCCAACAGCATCTGCAGTCCATTTCAGTCTCTGAATCAGATTTTTGCTCAGGACCCTCAATTTCAGCCAGAAAATACCTGAAATCACAGAAAAACACACAAACTCATAGTAAAGTCCAGAAAAGTGAATTTTAGCTAAAAACTAATAAAAATATACTAAAAACTAACTAAATCATACTAGAAACATACTAAAAATAATGCCAAAAAGCGTACAAATTATCCGCTCATCAGCAACCCAGTCATTAGCAGGTTATATGTTTTGTTTTTACAGAGGCAAGTATCAAAAATGAAGGAATTCACAGAGTTACAGAAGGATTCAGCTCAAAAAGCAGAGAAAAAGAGCTTACTAGCGTTAAACGCCTAGAATGGTACCCATTCTGGCGTTTAACGCCCAAAATGCCCCTTACTGGCGTTTTTTCGCCAGTAAGCTCTTTTTCTCTGCTTTTTGAGCTGAATCCTTCTGTAACTTTGTGAATTCCTTCATTTTTGATACATGCCTTTATAAAAACAAAACATATAACCTCCTAATGACTGGGTTGCCTCCCAGCAAGCGCTTCTTTACTGTCTTTAGCTGGACTTTTACTGAGAATCACTCAAGTCTCAGTTTTGAGCATTCCTGCTCAAAATTGCCTTCAAGATAATGCTTGATTCTCTGTCCATTAACAATGAACTTTTTGTCAGAATCAATATCCTGAAGCTCAACATATCCATATGGTGACACTCCTGTAATCACATACGGACCCCTCCATCGGGATTTGAGTTTTCCTGGAAACAGTCTGAGCCTAGAGTTGAAGAGCAGAACTTTTTGTCCTGGCTCAAAGACTCTGGTTGACAACTTCTTGTCATGCCATTTCTTTGCCTTTTCCTTATAAATTTTTGCATTTTCAAAGGCATTGAGTCTGAACTCCTCTAGTTCATTTAGCTGGAGCAATCTTTTTTCACCAGCTAACTGAGCATCCATGTTTAGGAATCTGGTTGCCCAGTAGGCTTTATGTTCCAGCTCTACGGGCAGATGACAGGCCTTCCCATACACCAGTTGGTATGGAGAGGTTCCTATGGGAGTCTTGAATGTTGTTCTGTATGCCCACAGAGCATCATCCAAGCTCTTTGCCCAATCCTTTCTTCGGGCCATCACAGTCCGTTCCAGGATTCTCTTTAGTTCTCTGTTAGAGACTTCAGCTTGCCCATTTGTCTGTGGATGATACAGAGTTGCCACTTTGTGGCTAATTCCATATCTAACCATAGCAGAGTATAGCTGTCTATTGCAGAAATGAGTGCCCCCGTCACTGATTAGTACTCTGGGAACACCAAACCTGCTGAAGATGTGTTTCTGGAGGAACTTCAGCACGGTCTTGGTATCGTTAGTGGGTGTAGCGATTGCTTCTACCCACTTAGATACATAGTCCACTGCCACCAGAATGTAAGTGTTTGAGTATGATGGTGGGAAAGGCCCCATGAAGTCAATTCCCCATACATCAAACAATTCTATCTCTAATATCCCTTGTTGAGGCATGGCATATCCGTGAGGCAAGTTACCAGCTCTTTGGCAACTGTCACAGTTACGCACAAACTCTCGGGAATCTTTATAGAGAGTAGGCCAGTAGAAGCCACATTGGAGGACTTTAGTGGCTGTTCGCTCACTTCCAAAATGTCCTCCATATTGTGGTCCATGGCAATGCCACAGGATCCTTTGTGCTTCTTCTCTGGGTACACATCTGCGGATCACTCCGTCAGCACATCTCTTAAAGAGATATGGTTCATCCCAGAGGTAGTACTTGGCATCTGAAATTAATTTCTTTCTTTGCACGCTGCTGTACTCCTTGGGTATGAACCTCACAGCTTTATAATTTGTAATATCTGCAAACCATGGAGCTTCCTGAATGGCAAAGAGTTGCTCATCTGGGAAAGTCTCAGAGATCTCAGTAGAAGGGAGGGATGCCCCAGCTACTGGTTCTATCCGGGACAGATGATCAGCTACTTGGTTCTCTGTCCCTTTTCTGTCTCTTATTTCTATATCAAACTCTTGCAGAAGCAACACCCATCTGATAAGCCTGGGTTTTGAATCCTGCTTTGTGAGTAAGTATTTAAGAGCAGCATGGTCAGTGTACACAACTACTTTGGATCCCACTAGATAGGATCTAAACTTGTCAATGGCATAGACCACTGCAAGTAACTCTTTTTCTGTGGTTGTGTAATTCTTCTGTGCGTCATTTAGAATATGGCTGGCATAATAAATGACGTGCAGAAGCTTGTTATGCCTCTGTCCCAACACTGCACCAATGGCATGGTCACTGGCATCACACATTAATTCAAATGGCAATGCCCAATCTGGTGCAGAGATAACTGGTGCTGTGACCAGCTTAGCTTTCAGGGTCTCAAACGCCTGCAGACACTGTGTGTCAAACACAAATGGTGTGTCAGCAGCTAGCAGGTTACTCAAAGGTTTTGCAATTTTTGAAAAATCCTTTATAAACCTTCTGTAGAATCCTGCATGCCCCAGAAAGCTTCTGATTGCCTTAACATTGGCAAGTGGTGGTAATTTTTCAATTACCTCTACCTTTGCCTTATCCACCTCTATTCCCCTGCTTGAAATTTTATGCCCAAGGACAATTCCTTCAGTCACCATAAAGTGACATTTCTCCCAGTTTAAAACCAGGTTAGTCTCTTGGCACCTTTTCAGGACAAGTGCTAGGTGATTAAGACAGGAGCTAAAGGAGTCTCCATATACTGAAAAGTCATCCATGAAGACTTCCAGAAATTTTTCTACCATGTCTGAGAAGATAGAGAGCATGCACCTCTGAAAGGTTGCAGGTGCATTGCACAGACCAAAAGGCATCCTCCTGTAGGCAAACACTCCAGAAGGGCAAGTGAATGCTGTTTTCTCTTGGTCCTGAGGGTCTACTGCAATTTGGTTGTAGCTTGAATAGCCATCTAAAAAGCAGTAATAGTCATGACCAGCTAGTCTTTCTAGCATTTGGTCTATGAATGGTAAAGGAAAATGATCCTTTCTGGTGGCTGTATTGAGCCTTCTGTAGTCAATACACATGTGCCACCCTGTGACTGTTCTTGTAGGAACCAGTTCATTTTTTTCATTATGAACCACTGTCATGCCTCCCTTTTTGGGGACAACTTGGACAGGGCTCACCCAGGGGCTATCAGAAATAGGATAAATAATCCCAGCCTCTAGTAATTTAGTGACCTCTTTCTACACCACCTCCTTCATGGCTGGATTTAGCCTCCTCTGTGGTTGGACCACTGGTTTGGCATTATCCTCCAATAGGATCTTGTGCATGCATCTGGCTGGGCTAATGCCCTTAAGATCACTTATGGACCACCCAAGAGCTGTCTTGTGTGTCCTTAGCACTTGAATCAGTGCTTCCTCTTCCTGTGGATTTAAAGCAGAGCTTATAATCACTGGAAAAATTTCACCCCCTCCCAGAAATGCATACTTTAGGGATGGTGGTAGTGGTTTGAGTTCAGGTTTGGGAAGCTTATCCTCCTCCTGAGGAATTTTCGAAAATTCCTTTGCTTCCTCTGGTTCTTCTTGATCAGGTTGAGCATCTTTGAAGATGTCCTCAAGCTCTGATTCTAGGCTTTCAGCCATATTGATCTCTTCCACCAGAGAGTCAATAATGTCAGTGCCCATGCAGTCATTTGATGTGTCTGGATGCTGCATAGCTTTTACAGCATTCAACTTGAACTCATCCTCATTGACTCTCAAGGTTACTTCCCCTTTTTGTACATCAATGAGAGTTCGTCCAGTTGCTAGGAAAGGTCTTCCTAGAATGAGAGTTGCACTCTTGTGCTCCTCCATTTCCAGCACCACAAAGTCAGTTGGAAAGGCAAATGGCCCAACCTTGACAATCATGTCCTCAATTATGCCTGATGGGTGTTTTTAATGGAGCCATCAGCAAGTTGGAGGCATATCCGGGTTGGTTTGACTTCTCCAGTCAACCCAAGCTTCCTGATAGTGGATGCAGGTATTAGATTGATGCTTGCTCCAAGATCACATAGGGCTGTCTTGGTGCAAGCTCCTTCTAATGTGCATGGTATCATAAAGCTTCCTGGATCTTGAAGCTTTTCTGGTAAGCTCCTTAATATGACTGCACTGCATTCTTCAGTGAGAAACACTTTTTCAGTTTCTCTCCAATCCTTCTTATGGCTTAAGATTTCTTTCATGAACTTAGCATAAGAAGGTATTTGCTCAAGTGCCTCTGCAAACGGAATCTTTATTTCAAGAGTCCTTAGATAGTCTGCAAAGCGGGCAAATTGCTTATCCTGCTCCGCTTGGCGGAGTTTCTGAGGATAAGGCATCTTGGCTTTATATTCTTCAACCTTAGATGCTGCAGGTTTATTCCTTACAGAAGTGGTTGAAGAAGCCTTGTTAGAGGGATTACTGTCAGCACTTTCAGGTGTCTGATCATCCCTTGGCGTATGAACGCCAGGATTGGGTGGAAAATGGGCGTTTAACGCCAACTTTTCCCCCTTTTCTGGCGTTTGAACGCCAGAACTGGGCAAGGAATGGGCGTTTAACGCCAGCTTTCCTTCCCTTTCTGGCGTTTGAACGCCAATAACATTCCTCTCTGGGCTCTTACTGTCCTCAGAGGGATTTTGAACAGTGGTTTGGTTGTCCTCTGTCAATTGTTCCTTATTTAGCCTTTTGCTCTTTTGAGCAGTGTTATTCAGTGTCTTCCCACTCCTCAGTTGAACTGCTTGACATTCCTCTGTTATCTGTTTGGATATTTGCTGTTTTGCTTGATTCAACTGCAGTTCTATGCTCTTGTTAGCAACTTTAGTTTCATGGAGCATCTCTTTAAAGTCTGGTAACTGTTCTGTCATCAGGAGCAATTGTTGATTAAGCTCAATTATCTGTTCTTGAGGATTAGGGTCAGTGACTACTGCCATGACTTCCTCTTTTGGAGAAGACTCATTGCTAGAGTACAAATATTGGTTTCTAGCAACAGTGTCTATAAGCTCTTGAGCTTCTTCAATTGTCTTCCTCATGTGTATAGATCCACTAGCTGAGTGGTCTAAAGACATCTGAGCTTTTTCTGTAAGCCCATAGTAGAAAATGTCTAACTGTACCCACTCTGAGAACATTTCAGAGGGACATTTCCTTAGCATACCTCTATACCTCTCCCAGGCATTATAAAGGGATTTATTGTCCTCTTGTTTAAAGCCTTGGATGTCCAGCCTTAGCTGTGTCATCCTCTTTGGAGGGTAAAAATGATTCAGGAATTTGTCTGACAACTGTTTCCATGTCTTTATGCTTGCTGTAGGTTGGTTATTCAACCACCTTTTAGCCTGATCTTTTACAGCAAATGGAAACAGTAATAGTCTGTAGACATCCTGATCCACCTCTTTATCATGTACTGTGTCAGCAATTTGTAAGAACTGTGCCAGAAACTCAGTGGGTTCTTCCTGTGGAAGGCCGGAATACTGGCAATTTTGCTGCACTATGATAATGAGTTGAGGATTTAGCTCAAAGCTGCTTGCTTTGATGGGAGGTGTACATATGCTACTCCCATATGCAGCTGTAATGGGGTTAGCATATGACCCCAGAGTCCTTTTGGACTGATCAATCCCACTTAGATCCATAATGGATTGCAAATAGATATATTTTGTTTTTGTTTTTTTTTAATTAAAAATAAAATAAAACAAAAGAAAATTAAAGTGAAAGTTCGAAAATCAAAAAGAAAATAAGATCAAAGCAAATTGAGAACTGAATCAATTAGTTGATCAAAAAGATTTTGAAAACAGCAATTAAAAAGATATGATTGAAAAATTTTTATGAAAAAGATTTGATTTTTGAAAAGAGGAAAGAGAAAAACAACAAAATGACACCAAACTTAAAATTTTTAGAAAATCAAACACTAATTTTCGAAAATTTTTAAGGGAAAAACACAAGAGGACACCAAACTTAGAATTTTTTAAAGATCAAAAAGAGACTAAGGACATGCAAATTCGAAAAACTAAAAGAAAACAAACGCATGCAATTGACACCAAACTTAAAATATGAAACTAGACTCAACTAAAAGACTCTAAACCAACAAAAATAAAACAGTCCTAATCTAAGCAACAAGATAAGCCGTCAGTTGTCCAAACTCGAACAATCCCCGGCAACGGCGCCAAAAACTTGGTGCACGAAATTGCAATCACACTTTTGCAACTCCGCACAACTAACCAGCAAGTGCACTGGGTCGTCCAAGTAATACCTTGCGTGAGCAAGGGTCGATCCCACGGAGATTGTCGGCTTGAAGCAAGCTATGGTTATCTTGTAAATCTTAGTCAGGATATCAGAAATTATCAGGATTGATTATGAAAAACAAAAGAACATGAATTGATTACTTGTTTTGCAGTAATGGAGAATAGTTTGAGGTTTTGGAGATGCTCCATCTTCTGGATCTCTGCTTTCCTACTGTCTTCTTCATCAAACACGCAAGGCTCCTTCCATGGCAAGCTGTATGTAGGGTTTCACCGTTGTCAATGGCTACCTCCCATCCTCTCAGTGAAAATGTTCCTATGCTCTGTCACAGCATGGCTAATCATCTGTCGGTTCTCGGTCAGGCCGGAATAGAATCCAGCGATTCTTTTGCGTCTGTCACTAACGCCCCGCCTGCTAGGAGTTTGAAGCACGTCACAGTCATTCAATCATTGAATCCTACTCAGAATACCACAGACAAGGTTTAGACCTTCCGGATTCTCTTGAATGCCGCCATCAATTCTAGCTTATACCACGAAGATTCCGATTAAAGAACCCAAGAGATAACTACTTAATCTAAGGTAGAACGGAGGTGGTTGTCAGGCACGCGTTCATAGTTGAGAATGATGATGATTGTCACGGATCATCACATTCATCCGGGTTAAGAACAAGTATTATCTTAGAATGGAAGCAAGCATGATTGAATGAGAAACAGTAGTAATTGCATTAATCCATCAAGACACAGCAGAGCTCCTCACCCCCAACCATGGGGTTTAGAGACTCATGCCGTGGAAGGTACACAAAGAAAACGTGTAAAGTGTCATGAGGTACAGATACAATGTCAAAAGATCCTATTAATAGTAAACTAGTAGCCTAGGGTGTACAGAGATGAGTAAATGACTTAAAAATCCACTTCCGGGCCCACTTGGTGTGTGCTTGGGCTGAGCAATGAAGCATTTTCGTGTAGAGACCTTTTCTGGAGTTAAACGCCAGCTTTCATGCCAGTTTGGGCGTTTAACTCCAAGTTTTATGCCAGTTCCAGCGTTAAACGCTGGAATTTCTGAGGCTGATTTGCCACGCCGGTTTGAGCCATCAAATCTTGAGTAAAGTATGGACTATCATATATTGCTGGAAAGCCCAGGATGTCTACTTTCCAACGCCGTTGAGAGCGCGCCAATTGGGCTTCTATAGCTCCAGAAAATCCACTTCGAGTGCAGGGAGGTCAGAATCCAACAGCATCTGCAGTCCATTTCAGTCTCTGAATCAGATTTTTGCTCAGGACCCTCAATTTCAGCCAGAAAATACCTGAAATCACAGAAAAACACACAAACTCATAGTAAAGTCCAGAAAAGTGAATTTTAGCTAAAAACTAATAAAAATATACTAAAAACTAACTAAATCATACTAGAAACATACTAAAAATAATGCCAAAAAGCGTACAAATTATCCGCTCATCAGCAACCCAGTCATTAGCAGGTTATATGTTTTGTTTTTACAGAGGCAAGTATCAAAAATGAAGGAATTCACAGAGTTACAGAAGGATTCAGCTCAAAAAGCAGAGAAAAAGAGCTTACTGGCAAAAAAACGCCAGTAAAGGACATTTTGGGCGTTAAACGCCAGAATGGGCACCATTCTGGGCGTTTAACGCCAGTAAAGGTACCATTTTGGGCGTTAAACGCCAGAATGGGCACCATTCTGGGTGTTTAACGCCAGGTGTGCAGCATCCTGGGCGTTTTAGAAAAACGCCTAGTGATAAAGGAATTCTGGCGTTTAACGCCAGCCAGGGTACCTGGCTGGGCGTTAAACGCCCAAAAGGGGCAACAAATGGGCGTTAAACGCCAGAATGGGTACCATTCTGGGCGTTTAATGCCAGAAAGGTGGGGGGACCACGATTTTGATTTTCAATCAATTTTTTTTTAAATTTTCCATTTCTTGCCCATACTTTTCTACATAAATACATCTTAACCTTTCATCATTCACCTTCAAATCTTCAAAAATCAAAATCATTCTTCAAATCCCTCTCAAATCAATCCCATATCTTACTCAAAAACTCACTCTTCTCTCAAATTCTCTCTATATCTTCTCAAATCTCCCTTCAATTTTTTCGAAATCTCCTTCCCCCCTTATAAATACACGTTTGGCCCCCTAATTCCCCCACACCATTCGAATTTGCTCTTCTCTTCTCTCTCTTATTTCCTTTCTTTTGCTTGAGGACAAGCAAACCTCTAAGTTTGGTGTGCTTTTCCGTGATCACTAAGCCAAGATTCATCAAGATCATGGCTCCTAAGGGAAAACAAACCAATTTAAGAGGAAAGAAAGAGAATAATCCAAAGAATCTTTGGAATCAAGAGAAGTTCTTAACCAAAGAACATGAAGACCATTATCACAAAATAATGGGTCTTAGGTCAGTGATCCCGGAAGTTAAATTTGATCTGAAAGAAGATGAATATCCGGGGATCCAAGAGCAAATTCGAAACAGAGGATGGGAAGTTCTAACCAATCCTGAGATAAAGGTTGGAAGGAATATGGTTCAGGAATTCTACTCAAATCTGTGGCTAACAGATAAGCAGAGAATGACTGGAACTGCTACCATACCTACAGAACCATGGTCAGGGGGAAAGTTATGTACTTCCATCTGGACAAAATAAGAGAAATCTTCAAATTGCCTCAACTGCAAGATGATCCTGAATCCTTTAATAGAAGAATGGTGAGAGCAGATAAAGGGTTGGATCAAGTTCTAGAGGACATATGCCTCCCTGGAACTAAGTGGATAACCAATTCTAAGGGTGTTCCAAACCAACTCAAGAGGGGAGACCTCAAACTAATTGCAAGAGGTTGGCTAGACTTTATTGGGCGTTCCATATTGCCCACTAGCAACCGTTCTGAGGTCACTATCAAGAGAGCAGTGATGATTCATTGCATTATGCTTGGAAAAGAAGTGGAGGTTCATCATGTAATTGCTTGTGAGATCTACACAATTGCAAATAAAAATTCCACTGAAGCCAAATTGGCTTACCCAAGCTTGATCTCCTTGCTCTGTAAAGAGGCTGGGGTAAAGATGGGAGTAGATGAATTCATACCCATTGAACATCCAATCACCAAGAAGTCAATGGAAGGACAAATGCAAGACAACTCTATCAAAAGGAGGGCGCAGGAGTTCCTCCCTGAATTCCCTAAAATTGACTACTGGACCAGCCTAGAAGCATCTATCACCAAGTTGCAAGAAACTATGGAGCAACTGAAGGAAGAACAGAAGAATCAGAACTGCATGCTCTGCAAATTGCTGAAGGAACAAGAGAAGCAGGGGCGTGAACTCCAAGAGTTGAAACGCCAAAAGCTTTCATCTCAAGTTGAGGGAGCATCCACTTCTCAAAATCAAGGTTGTTGAGTCCTAACTCTATGAAAACCTCTATCATTAGGAGCTTATTTAAATTTTTGTTTTCTATTTTTATTTTCTAGTCTAATCTTATATCTATTTTTGAGTCTTGTTTTTAATTCATAATTAATAGAATTTAAAATTCATGTCTTAAAGCTATGAATGTCCTATGAATCCATCACCTCTCTTAAATGAAAAATGCTTTAATCACAAAAGAACAAGAAGTACAGGATTTCAAAATTTATCCTTGAAACTAGTTGAATTAGTTTGATGTGGTGACAATAATTTTTGTTTTCCGAATGAATGCTTGAACAGTGCATATGTCTCTTGAATTTGTTGTTTTGAGAATGTTAAAAATTGTTGGCTCTTGAAAGAATGAGGAAAAAGAGAACTGTTATTGAGGATCTAAAAAAATCATCTAATTGATTCTTGAAGCAAGAAAAAGCAGTGGATACAAAAAAAAAATTTCGAAAAAGAAAGAAAGAGAAAGAAAAAGAAAGAAATAAAGTTGTGATCCAAGGCAAAAAGAGTGTGCTTAAGAACCCTGGACACCTCTAATTGGGGACTCCAGCAAAGCTGGGTCACAATCTGAAAAGGTTCACCCAATTATGTGTCTGTGGCATGCATGTATCCGGTGGTAATACTGGAAAACAGAGTGCTTTGGGCCACAGCCAAGACTCATACACTAGCTATGTTCAAGAATCATTACACTTAACTAGGAGAATCAATAACACTATCTGAGTTCTGAGTTCCTATAGATGCTAATCATTCTGAACTTCAAAGGATAGAGTGAGATGCCAAAACTGTTCGGAGGCAAAAAGCTACTAGTCCCGCTCATCTAATTGGAGCTAAGTTTCCTTGATATTTTGGAGTCTATAGTATATTCTCTACTTTTTATCCAATTTTGATTTTCAGTTGCTTGGGGACAAGCAACAATTTAAGTTTGGTGTTGTGATGAGCGGATAATTTATACGCTTTTTGGCATTGTTTTTAGTATGTTTTTAGTATAATCTAGTTAGTTTTTAGTATATTTTTAGTAGTTTTTAGTTAAAATTCACTTTTCTGAACTTTACTATGAGTTTGTGTGTTTTTCTGTGATTTCAGGTATTTTCTAACTGAAACTGAGGGTCCTGAGCAAAAATCTGATTTAGAGATTGAGAAGGACTGCAGATGCTGTTGGATTCTGACCTCCCTGCACTCGAAGTGGATTTTCTGGAGCTACAGAAACCCAATTGGCGCGCTCTTAACGGCATTGGAAAGTAGACATCCTGGGCTTTCCAGCAATGTATAATAGTCCATACTTTGCTCGATATTTGATGGCCCAAACCGGCGTGGCAAATCAGCCTCAGAATTTCCAGCGTTTAACGCTGGAACTGGCATAAAACTTGGAGTTAAACGCCCAAACTGGCATGAGAACTGGCGTTTAACTCCAGAAAACGTCTCTACACATAAAAGCTTCAATGCTCAGCCCAAGCACACACTAAGTGGACCCAGAAGTGGATTTTTACGTCATTTACTCATTTCTGTATACCCTAGGTTACTAGCTTACTATTAATAGGATCTTTTGACATTGTATCTGTACCTCATGACACTTTACACGTTTCTCATTGTATCTTCTACAGCATGAGTCTCTAAACCCCATGGTTGGGGGTGAGGAGCTCTGCTGTGTCTTGATGGATTAATGCAATTACTACTGTTTTTCATTCAATCATGCTTGCTTCCATTCTAAGATATTACTTGTTCTTAAACCGGATGAATGTGATGATCCGTGACAATCATCATCATTCTCAACTATGAACGTGTGCCTGACAACCACCTCCGTTCTACCTTAGATTAAGTAGATATCTCTTGGATTCTTTAATCAGAATCTTCGTGGTATAAGCTAGAACTGATGGCGGCATTCAAAAGAATCCGGAAGGTCTAAACCTTGTCTGTGGTATTCTGAGTAGGATTCAATGATTGAATGACTGTGACGAGCTTCAAACTCCTGAAGGCGGGGCGTTAGTGACAGACGCAAAAGAATCATTGGATTCTATTCTGACCTGATTGAGAATCGACAGATGGATAGCCGTGCCGTGATAGGGTGCGTTGAACATTTCCACTGAGAGGATGGGAGGTAGCCATTGACAACGGTGAAACCCTACATACAGCTTGCCATGGAAGGAGCCTTGCGTGTTTGAAGAAGAAGACAGTAGGAAAGCAAAGATTCAGAAGATGTAGCATCTCCAAAACCTCAACCTATTCTCTATCACTGCAAAACAAGTACTTATTTCATGTTCTTTTACTTTTCACAATCAATCCTGATAATTTCTGATATCCTGACTAAGATTTACAAGATAACCATAGCTTGCTTCAAGCCGACAATCTCCGTGGGATCGACCCTTACTCACGTAAGGTATTACTTGGACGACCCAGTGCACTTGCTGGTTAGTTGTGCGGGGTTGCAAAAGCGTGATTGCAATTTCGTGCACCAACGTGTTAGTAAAGGTTAAAGGCCTTTACATCCCAGCTGATTTCATAATCTTAGACACTAGGAAGGAGGAGGATGAATGCATCATCCTTGGAAGACCCTTCCTATCTACAGCAGGAGCCGTGATTGATGTTGACAGAGGAGAGCTAGTCCTTTAATTGAATGGGAACTACCTTGTGTTTAAAGCTCAAGGATATTCCTCTATAACCTTGGAGAGGAAGCATGAAAAGCTTCTCTCAATACAGAGTCAAACAAAGCCCCCACAATCAAACTCTAAGTTTGGTGTTGGGAGGCCACAACCAAACTCTAAGTTTGGTATTAAACCCCCACATTCAAACTCTAAGTTTGGTGTTGGGAGTCTACAACATTGACCTGATCACCTGTGAGGCTCCATGAGAGCCCACTGTCAAGCTAGTGACATTAAAGAAGCACTTATTGGGAGGCAACCCAATTTTTATTTATCTAATTTTATTTTTATTATTCTTTTATGTTTTATTAGGTTCATGATCATGTGGAGTCACAAAAAAATACTAAAATTAAAAACAGAATCAAAAACAGCAGAAGAAACATCACACCCTGGAGGAAGGGCTTACTGGCGTTTAAACGCCAATAAAGAGCATCTGGCTGGCGTTCAACACCAGAACAGAGCATGGATTTGGCGTTGAATGCCAGAAACATGCAGCAATCTGGCGTTTAAATGCCAAGATTGTACCCTGAGGAAAGCTGGAGTTAAACACCAGAAACAAGTATGGAACTGGCATTTAACACCAGAAACATGCTGCAGATGGGCGTTGAACGCCCAAAACAAGCATCGAACTAGCGTTTAACGCCAGAAACAAGCATCAATCTGGTGTTAAACGTCAGGATTGCATGCAGAGGATGTTTTACACGCCTCATTGGTGCAGGGATGTAAATCCTTGACACCTCAGGATCTGTGGACCCCACAGGATCCCTACCTACCTCAACTCACCCTCTCTCTCTTTTTCACACAATCCAATAAACACTCTTCCCCAAAACCCTTCACCAATCACCTCAATCTCTCTTCCCCATCACCTCTTTACCACTCACATCCATCCACTCTTCCCCATAAACTCCACCTACCTTCAAAATTCAAAATCTCTTTCCCACCCAAACCCACCCTATATGGCCGAAACTACTCCCTCTCCCTTCACTATATAAACCCCTCTATCCCTCTTCATTTTCACACACCACAACCCTCTCTTCTTAACCTTGGCCGAAACCACACACCTCTCCCTTACCTCCATATTTTCTTCTTTTTCTTCTTCTTCTTTCTTCTTTTGCTCGAGGGCGAGCAATATTCTAAGTTTGGTGTGGTAAAAGCATAGCTTTTTGTTTTTCCATAACCATTTATAGCACCTAAAGCCGGAAAAACCTCTAGAAAGAGGAAAGGGAAGACAAAAGCTTCCACCTTCAAGTCGTGGGAGATGGAGAGATTCATCTCAAGGGTCCATAGCTCAATAGTAGAGCATTTGACTGCACATCAAGAGAGCCCACTCATGGACCTCAACAAGAGCATGAGGAATTCCTTCATCAAGAAATCCCTGAGATACCTCAGGGGATACATTTTTCTCCACACAATTATTGGGAGCAACTAAGGATAGGAGCACAAAAATCACTAGGGATCAAGCAACAGAGGCAAGGAAGAGACATAGAAGAGCTCAAGGACATCATTGGTCCTTCAAGAAGAAGACGCCACCATCACTAAGGTGGACTCATTCCTTAACTTCCTTGTTCTTATCTCTTTGTTTTTCGATTTTTTAGGTTATATGTTTATCTATGTTTGTGTCTTTACTACATTATCATTAGTGTTTAGTATCTATGTCTTAAGGCTATGAATAATTCCATGAATCCTTCACCTCTCTTAAATGAAAAATGTTTCTAATACAAAAGAACAAGAAGTACATGAGTTTCAAATTCATCCTTGAAATTAGTTTAATTATATTGATGTGGTGACAATACTTTTTGTTTTTTGAATGAATGCTTGAATAGTGCATATTTTTGATATTGTTGTTTATGAATGTTAAAATTGTTGGCTCTTGAAAGAATGATGAATAAGAGAAATGTTATTGATGATCTAAAAAATCATAAAATTTATTCTTGAAGCAAGAAAAAGCAGTGAAGAATAAAGCTTGCAAAAAAAAAGTGGCAAAAAAAATAGAAAGAAAAAGAAAAAGCAAGCAGAAAAAGCCAATAGCCCTTAAAACCAAAAGGCAAGGGTAAAAAGGATCCAAGGCTTTGAGCATCAATGGATATGAGGGCCCAAGGAAATACATCCAGGCCTAAGCGGCTAAATCAAGCTGTCCCTAACCATGTGCTTGTGGTATGCAGGTCCAAGTGAAAAGCTTGAGACTGAGTGGTTAAAGTCGTGATCCAAAGCAAAAGTGTGCTTAAGAGCTCTGAACACCTCTAACTGGGGACTTTAGCAAAGCTGAGTCACAATCTGGAAAGGTTCACCCAGTTATGTGTCTGTGACATTTATGTATCCGGTGGTAATACTGAAAAACAAAGTGCTTAGAGCCACAGCCAAGACTCATAAAAGTAGCTGTGTTCAAGAATCAATATACTAAACTAGGAGAATCAATAACACTATCTGAACTCTGAATTCCTAGAGATGCCAGTCATTCTAAACTTCAAAAGATAAAGTGAGATGCCAAAATTGTTCTGAAGCAAAAAGCTACAAGTCATGCTCATCTAATTAGAACTAATATTCATTGATAGTTTGAGATTTATAGTATATTCTCTTCTTTTTATCCTATTTGATTTTCAGTTTCTTGGGGACAAGCAACAATTTAAGTTTGGTGTTGTGATGAGCGGATAATTTATACGCTTTTTGGCATTGTTTTTAGGTAGTTTTTAGTAGGATCTAGCTACTTTTAGGGATGTTTTCATTAGTTTTTATGTAAAATTCACATTTCTGGACTTTACTATGAGTTTGTGTGTTTTTCTGTGATTTCAGGTATTTTCTGGCTGAAATTGAGGGACCTGAGCAAAACTCTGATAAGGAGGCTGACAAAGGACTACTGATGCTGTTGGATTCTGACCTCCCTGCACTAGAAATGGATTTTCTAGAGCTACAGAACTTCAAATGGCGCGCTCTTAATGGCGTTGGAAAGTAGACATCCAGAGCTTTCCAGCAATATATAATAGTCCATACTTTATTCGAGATTAGATGACGTAAACTGGCGTTCAACGCTAGTTCCATGCTACATTCTGGTGTCAAACGCCAGGAACACGTCATAAACCAGAGTTAAACGCCAAAAATATGTTACAACTTGGTGTTTAACTCCAAGAGAAGCCTCTGCATATGTAAAGCTCAAGCTCAGCCCAAGCACACACCAAGTGGGCCCCGGAAGTAGATTTCTGCATCAATTACTTATTTCTGTAAACCTTAATAACTAGTTTAGTATAAATAGAACTTTTTACTATTGTACTAGGTGTCTTTGATAGTATAGTCTCTTGACCATTCAGTCTTTTGATCATTCATGGGGGCTGGCTATTCGGCCATGCCTGGACCTTCATCACTTATGTATTTTCAACGGTGGATTTTCTACACGCCATAGATTAAGGGTATGGAGCTCTGTTGTACCTCGAGTTTTAATGCAATTACTACTATTTTCTATTCAGTTTAGTTTATTCTTGTTCCAAGATATCTGTTGCACTTCAACCTGATGGATGTGATGATCCGTGACACTCATCATCATCCATCCTTATGAATGCGTGATTGACAACCACTTCCGTTCTACCTTAGAACGAGTGCATATCTCTTGGATTCCTTGATCAGAATATTCGTGGTATAAGCTAGAATTATTGGTGGCCATTCCTGAGAATCTGGAAAGTCTAAACCTTGTCTGTGGTATTCCGAGTAGGATTCAGGGATTGAATGACTGTGACGAGCTTCAAACTCGTGATTGTTGGGCGTGATGACAAATGCAAAAGAATCAATGGATTCTATTCCGACATGATCGAGAACCGACAGATGATTAGTCGTGCTGTGACAAGAGCATTTGGACCTTTTTCACTGAGAGGATGGGAAGTAGCAATTGACAACAGTGATGCCCTACATACAGCTTGCCATGAAAAAGAGTATGAAGGATTGAAAGTAAGAAAGCAGTATGTTGCAGAGATTCAACAGGGACAAAGCATCTCCATACACTTATCTGAATTTTCACCAATGATTTACATAAGTATTTCTATCTTTATTTTATGTTTTATTTATTATTACTTTCGAAAACTCCATAATCATTTGAATCAGCCTAACTGAGATCTACATGATGACCATAGCTTGCTTCATACCAACAATCTCCATGGGATCGACCCTTACTCACGTAAGGTTTATTACTTGGACGACCCAGTGCACTTGCTGGTTAGTTGTGCGGAGTTGTGAAGAAAGTGCTGAGTTAGTAGATGTGCATACCAAGTTGAATGCCATTGTTAGATATCACAATTTCATGCACCATTCTTCATGGGGAAGACCATGATACTGGCAGTTTTGTTGCACCAGAGTGACCAGTTGAGGCTTCAACTCAAAGTTGTTCGCAGCAATAGGAGGCACCACAATGCTCTTTCCATAAAAATCTGTTGTAGGAGCGGAGAAAGAACCAAGTACTCTCCTTTGTTATTCATTCCCATTCGGGTTTGCCACATTGGCATTATCAGTATTATTTGGATCCATAGTGGATTCTGCAGCCTTGTAAAGTCTTACTTGTTGAAAACGTTGCCTGAAAGTCCTTTCAGGTTCAGGATCAAAGTCTAAGAGATGTTCTTTGTCTCTGTTCCTGTGCATAAACAAACAGAAAACAAGAAAGAATGGGAATCTCTACATCAGAGTGCAGAGAATTCCCAGTGAGGTAACCTGTGTAAAGAAATAAAAAAGAATAATAAATAGTCAACACCAAACTTAATTTCAGAGATTAAGAAAAATATTGGTGCTATTTATTTATTTAAAATTTTTTTTTGAAATAAATATTTTTTTTCGAAAATTTTTTTAAAAATAGATTTTAATAAAATTAAAAATAAAATGCCTAATCTAAGCAATCAAACAACTGATAGTTGTTAATCACAGTCAATCCCCGGCAACGGTGCCAAAAACTTGGTGCGGTATTTTATAACCCACAAACTAACCGGCAAGTGCACCGGGTCGTACCAAGTAATACCTTACGAGAGTAAGGATCGATCCTATGAGGATTGATGGACTAAGCAACAATGGTTGAGTGATTGGCTTAGTTAGACAAACAGAAAAGAGTGTTTTGGTATTCAAAGAGCATTAAACAGTAAATTAAGAATCCCAGAAAGCAAACAGTAAAGAAGTTGTGAAATATATATGGAGAAATAGTTAAGGTTTCAGAGATATCTATTTTCTGGATTGATTTTCCTTACTAACTATTTTAATCATGCAAGATTTAATTCATGGCAAACTATATATGACTAGACTCTAATCCCTTAGACCTTCCTAGTCTCCTCTAAAATTCATTAACAGCCAATTCCTTGGTCAATTAATTCCAATTAGAGGGTGATGATCAATTCTAGTTTATATGCCACAAGAATCCTAATTATCCAAAAATAAGGGGATTATATGTCACGTATCCTGTTAAATTCAAACAATTAGAAATTCAGGATAATATATTTTCAAGCTGTTGTTCAAGTAAAGAGCTTTTCTAAGTTTTACAAGAACTCAATTAGAATATGGGTCATACTTCCGTTCCACCCAAATTCATAAAATAAAGAACGAAAACAATTATTGAAATATAAATCAAAACATGGATTAAATTAGAAAGATCAAACGAATCAATCCATACAAATAGACAGAGCTCCTAACCTTAACAATGAAGGATTAGTTGCTCATGGTTCAAAGAAGAAAACTAGGATTCTGGTAAAATGTACAGTGTTCCTTCTGATGGCATCTAAATTCCTATTTATAACTAATCCTAATAAATTTAAATCTAATTATTTAAAATTAAAAATAATATCTTTTCCTAAAAATAAGATTTGAATTTAAATTCGAATTAATTAACAAGTCTTCAACTGATAGGTGGGGACCACTTGATTTGTCCATTCTACAGTTTCTAATCTTTGTTTTCTGGGCTAAAAACTGAGTTAAAACAGCCCAGAAATTGCCCCCATCATTTTCAGTTAATTCTGCAGATCGCTCATGTGACGCGTCCGCATCGTCCACGCGTTCGCGTCATTTGTGTAGATTCCAGTCCATGCGTTCGCGTCAGGCACGCGATCGCATCATTGCAATTTCCTCCATTCCGCGCGGTCACGTGAGCCATGCGTCCGCGTTGGTAGTCGCTAGTCATCTCCTTGGTTTCGTTTCTTTCTCTGCAGAAACTTCATCAAATCCATCCGAATGCTACCTAAAATAAATAAAATTGCACAAAACTCAAAATAGCATCCATAGTGGCTAAAATATAATTAATTCTTAATTAAACTCAACAAATTAGATGCAAATTCACTAGGAAAAGATAAACAAGATGCTCACGCATCAAGGTCGTAATATCTTGCCACCTCAGTTTTATGACTATAGCATAAAACTTTGTGTGGTAGGGTTTTACAAAGCTCATACTCATATTCATATTCATTTTCATTTATTAATAGCATTAGGGGAATCATCCGAAAAGGTATAAGTGTCCGGCCACATCTTGCGACGGAGGGTCAATAGAATCTCAAATCTCAACCTGGAGCAAGTGGAGGCAAACCACTGCATCTACCCAAGGAAACTTGTGACTCAGATATTTTAAATCACATATCATATCAATCAATTTATTTCTTTATGCAAGCAGGATAACACCCAGACTTTGCCAATTCAGCGATATTCAATCGTCGTCAATCTCATCATAAAATTTATCATTTAACATAGTCATAATCGCCACTAGTCATATCATAATTCTCATCAACCACAAACATCATCCCACATAAATATAATCAACTAGAACCAACACCATATTCTTAATCAATATTAAATGATTCATCAATAACATAATCATTATCAATCATAATCTCTCGCACATGTCTCAACTTAAATCACATTCTCATCATACTCATTAATAACTTAACGCCAAAACTCTACTCCGTATACTTTAACATACACCAGGTTGGACTTGGGCCGTTAGATACAGCTTATGGGTATGATGTCTCTAATATGACACCCTAGACTCGAGGTCAAGGTTGTGTACTAACTGAATTAGAACATAATCGTTTATAACCAACAACAATCTAACTCAAACACGGCAATCACATTTCTCTAATTAATCACTTTATATATTGATAAACCAAACTTTCCTAATCCTTAATTTCAAGCAACATTCACAATAACACTTCTCAAATCCTTTCCGTTGAGATCAATACCCATCCAATCTCATCCATGTTCAAAGCCTAAACCATATCCATTCTTCCTAACGACTCATTAAACCCCCAAAATTTGTCTTACTGTCTCATGACTTTCTTCTAAATCAAACATCACACAATTTATCATCATATTCCTTAAAATAAATCTATCTCAATTCTTATGCTTAAATCCATTAAAACCACTCTCATATTCTCAAACTCTTGAATTTATAATTAATTTACTTTTTTCAAAATCTTTAGCTAGTTAATTAAATCTCTTTTTTTTTTGTTATTAAAAATTAAATGAGTTAAAATCACAAATTAACAAAATCATAAGATTTTCTTTAAGTTCTTTAAAAGTATTCGAGACATATCTCTTTTAATAAAGTTAATCAAACCAAGATCTTTTCCTTTAACCAAAACTTCTAAAACCTTTTAAATTTTTACAAAACTTTCGGAAGAACTTCCCCTAAAAATGGAAGTTTACCACCCTTCACGGGTTCCCTCAATTCAACCTTAGCACAACAAAAATTAGCATTTCAATTCAACATTTCCAAGTTTGACATTCAAAACTAATCATTATCAATTTTAATCAGGCTCACTAGAAATTCAGAAAATCGACCAATCAATAATAAACACAACATATTTAATCACTTTTACCGGCATTCCAAAAATCAATCATAGTAGAAAATAATTTACATCACAGGCATTCAATCATTTGCATTAATCTAATAAACTTGTTAGGTATTCAAAGTTTAAAGAATTTTTAATTTAAATCCCCTACATTAATTAGCTGTAATTTGCATAATTAAACGAATAAATCCCTTTTTTTCCTCAGCCCGTAACAGCGGCAGCTGCATCCACAGCTCTATTTACTTCTGCAACAACAGCAACTTTTATTTCAACCATGCAATTACTAGAACTCGACCCTAAAATGTTAACATCGCAAAATTCTCAATAACAGATAACCAGAATGCTAGCAGTAATAGTTTTGGAAAAGGGTTAACTTACTGCAACAAAAGAACAAAGCAGCAGCCTTGATGATTTCCAAGCGACAGCGATAAATACAGCAGCAACAACTAATATCTGACATAATTTGGATTTAATGCGGGATTGATATTAAGCGGAATTAGAATAGAAATAGTAATAGAGTATTGCAGTAAACAAAAACATTGCCAAATAATCATTTTTACCATGGGGAACAAGGCAGTGATGCCGCCGGTACTTTTTTGGCAAGAAGAACAGCGACAGAGCTCCAACAGTTCGGCAGCAGTGGCGTCGGTAAGGAACGGCTCTGACAACTGCATGCAACTCGATGACGGTGGCTGTAACAACCATGCAGTGACAACAATGTTCCAGGAATTCAAAATAACATAAACTAGAAGCAAGAACACCCTTACCGACAGCGGATCTCAGTGACAACAGTATCATTCTCCGATTGTCAAAGGCTCGGTGACCGTATCTTTAGCAACGGTGACGGAGCGGCATCTCTTGGCGACTACGACGGTGCGAACAGCAGCAACGGCGGCATCGAGTTTCAGCCGTGACAAAGCACGGTGAGACAGCGTTGTTCTTCCTCGAGCTCTCTCTCTCTCTCTCTCTCTCTCTCTCTCTCTCCCCCCCACATTCTATCTCTCTTCTCGGCAACGGCTCAGTGGTGGTAGAATGGGCTGGATGGCGGCGGCGGCGTGTTGGACGCGGTCTCCCTCTCTCTTCCACTCTCTCTCTCTCTTCTCTGTTCCTCTACTATCTTTCTCTTGTTTTGTGTGTGTGTGTGTGTGTGTGTGTGTGTATGTGTGTGTGTGTGTGTGTGTGTGAGTGCCGTGGGTAAGGTGAGGGTGAAGGTGGTGGGGGTGTACGGTTGTTAGGTTAAAAAGAGTGTTGGGTTAGTGTGAGTTGTGTGTGTAATATATTTAGGGTTAGGGTTTCAATTTGGGAATTTTTTGGTTAATTAGGATAGGATAATTTTAATAAAATTAGGGTATAGAGTATCAATACTTGTAGTAGCCTTTTAGTGGAGTTAGGTCTATTTCTATTTTTTTTTGCCAATGAGTTATAGCCTAAATGGCGTAGTCTCCTCATACTCAATTAAAAGGTCGCGGGTTCGAGTTTCCTATCTTTGGTAAAAAAAAATCTCAATCATTTACATCAAATCATATAAAATTCTTATTATTTTACAACTACTAAGCTTTATAATTGAAATATAAAAAATTATTCAATAAGTATAAAATTAGATAAAAACCTTAATTTATTTCAAATTCAATTTATCAAAACTTGCTTTAATTATGTTTAAAAAATAATTTTGAAATTAAAGTCTTTAATGAATAAATAAATCAAAATTAGCTCATAATAAGATTTTTCTAAAAATTATGAGTCTTACAATTCTTTTAATAAATTTTATACAATTCAAAACTCTCCTCTTGCTCTTCTTCATCATCATTGTCAACTTCCTTTTTCTCTTCTTTATCTTTTTATTCTTGTTTTACCTTCTCATAATTTTTCGCATAAAGAAGAAGAAGAAGAAGAAGAAGAAGTAAAAAATATTGTAGTGAAACTGATGAGCGGATAATTTGTATACTTTTTGGCATTGTTTTTAGTATGTTTTTGGTATGATCTAGTTAGTTTTTAGTATAGTTTTATTAGTTTTTAGTTAAAATTCACTTTTCTGGACTTTACTATGAGTTTGTGTGTTTTTCTGTGATTTCAGGTATTTTCTGGCTGAAATTGAGGGACCTGAGCAAAAATATGATTCATAGACCAAAAAGGACTGCAGAACCAGTTGGATTCTGACCTCCCTGCACTCGAAGTGGATTTTCTGGAGCTACAGAAGCCCAATTGGCGCGCTCTCAACGGCGTTGGAAAGTAGACATCCTGGGCTTTCCAGCAATATATGATAGTTCATACTTTGCCCAAGATTTGATGGCCCAAACCGGCGTTCAAAGTCACCTCAAGAAATCCCAGCGTTAAACGCTGGAACTGGCACCCAAATGGGAGTTAAACGCCCAAACTGGCACCAAAGCTGGCGTTTAACTCCAAGAAGAGTCTCTACACGAAATTTGCTTCATTGCTCAGCCCAAGCACACACCAAGTGGGCCCGGAAGAGGATTTTTATGTCATTTACTCATTTCTGTACACCTTAGGCTACTAGTTTCTTATAAGTAGGACCTTTTGCTATTGTATTAGAAATCTTTGGATCTTTATATCTTTGAACAATTTTAGTTCTTAGATCATTGGGAGGCTGGCCATTCGGCCATGCCTAGACCTTATGCTTATGTATTTTCAACGGTGGAGCTTCTACACACCATAGATTAAGGTGTGGAGCTCTGCTGTACCTCGAGTATTAATGCAATTACTATTGTTCTTCCATTCAATTCCGCTTGTTCTTGTTCCAAGATATCACTTGTTCTTCAACTTGATGAAGGTGATGATTGACGCCCATCACCATTCTCACCCATGAACAAAGTGACTGACAACCACTCTTGTTCTACAAGCATTCGAGGCTTAGTGAATATCTCTTGGATTCCTGATTGCACGATGCATGGTTGATCGCCTGACAACCGAGTGCTCGCCTGACAAACGAGCCAGCCATTCCGTGAGGTCAGAGTCTTCGTGGTATAGGCAAGAACTGATGGCAGCATTCAAGAGAATCCGGAAGGTCTAACCTTGTCTGTGGTATTCTGAGTAGGATTCAATGACTGAATGATTGTGACGTGCTTCAAACCTGTAACTTACTGGGCGTTAGTGACAGACGCAAAAGAATCACTGGATTCTATTCCAGTAGGGGAGGGAACCACACCGGTGATTGGCAGCACTGTGACAGAGTGTGTGCATTAGCTTTCACTGCGAGGATGGGAGGTAGCTCCTGACAACAGTGAAACCCTACACGAGCTTGCCATGGAAAGGAGTAGGAAGGATTGGATGAAGGCAGTAGGAAAGCAGAGAGACGGAAGGGAAGGCATCTTCATGCGCTTATCTGAAGTTCCTACCAATGAATTACATAAGTATCTCTATCTTTACTTTTGTGTTATTTTCGTTCATCACTATATCTATTTGAGTTTGCCTGACTAAGATTTACAAGATGACCATAGCTTGCTTCAATACTAACAATCTCCGTGGGATCGACCCTTACTCACGTAAGGTTTATTACTTGGACGACCCAGTGCACTTGCTGGTTAGTTGTGCGAAGTTGTGTAATGCCATGGTATTGAGCCACCAAGTTTTTGGAGCCATTACCGGGGATTATGAGAGTTGTGAAAAAGTAATGTTCACAATTTCGCGCACCAAGTTTTTGGCGCCGTTGCCGGGGATTGTTCAAGTTTTGAGCAAGCTTTGGTAACATCAGTGCCAAGATCCGGCAACAACATCAAGTTTTTGGTGTTATTGCCCGGGATTGTTTAGGCTGGACAACTGACGGTTCATCTTGTTGCTTAGATTAGGTATTTATTTTTTTTCGAAATTCTTGAAGATGAATCCCAGAGTTTCATGATGATTTGTTGAAATCTGGCTGGCTGAGAAGCCATGTCTAATTTCATTGGACCGAGGTTTCAACTCATCACCACAAGAGCTTGTTGATTTCGTGTCAATCTTGCTTTTGGAGCAGTGATTTGCTAAGGCTTGGCTGGCCTCTGGCCATGTCTAGTGTTTTGGACCGAAGCTTTCTTTGAAAGCTTGGCTGGCTGTGAAGCCATGTCTAATTCCTGGACCGGAGTCTTAGACTAGCATTGCACTGATTCCTGAAATTCTCACCAAGAATTTTGATTTCTTTTTCCCATTTAATTTTCGAAAAACACAAAAAAAAATTACAAAATCATAAAATCCAAAAATATTTCTTGTTTGAGTCTAGAGTCTCATCATAAGTTTGCTGTCAATTGCATGCATTCATGTGTCTAAGTGATCTTCAAGATGTTCTTGATGATTTACTTACTCTGATCTTTGAATTCAATTTGACTTGATTGTTTTGAGTGTCTCATTTGCATTTTCATTTTGTTAGTGTCAGTAGTATACAAACTGCTAAGTTTGGTGTCTTGCATGCATTGTTATTTGATTATTGTTGCATTTTGGTTTGTCCTTATTATTAAAAATCCAAAAATATTTTTAATTTGTGTCTTTTCAAGTCAATAATACAGAGAATTGAAGATTCAGAACATTCAGCAGAGGAATTGCACAGAAAAAGCTGGGCGTTCAAAACGCCCAGTGAAGAAGGACAGACTGGCGTTTAAACGCCAGCCAGGGTACCTGGTTGGGCGTTTAACGCCCAAAAAGGTAGCATTTTGGGCGTTAAACGCCAGAATGTATACCATTCTGGGCGTTTAACGCCAGGATGGCTAAGGGAGGAAGATTTTGTTTTCAAATCAGATTTTTTTTCTAAGTTTTCAAAATCTTTTCAAAATCAAATCTTTTTCAAATCATTTTTCAATCAAATCTTTTTCAAAATTAACTCCTTTCCTTTTTCAAAGATACTTACTATCAATTAATGATTTGATTCAACATTTCAAGTATGTTGCCTTTTCTGTTGAGAAAGGTTTAATGATTGAATCATATCTTTTCTTGTTAGTCAAGTTTTTAATTTTCAAATCAAATCTTTTTAAAATGTTTTCAAATCATATCTTTTAAAATTGTTTTCAAATCAAATCTCTTTTAAAATTGTTTTCAAATCATATCTTTTTAATCATATCTTTTTCAAAATAAGCTTTCAATCAAATCTTTTTGATTTCTAATTTCAAAATCTTTTTCAAAAAAAATCACTTGATTTCTTTTCCAATTTCATTTTCGAAAATTAAGTGATGTTTTTCAAAAATGTTTTCAAATTTCCCACTTAATTTTCGAAAATCACTTCCCTCCTTCTCACATCCTTCTATTTATGGATTAACACTCTCCCTTAATGCAAAATTCGAACTCCATTCTCTCTGACAAGTTCGAATTTTCCCACTCCTGTCTTCTACTCTTCTTTTCCTCTGACACCTAAAGGAATCTCTATACTGTGACATAGAGGATTCCACATTTTCTTGTTCTCTTCTCTATCTTATGAGCAGGAGCAAAGACAAAGGCATTCTTGTTGAGGCTGATCCTGAACCTGAAAGGACCTTGAAGAGAAAGCTAAGAGAAGCCAAAGCACAACTCTCTTTAGAGCACCTGACCGAATTCTTCAAGGGAGAAGAACACATGGCAGCCGAAAACAACAACAATGCCAACAATGCAAGGAAGGTGCTGGGTGACTTTACTGCACCTACTCCCGACTTCTATGGGAGAAGCATCTCTATCCCTGCCATTGGAGCAAACAACTTTGAGCTTAAGCCTCAATTAGTTTCTCTAATGCAACAGAATTGCAAGTTCTATGGACTTCCAATGGAAGATCCTCATTAGTTTTTAGCTGGGTTCTTGCAAATCTGTGACACAGTCAAGACTAATGGGGTTGACCCTGAGGTCTACAGACTGATGCTATTCCCTTTTGCTGTAAGAGACAGAGCTAGAACATGGTTGGATTCTCAACCTAAAGAAAGCCTGGACTCTTGGGAAAAGCTAGTCAATGCCTTCTTGGCAAAGTTCTTCCCACCTCAAAAATTGAGTAAGCTTAGAGTGGAAGTCCAAACCTTCAGACAGAAGGAAGGAGAATCCCTTTATGAAGCTTGGGAAAGATACAAACAATTGATCAGAAAGTGCCCCACTAATATGCTTTCTGAATGGAGCATCATAGGTATTTTCTATGATGGTCTCTCTGAACTGTCCAAAATGTCTTTGGATAGCTCTTCTGGAGGATCTCTTCATCTGAAGAAGACGCCTACTGAAGCTCAAGAACTGATTGAAATGGTTGCAAATAACCAATTCATGTACACTTCTGAAAGAAATCCTGTGAACAATGGGACTAGTCAGAAGAAAGGAGTTCTTGAGATTGACACTCTGAATGCCATTTTGGCTCAGAATAAAATATTGACTCAACACGTCAATATGATTTCTCAAAGTCTGTCTGGAATGCAAAATGCACCAAGCAGTACTAAGGAAGCTTCATCTGAGGAAGAAGCTTATGATCCTGAGAACCCTTCAATAGAAGAGGTGAATTACATGGGAGAACCCTATGGAAACACCTACAACCCTTCATGGAGGAATCATCCAAATCTTTCATGGAAGGATCAACAGAGACCTCAACAAGGTTTCAATAACACTAATGGTGGGAGAAACAGGTTTAGCAATAGCAAGCCTTTCCCATCATCTTCTCAGCAACAGACAGAGAGTTCTAAGCAGAATACCTCTGACTTAGCAACTATGGTCTCTGATCTAATTAAGACCACTCAAAGTTTCATGACTGAAACTAGATCTTCCATTAGGAATTTGGAAGGACAAGTGGGTCAGCTGAGCAAGAAAATTACTGAACTTCCTCCAAGCACTCTCCCAAGCAATACTGAAGAAAATCCAAAAGGAGAGTGCAAGGTCATCAATATGGCCGAATTCTGGGAGGAAGAAGAGGCAGTGAACGCCACTGAGGAAGACCTCAATGGACGTCCACTGACCTCCACTGAGTTCCCCAATGAGGAACCTTGGGAATCTGAGGCTCAAACTGAGACCATAGAGATTCCTTTAGACTTACTACTGCCATTCATGAGCTCTGATGAGTATTCCTCCTCTGAAGAGGATGAGTATGTCACTGAGGAGCAAATTGCTAAATATCTTGGAGCAATCATGAAGCTAAATGACAAGCTATTTGGAAATGAGACTTGGGAGGATGAACCCCCTCTGCTCACCAAAGAACTGGATAACTTGTCTAGGCAGCAATTGCCTCAAAAGAGGCAGGATCCTGGGAAGTTTTCTATACCTTGCACCATAGGCACCATGACCTTCAAGAAGGCCTTGTGTGACTTAGGGTCAAGTGTGAACCTCATGCCCCTCTCTGTAATGGAGAAATTAGGGATCTTTGAGGTGCAAGCTGCAAAAATCTCACTAGAGATGGCAGACAACTCAAGAAAACAAGCCTATGGACTTGTAGAGGATGTTCTGGTTAAGGTTGAAGACCATTACATCCCTACTGATTTCATAGTCCTAGAGACTGGGAAATGCATGGATGAATCCATCATCCTTGGCAGACCCTTCCTAGCCACAGCAAAGGCTATGATTGATGTTGATAGAGGAGAGTTGATCATTCAAGTGAATGAAGAATCCTTGGTGTTTAAAGCTCAAGGATATCCCTCTGTCATCATGGAGAGGAAGCATGAAGAGCTTCTCTCAAAACAGAGCCAAACAGAGCCCCCACAGTCAAACTCTAAGTTTGGTGTTGGGAGGCCACAGCCAAACTCTAAGTTTGGTGTTGAACCCCCACATTCAAACTCTAAGTTTGGTGTTGGGAGGTTCCAACACGGTTCTGAGCATTTCTGAGGCTCCATGAGAGTCCTCTGTCAAGCTAATGACATTAAAGAAGCGCTTGTTGGGAGGCAACCCAATGTTTTATAATTAATTATTTTCCTTTGTTATTTTATCTTTTTTGTAGGTTGATGATCATAAGAAGTCACAAAAACAATGAAAAAAGCAAAAACAGAATGAAAAACAGGAAGAAAAACAGCACACCCTGGAGGAAGATGCTGCTGGCGTTTAAACGCCAGTCAGCCTAGCAGTTGGGCGTTTAACGCCCAGTCTGGCACCCATCTGGGCATTTAACGCCAGAAAGGGGCACCAGACTGGCGTTAAACGCCAGTAAAGGGCAAGAACCTGGCGTTAAACGCCAGGAATGGGCACCAGCCCGGCGTTTAACGCCAGAAATGGCTCAAAACGTGGATTTTGATGCCATTTGGTGCAAGGATGCCTTTTCCTTGACACTACAGGATCTGTGGACCCCACAGGACCCTACCATCACTCTCTCTCTTCTTCCCCCATTCACCAATCACCTCAACACCTCTTCCCCAAAAACCCTTCACCTATCAAATCCTACCCTTCTCTTCACCACTCACATCCATCCTTCATAAATCCCCACCAACCTCACCCTTCAAATTCAAACCACTTTCCCTCCCAAAAACCACCCATAATGGCCGAACCTTTACCCCCCTCTCTCCTATATATACCCTTCTTCAACCCTTCATTTTCACACAACCTACACACCACTTCTCCACCTCTTTGGCCGAATTCACCACCATCTCCCTCTTCCTCATTTCTTCTTCTTCTACTCTCTTCTTTCTTCCTTTGCTCGAGGACGAGCAAACATTTTAAGTTTGGTGTGGTAAAAGCGCTGCTTTTTCGTTTTTCCATAACCATTATGGCATCCAAGGCCGGAGAAACCTCTAGAAAGAGGAAAGGGAAGGCAAAGGCTTCCACCTCCACCTTGGCAAGGTTAGCCTTCCCTCATCTCATTTGTCACCTCTGTTATTCAGTTGGAGTTGACATAGAGGGTGACACCCCTATTGATGAGAACAAACCCATCACCAAGAAAAGGATGGAGTACACAAGAGATCCCACTCATCATGAGATCCCTGAAATTCCTCAAGGGATGAATTTCCCTCCACAAAATTATTGGGAGCAACTACACACCTCCCTAGGAGAGTTGAGTTCCAACATGGGACAACTAAGGGTGGAGCACCAAGAACACTCCATCATCCCTCATGAGATCAGAGAAGATCAAAGAATCATGAGGGAGGAGCAACAAAGACAAGGAAGAGATATTGAGGAGCTCAAGCACTCCATAGGATCTTCAAGAGCAAGAAAGAGCCGCCATCACTAAGGTGGACCCGTTCTTTGATTTCCTTGTTATTTGTTCTTCTGTTTTTCGAATTTTATGCTTATATTTATTCATGTTTGTGTCTTGTGATCATTAGTGTCTTAGTGTCTATGCCTTAAAGTTATGAATGTCCTATGAATCCATCACCTTTCTTAAATAAAAATGTGCTTAATTGAAAAAGGAAGAATTGCATGAATTTTGAATTTTATAACAGTTTAATTATTTTGATGTGGTGGCAATATTTTTGTTCTCTGAATGTATGCTTAAACAGTGCATATGTATCTTGAATTTGTGGTTCATGAATGTTGGCTCTTGAAAGAATGATGAAAAAGGAGACATGTTACTGAGGATCTGAAAAATCATTAAAATGATTCTTGAAGCAAGAAAAAGCTATTCAAAAAAAAAATAAAATAAAAAAAAATCGAAAAAAAAAGAGAAAAAGAAAACGAAAAAAAAAAATAGAGAAATAAGAGTTGTGATCCAAGGCAAATAAGAGTGTGCTTAAGAACCCTGGACACCTCTAATTGGGGACTTTAGCAAAGCTGAGTCACAATCTGAAAAGGTTCACCCAATTATGTGTCTGTGGCATGTATGTATCCGGTGGTAATACTGGAAGACAGAGTGCTTTGGGCCACAGCCAAGACTCAATAAATAGCTATGTTCAAGAATCATCATACCTTACTAAGAGAATCATTAACACTATCTGGACTCTGAGTTCCTAAAGAAGCCAACCATTCTGAATTTCAAGGGATAGATTGAGATGCCAAAACTGTTCAGAGGCAAAAAGTTAAAAACCCCGCTCATCTAATTAATACTGATCTTCACAGATGTTTTTGGAATTCATTGCATATTCTCTTCTTTTTTATCTTATTTGATTTTCAGTTGCTTGAGGACAAGCAACAATTTAAGTTTGGTGTTGTGATGAGCGGATAATTTGTATACTTTTTGGCATTGTTTTTAGTATGTTTTTGGTATGATCTAGTTAGTTTTTAGTATATTTTTATTAGTTTTTAGTTAAAATTCACTTTTCTGGACTTTACTATGAGTTTGTGTGTTTTTCTGTGATTTCAGGTATTTTCTGGCTGAAATTGAGGGACCTGAGCAAAAATATGATTCATAGACCAAAAAGGACTGCAGAACCAGTTGGATTCTGACCTCCCTGCACTCGAAGTGGATTTTCTGGAGCTACAGAAGCCCAATTGGCGCGCTCTCAACGGCGTTGGAAAGTAGACATCCTGGGCTTTCCAGCAATATATGATAGTCCATACTTTTCCCAAGATTTGATGGCTCAAACCGGCGTTCAAAGTCACCTCAAGAAATCCCAGCGTTAAACGCTGGAACTGGCACCCAAATGGGAGTTAAACGCCCAAACTGGCACCAAAGCTGGCGTTTAACTCCAAGAAGAGTCTCTACACGAAATTTGCTTCATTGCTCAGCCCAAGCACACACCAAGTGGGCCCGGAAGAGGATTTTTATGTCATTTACTCATTTCTGTACACCTTAGGCTACTAGTTTCTTATAAGTAGGACCTTTTGCTATTGTATTAGAAATCTTTGGATCTTTATATCTTTGAACAATTTTAGTTCTTAGATCATTGGGAGGCTGGCCATTCGGCCATGCCTAGACCTTATGCTTATGTATTTTCAACGGTGGAGCTTCTACACACCATAGATTAAGGTGTGGAGCTCTGCTGTACCTCGAGTATTAATGCAATTACTATTGTTCTTCCATTCAATTCCGCTTGTTCTTGTTCCAAGATATCACTTGTTCTTCAACTTGATGAAGGTGATGATTGACGCCCATCACCATTCTCACCCATGAACAAAGTGACTGACAACCACTCTTGTTCTACAAGCATTCGAGGCTTAGTGAATATCTCTTGGATTCCTGATTGCACGATGCATGGTTGATCGCCTGACAACCGAGTGCTCGCCTGACAAACGAGCCAGCCATTCCGTGAGGTCAGAGTCTTCGTGGTATAGGCAAGAACTGATGGCAGCATTCAAGAGAATCCGGAAGGTCTAACCTTGTCTGTGGTATTCTGAGTAGGATTCAATGACTGAATGATTGTGACGTGCTTCAAACCTGTAACTTACTGGGCGTTAGTGACAGACGCAAAAGAATCACTGGATTCTATTCCAGTAGGGGAGGGAACCACACCGGTGATTGGCAGCACTGTGACAGAGTGTGTGCATTAGCTTTCACTGCGAGGATGGGAGGTAGCTGCTGACAATAGTGAAACCCTACACGAGCTTGCCATGGAAAGGAGTAGGAAGGATTGGATGAAGGCAGTAGGAAAGCAGAGAGACGGAAGGGAAGGCATCTTCATGCGCTTATCTGAAGTTCCTACCAATGAATTACATAAGTATCTCTATCTTTACTTTTGTGTTATTTTCGTTCATCACTATATCTATTTGAGTTTGCCTGACTAAGATTTACAAGATGACCATAGCTTGCTTCAATACTAACAATCTCCGTGGGATCGACCCTTACTCACGTAAGGTTTATTACTTGGACGACCCAGTGCACTTGCTGGTTAGTTGTGCGAAGTTGTGTAATGCCATGGTATTGAGCCACCAAGTTTTTGGAGCCATTACCGGGGATTATGAGAGTTGTGAAAAAGTAATGTTCACAATTTCGCGCACCAGAAACCTAAAGGAGGAGAAGAAGAAATAAAAAAACACAGCAACAACAATAGAAAAATGACGAGGAGGAGAAAATACATGAAGAAAAAGGAAAGCAAAGAAGAAAAAATGAGTGATTCATGTGCATGGTATTTGGTGATTTTTTATGGGTTTAGGCTAATTTAGTTAAACTTATTTGACAAAAAAGCTTGGATATGCAGCAAAATAGCAATAAAAATGGCAGATTTTGCATTTGTCACATGTAGGTATAAGTGAAAATTGAAACTTTAATAAAATATTCTATTTTTTACTAACATTTTTAGAAATATTTTATCAAAAGCACTTGTACTTAAACATGTGAAAAAATAGAATTAAAATTAATGCATTTAAAGATATTGAGAATTTTGAATTTTAAAACATGAGAAAAACCTAGTGAATGGACTAATTTGGTGCATGATATTTAAGTTGAGAGTAAAATAAGTCACTTAGTGCAAGTTCAGGGGCCAATTTGGTGTATTTACAATGATGACATAACGGATGACATGTAGATGAATAATGTTGCGACAAATGACACAAGTGGACACGTGGCTAAATAGTATTATGACATATGGCACAACCGTCCACATCAGCATGCCACTTGTCACTGATTGATACGTCATCATACCATTATACACAGTCAAATCATAAAATGACACTTGTCACTAATAGTCTATCTTATAAAGCCACGTCAATACGCTATTAACGAAAAATGGGCCAGGGACTAACATGATGCACTTTTAACAATCTCAGAGACGTAATTGGTGCAATTGGAATCTCAAAGATGATTTTGTGTGATTTGCAACTTTTACTTGAAAATTTCCTTTTCTTTACTTTGATAGGGAAATGTCGGTGCAAGCTCGTGATCCCTGTTCACCCAAGTGAAAAATATTTTTCTAATTTTTAATACTTGATGGCATTCAAACTTCACTCTATGACATAATTAAACCAAAATATAGCATATCAAATAATATATCACATCAAACTAAACCAATAAGCTAAAATTAGAGTTAATCTCCAAAGTGGTCTCTGAGATTGATGTCGTGCATCAAAATTGTCCATAAAATTTTAATTACACCAATTACGTCCCTAAGATTGGCAAAAATATGCCACATTAGTCCCTGACCTATTTTTAATTAACAACTTGCTAATGTAACCTTTATGACAGATGTTACTTCATAGTTTGGTCACGTGTAGTGCTATGATGATGATTCAATCAGTGACACGTGACATGCTGACATGGACGGTTGTGTCACGTGTTAAAATCCTGATTGACCACGTGTCAGCTTGTGCCATGTGTCGTAATATTATTCGTCCATGTGTCATCCGCTATGTCATAATTATAGATGCACCGAATCAGTCCCCAAATTTGCACTAAGTGACTTATTTTAGTCATTCAAATTGAATATTGTGCACCAACAGATTATCATCGAAACATCCAAACAAGACCGAAACTGGGTGCCAACAATTTTGGTGAGATTTTTTTAAGAATGGTTTTTGGAGTTTAAAGTATTAAAAATAGAGATAGCAACCTTAATTAAGTGGATCAATTATTTGTTCAATAACACAAATAGTTTTAATATCTAGTAGATATATTTAACACTGATTAACTAATATCCGAATCATGGTTTGTAAAACCCTTTATTTACTTATGAAATATGTACATATATATTAGCACATAGACCAAGTAATGGTCCTTCTCCAATTTTCATTATCCCAGCTATAATAAGGACAATCATTTTTTATAGACCAAAACACATTTCGATGGCCAGCATCTATAATGCGTAAGCATCTTTTCTATTTTTTGTTAACAATTTAGATGTAGATTTGTTGAGTTTTTATGAGATTTTAGTGTTTTAGACCATCATGGATGCTACTTTGAATTGCATTGTTGTTTTGTTAAATTTAGGTAAAATTCGTACAAGTTTGACAGAGTCGTGTAGAAGAAAAAGGACAAAATTTGGTGCTGTCAAGCTGGCGCTAAACGCCACTACCTGGGAAGTTGACAAAATTTTGAGAAATCTCTCTGTGAAGTTGGTGCTAAATGCCATGACTTGGCGTTTATTGCCAAGTGTCTCGTAACTCGTGCCAAGATTCTGCAGAGATGGTGCTAAACGCCATTCCTTGGCATTAGTATCAGGTGTCCAGAAACGTTAAAGATGCTCTCTGTTTGGTGGCGCTAAACGCCATTACTTGGCATTTAGCTCCAGACTCGTGTCAACAAGTCCTTCGAAAGACAAGTTTAGTTTTTAATTTTAATTTTTAATTTAAGAAAATATAATTTTTAGGGTTTTGAAATTTTAATTTTAGATCAATTAGGATTAGATGTAAAAGGAGAAAAAATTCAGCCCTGCGGGCTCTCTTCTCTTCTTCTCCCTCATTCTACACTTTTACACCTTTTACACTAGATTTTTCTCTAAGTCATGAGTAACTAAGCCTCCATTGTTAAGGTTTGGAGCTCTGTTTATTTTAATGGATTAATACTATTGTCATTCTACTCTTAATCAATGCACTGCTTAAAATTCAAGGATTGATTTCGTTCTTTATCTCAGGAATTAGAGTATATTAGAAGATAACTCTTTTTCTAATTAAATTCTTGTTGAATCTTGGAAAAGTTACATCATTAGTATTAAAGCTTGAAATCAATTCCCCATAACTCTATAATTATCTGGATTTAACGCGATACGTGACATATAATCGCCTCATTTTTTGGTACTTAGGGTTTGTGTGGCTCATGAATTAGAATTGAACTTAACCTTCTAATTTAAATTAAGTGACCAAAGAATTGGCTATTAATTGGATTAGAGTAGATTAAATTACTAAGGAATTAGAGTTTAATCACTTAAGGTTTGCTATGAATTGAATATTTGCATGATTAATGTAGTTGATAAGAATTATTAATCCGAAAATTTAAACATCTCCAAAGCCTTAATTGTTTCCCCATATTAGTCTCACAAACCATTCACTGTTGCTTTCTTGCACTCTCTGATTTATGTTTTATGTTATTTGAACTTGGAACCACTCCTTTTGGCTTGTCTGACTAACCTAATCTTTTAACTATTGTTGCTTAGTCCATTAATCCTCATGGGATCGGCACTCACTTACCTGAGTTATTACTTGGTATGACCCGATGCGCTTGTCGATTAGTTGTGGTATTCGAATTTTGCATAAATCTACTTTAGAATTATACCTGGATATACTACAACACTCTGGTTCAAAAGAATCCAACAAAAAATGAGAAAATTTAACTTTAGTATTGATCACTTGAACAAAAGGCTTTCATGATTTCAAGATAATCGGAGATGAGAAATCACTGGCAGTGAAGGCCAAGCTTAGTGATTGTGGAGAAAAGTCATTAACAATGGAAATTACAATAGTGTTGAGGAAATTGGAGGTGTTTGAGGGTGGTGATAAAGAATTTGATGGAATTATAATGTTGTTGTTGTTATTGTTGTTATAGGGTAGATTTCTACCAAATGTTGAGTAGAAACACACCATGAGATGAAACATGAGGAGGAGGAAGAGGAAGAAAGATGCACAAATTAGAGTAGTAGTTGACATTTTGTTTGTGAATTGTGATGATGTTTTTTCACTAATATATTGATGATATCTTTAGACTTTTATATTCCGATCATTCTCAAATGTAGGACTTTTGTATTTGTAGAAAGATATAAGTTGTATATTTTAATATATTTTGTCTTTTATAAATCAACTAGTGTATGTACTCGTATGTAAAACTTAGTTAATTTATAAATAATTAACTAATAAATTAGTTTATCTAAAGAAATTAGAAAATTAAATTTTATATTCTAGAGAAGTAAAAATATTTAAAAGACAAATTACAACATTAATTTTTAAAAATTTTGACCCAAAATTGAGTTAACGAGCTAAACCGATTGAATCTGACCCAAGTGAGCCTAAGCCCACTTAATACATCCCTGTATGAGGCTTACAATCACCCTTCTTTCCCTTCCCCAATTCATTTACACACTGAAGAGAGGAGGTGAAGCACAAAACCTAACCCTAATATCACTTCCATCTTCAATCTTTCATAACTTTCAATTTGAATCTCCGATCGCCGCACCGTTTGCGGCCACGCATTTGTCTCATCAAACTCTTCGATTCTAACTAAACAAAGTGGTAAAAATCTCTGATTTTTGTGCCCAGTTCTCTATTCCTTTTTGTTTTCACATTTTGGTTGTGGGTATTAAGAGATTTTGATAATTTTGGTAGTTTAGGTGCAATCTAGCCTTGAAAAATAGTTAGGTTTTACCCCAATCATTAATGGATAAGGTAAAGATTGTCTAAATTCTTGTGGTTGTAAATTTTGTGAACCGTAGTATTAACTTTGGTGAATTGTATGAATTAGATTGAATTTATGTGAAATTAGAGTTTAATCAGTGAATTGGAGCACTTAGAACTCAGCTTTGGTGGTCGGGACTTGTTGATTTTTTGTGAATCCTAGGCTAGTTGCCTTAAGATAGGTTGAATTGCATAAATTAGTTGATTGAAATGTATGTGATGTATAAATATTGAATGAAGTTTAAATGTGGAATGAATTGGTATGGTGGAGCTTGTGGTGACGTTATTAAATAAGGATGATTGTGATTTTATTGATGAGTAATAGAGAATTTGGTTGGATTTTGAATGGTGGATTGAATTGGTTTGAGAGTGAGTGATTAGGTTTGGGGTGAATGGGTTGATGATTCGAAATAATATTCGTTAGGTGTTGAAGGGTTGAAATTAGTATGATTGATATGATTAGGGTGTGGTTGGATTAGTTTTGAATTGAAAATTTTGGAAAAAACTAGAAGATTTGTAACTCTTGACAAAAACTAATTTTTGACCAATTTCGACGGGTCATAACTTGGCTTTCGAAACCCCCAAATTTGGCAAAACTTGTTTAAAATTAAACTTGGGTCCGTGAAGTTTATAATGTTTGAAGAAGGAACTAAATAGAATTTTTAACAAAAAAGTTATGCGCATTTAAATTTTGATGCAAAAAACTTATTTTTCTTAACTTAGTAGCTTTTTGGGAAGGTTTACATGCATGCGTATGTGACAGTGTTTCGCGTAAGTGACTTTGCTGCTTTGACATTCATACGTACGCGGTGTGTATCATGCGTACACGGAAAAGCTGCTCTGTCCAAAGTATTTGCGTACACGGGGGTGGTCCGCGTACAAGACTTCGTTAAATTTCAAACCATACTTACGTAGGTGGCATGCGTATGCATGACCATCCTGTTTTGTCAAAAGTGTATTTCTGAGTTTCAACCATTCCTCTAACTTTCCAAACCTCTGTAACACCTGTTTAAAGTATGAAAGCTAGTGTTTAGGCCATGGGACAAGCGAGAAGGTACGGAAAAAAGATAGTTTCTATTATGAATTTAGAGCCGGTGACTTAGGACTATAAAGCACTAGGGGTTGATTAGCTAGAGTGGTTTCGTGGAGTGTATTAAGTGACTAAAGAGAATATATCAGAGTATAGTAAAGATAAGTTTGAAGAACTATATGTTAATTATAAATACAAAATTTGGGCGTGATTTTATTATAAATGTGACTATTTCATCTTGAGTATTCTTTCTTAAAAGTGCGACCTCAGAGAGATGGTGAAAGGTGAGGATCCCCTTCTTTGTGCCTCTTGGTATTGTAAAATTGCCTCCAGCGAGATGGTGGGAGATTAGGATTCCCTCTTTTATTCCTCCTAGACATATGAGAACGTACCTCCTGGATAGACACAAGAATTGTGGTTTTGTCCCACTTGCTCTGTAACACCCTAATTAGCCTAAGCCTTACCTCGTGTCGTAAAGCAAAGGTTAATCAAAGGTTACGACAGTTCTAAGCTTTTACATATATTATATAGAAGGAATTAATAATATCTAGAAGCCCGATAAAGAATATAGCTCAAAAATAGGATTTCAAAAGCGCAAAACGTACAAATGAAGCTACTAACTTTAAAGCATACGCAACATATATAGAGTAACAAAACACCATAGTATAATAGTATGACATCATAAGAAGCTAGCCATGACTCGCGGAGTTTGAGCCGGCCAGCCATATACAGACCATGTATGAAACCAGATAGTAAAAACTGCTTATACAAGTTTTGTTCTCTCAATACAAGCCTCTAGGCCAAAGTAAAATACAAAAGTGAGAGACATATATGTAATAAATCAAAAGACTCCAAAACATATCCAGATCCTCCGCTCTTATCACCAATCAGACAACTCATCGAGGTGGGTTGCGACCTGCATCTGAAAAATACAACAGAATATGGTATGAGAACTGGAGGTTCTCAGTATGGTAACAGTGCCCAGTGATGTAGGATATAAGACCCCGGGACACCAAAGGCAATCCTAGACTCCATATCCATCACAAGAATTCAAACTTAAAGCATTCTAAACCAAAACAACATAATATGTAATTCCTTAATACAACTTAAGCCGTAGTACCATAACAGGGTAATCTATCTTAGGAAATTTCTACTCTAATCAAACACCGTTGTCCCACAACCTTCACCAATCGATCCGCTATGCGATCCCATCGCCACCGACTTCCGAACCTCCTCAGCTCCAGCATGGCACAAGTATATACAATACAAGTAAAACACAAGTAGAGGAATATATAACAATTAATACAAGTAGCAATTAGACATGTTTAACATATAGGGAGAAGCAATAGCAAGTCGGCAAAGCATACAAACAGGTAGAAAATGCATATGATGAATGCCTGCCCTACTGGCTGTGATATCAAATTGTTGGTTCAACTGCCAACCTGACAGATCTCCATGGAGATGATGCCCTTCGGATTTATGGTGTGGGAACCCCCGAGATATAGTGCTCGGATCACTATCCAGGGTTTTGCGCCTGTACGCTCTGATAATCCCAAGGAATGGGAGCGGGATCTATTGCTACCAATCTCACATCTAAGCGCAAGCGGAACGAACCACCGCCCTTACGCCGCTGCCGCTACCTCGACAGGCGGGATCCAACTTCGGCCCCTGCCAGGCGCATAGCGTCTCATAATCTCAATAAAAAGTGATACAGTGGTTTTCAAAAATATTTTTAGTACAAGATGGATCCATCACTTCATTCAGAGTCCTTGACTCTTTTCAACCACTGTTCTTTCACATTTCAGTTCCTTGCTTTCACATCTCATTCATCAACCATTCATCACACATCATCAAACCTCCCCAGTATAACAAAAACCTAGTACTCCTTTTGCTAACTTTTTCCAAATAATAGTTTCTAGAACGCTTAAACCATTTCCCATGTTTGAACGCCCAAAAATATGCCCAAAAGTCTTAAAAAGGTGTTATGGAAGCTTACAACCTCGTCGGGAAGGTGAAATAGTTGAAAACAAAGCAAAATTTGAGAAACAGGGTGTGTGCGTCCGCACAGGGGTGTGTGTGCGCACGCCCAGGAAAGTTTTAAAAGTGTGCGTACACACAGGTGTCAAAAGATAAAAGGGTGTCTTCACTCGCACAACCTGTGCCAGTGCCCCCAACAGATTGGTGTGCGCACAGGTTGCAATTTTCAATTAGTGTGCGCGTGCACAAGCCGTGCGAGTGCTGCAAGCAGATTGCCTGCCTCTGCACACAGGTCTGTGCGTGCGCACAGGACACCATTTACATAGAGTGTGCGTACGCACCAGGCTATGCGTGCGCACATACCAGAAAACTCAAAAGTCTGCAACTTTGCAGAATTTCCTGTTTTCAACACCAATTTTTGATTGATCGTAACTTCCTCTACGAAATTCCAAATTTCACAAACTTTATACCGGTTTAAAGTGTTTTCAAAGATCTTTAATTATAAACAAATTTCAACGAATTTTGAAAACCCAAGGCAAAATATATGATCAAACAAAGTTCACAAAAATTCATCTTTTACCCAAAATCATAATTTCCACAATTGCTTATAAAACACAACCAAATGCCAAATCAAACCATTCTAAACCCCACTTTCCATCAAAATCAACCCTCTATGTCATACCACCCCAAAATTATCACATTTTTCCTTCACTTTACCTCATCCACAACATCAATATCAATATATCTCATATATCAAAATTCATTAACAATTTTCCAACAATATTACCAATCAATCATCACCAATATCACATTTATCAACATAATCCACTACTCAACTTCACAAATTATTCATCCTCATCATATCATTACTAATAATCATTATCAACTCAAAATCCATCATTTCATCAAACATCATCATACAAATGCATCCAACAACTCATCAATCATTCAAATCCAATCCTATCTTATGGGTCACTAGCCTAAGTGTCCATGAATATTATATACTACATAGAAAAAACCAAAACCATACCTTGGCCGATTCTCAATATGAACCAAATGAGTTTTCAACCAAAATCCAACCACCAATGTAGCTCCAACAAGCACCAACAAGCCCCAAACTCACAATAATCAACCTATATACATATAAATCACCAAAAATCAACCTAGGGCTCAATATAAATCAAAAGTTCACAAGAGATCAAAGCCTCTTACCTTTCCCAACAGATTTGGATGTCAAAACCCAAAGCTAAGCAAGGATTAAAGTGAACCTAAACATCAAAAATCACAAAAACTCACTTAATCCAAAACCCTAGGTACCCGAAATTTTGGAGAGAAGAACTGGAAGGATTTTGAGCTTACCTCTAGAGTTTCTTGGATGGATTTTGTAGAGCTCTTCACAAGGAACGCGTAGCCGCTGACGTCACGCAAATCAAAGCTCTATAGCTCAAGATATAAGCTTGGGAAGATTGAGGTGAAAAGGGTTTTCTTCTTCCTCTTCCCCCTTTCTCAATTTCTGAAGTGTGTGTGTGTTTATGAGGCTAGGATTCATTAAATGAACCTTTATATATGTTGGACTTGGGCCCAACTTGGGTTCAGTTCAACCCGTTAGCATTTTTAGCCCGTTTGGCCCAACTTCGGGCCGAACCTTTAAAATTAACGCCCGATTTTCCATTTCTAATATTTTTCTAAGGTTTTTTAACTGTTTCCACTTTTTCTCGTGCAGCAACAGGCAAACTTGAACCGGTTTAATTGGTTCAACTACCGGTTTACAGTTTTTCATATTTTTTCGCAAAAAACACATTTTCTGACTCAAAAAGACCCACTAAGTCCAAAAATGATGTTTAAAACCTCAAATTCTCACTCTAACTTTTTGGAATCAAATTTGGGCATTATAACCACTTAATTAACTGGTTCGATTAATTACGGTTCTTACATGCTCCAGGTTAGTTGGTTGAGGCTCCCTGGATAGATGGAAGGATTGTGGTTCACCTTACTTGCTCCAGGTTGAGATAGTTTGAGATACCTAGGTTGATGCAAGGATGTGGTATGCCCCCACTTACTCCAAGTTGAGGTTATTTTGAGCTTTCTGGGTAAATGTAAGGTTTTAGTTCACCCCACTTGCTCCAGGTTGGTAATTTCAATTTATCTGTGTCTCCTTGGGTAAACGCACTGGCTCACCCCCCGCTGCTCCAGGTTGAGATTGAGATTCCTTTGGCCCTGCCTGCACGATGAATGATTGAATAATTATATATACCTATGCTTTTGAGAATATGCGCTGCGGGACTATCCAGGGTTCGCTGCCGAATATGTCGGAATTGGCTATATAACCGACAGATGATATCATTGGCCATAGGGTAGACATCCATCATGTGCATTTGTATGATTTGTTTGAGTATGCATATTTTTTGTGTTGCATAATTGTTTATCTATGTCTATATGCTACATAAATTAAATATTGTATCTATTTCCTTAATTGTGTATTACTTGTATGCTGTGTATGTGTTTGACCTTGAGAGATCCCTCAAGTGGTGTAGAAGAGTTGGCGGTTGTTTCACCTGGTGATTGGAAGGTTTGTAGAGAGCTAAAATTGAAAGGATAGATTAGAATTCTAAGATAGAATTACCATATTTCAGGTTAGTGAGAACTCTAGGTTTTGATCTAGGTTGTAGAAGTTTAGGATTGCCTTTGGCTTTCTAGAGCCTTATATATTATCTATTGGGCACTATTATCATACTGAGAACCACATGCTCTCATTCTATACGTATTTGTTGTATTTCAGATGTAGGACATGAGACACTATGCTAAGCGTGCTGGAGACCCTTACAAAAGCGAAGATCTACTTTTGGAGTTTTTATTTCATGTATTTAACTTATATATATATATATATATATATATATATATATATATATTCTCTACTGTTATATTAAAACTTGTATCGTCCCTCCTAGAGGTTGACTTGGAGAATCAAGACTGGTATTTTATCTTTTAGTTTGATTTTGGGTTGTATATATATTTTTCTAGCCGGCCTTTGCTTCGCAGGTCGAGTCTAGAGCTTGATTATGTATCTCTGTGTTATATATGTCTCTTCGATTTTTCTGTACAAGCCTTCTATCTTGGCACCTTTCGAGTGTGACGTGTATTTCAGTGTTCCTTTATCATCCTTTTTATTTCAAAGCTCCTAGATACCTTATCTTTGATTTACATACATACATACATATGTATGTATGTATGTATGTATGTATGTATGTATGTATGTATGTATATGTACATATTTTATTTTAAGAGGTCGTGGTGTCTCACTACCTTTCATATACAACCTAGGTATAAAGTTCTATGTGGTAAGGTGTTACATCGTGCATAAAAAATTATTTTTTGTATTTATATTTGAAATATGTTTCTAAAGAAAATTTTTTATAAACATAGTTAAACTTATTTAACATATTTTTTATTTATGTAATTATACATATCCCAATGAATTGCTTTGTAAAATTCACAGAATGTAAATCTCAACTTAGGTCCATTTCTATTACACATTAAAACAAATTTTAAAACAACTTACATCAAATTTAATACTTAACGCATAATATTACATATTTCTTCCTTCTCAAATTAACCATCTCTTTAGCATTTTTTATTTATTGAAAAGTTGATGTCTTTAAATGTATTTTTTTAAATACAACTTTTAATAAATTTTAAAATAAAATAAATAAATAATTTGAAAATGGAAGAATATCACATTGCATTGAATACATTTTCATCTTTGCATTAATGCATTAAATGAGGTTTAATTTATTATGATTTTAATGATAAATTACATTGACCGCCATGCACTATGTTATGTCTCTATTTGTATTTTGTAAAGATATACTAACAGTTTTATATATTTTGTATGAATAGTTGATTTGATGAATGATTTTTGGTGTACATTTAAAATGGTTGATATCAATCTAAATCTTACTAAGATTTTTTCATGATTCTAGTTAACATGTATCCTAGGAACATATATTAATATTAGTTATTAATAAAAACTTTTTATTTTTATTAAAAAATATATAATAAATATATTAAAAATTTAAATTTTATATATTTTCCCATAAAATACTCTTAATTAATGATCATATCCTTATATCTTTGAGTTGAAAGAATGTAAATTCAAGTTTTCAGTTATTGTGGGTGCCTTTTTGCCTTCAAGAAAACAAAAATGTTAGACAACCAAATTTACGTACGTGCCTTTTTGCCTTTGTTCCTTGTTTTTAACTAAATCTAACCAAGACAAATTTACATACGTGTACTTCTTCAATATTTTTGTTCCTCCTTCTTCCTTCTCCTTCTCTTCTTCCTTCTCTACTATTATAATTATCATCATCTCCTCTTTCTTTTTCTATTATTTTTTCATTTAATTTATTCTCATCCTTCATTTTTCTCTTCCTCTTTCATTATCATCATCACCATCGTCAACTTTTCTATCATCATCGTCATTTTTTTTCTTAGTTCAATATCACATGACAAGCGAAAATCAAAACTCACGGATAGCGATACGTGCACCGGATCGTTCAAGTAACACTACGGTGAGTGGATATCATTTTCACGAGGATTAAAGGATTGAGCAAGCAATTATCAGATTAAATACCTAATTAGATTAAAATAACCTAGATTGATGAGAGCAGAACTTGTATCTTGTTTGGAATCTTGAGTGCTTGGGAGGCAGTGAACTTGGATGTTGATTGAGAGAAGACAATGATGATGAGAGTCAACGACTTCGGAAATGTTTATGCTCTTAAAAAAATCAAACGTTGTTTACTTATTTTGAAGTATGCAAAGATCTTTCACGACAAATCTTTAGTAACTAATTTTCAATTTCTTAATTAGTTCCTCAGTTTCACTTTAATTAAATAGTCGTTAGTTAATTAATTAAAGAGGTTAAGCACAAAAATTGATTTAGTTTCTTAAGAAGATTTAAAAATAGTCCTTAAGTCAAATTGTATGTCACGTATTCAAGATGGCCCTATCCAATTAAAACATAGAAGAAAACACAATTTTTAAAAGTTGCTCTAGTCCGAATTATATGTCACTTATTCAAAATTGGATTGATTGAAAATCATGTATGTGTCGCACACTAATTGAACCATTATTCCTAGCCGAATTCAAAGAGCCATCTAAAAGATTTTTTTCAAGCTTTAAATCAAATATTAAAATTTCCAATTATAATAAAAGAATTCGAAAGGGATTAACATACCTTCCGATACCTCTAATCCGAATGAAGAATGAATAACCCAATTATAAAATAGATAAATGTAAGACTTCAAAATAAAATAAACATAGATTAATAATCCATAGAAAATATAGATAGAGTTCCTAAACATAGATTAATAATCCATAGAAAATATAGATGAGGAACGTAATGTCATTCTCTGTGAACAAGGTTCACTTATTTATATTTATTTCTAGAATTCAAATTCAAAATATTCTAATCTCATCTTTCAGAGGAAATGATAAATAACTAATTACTAACTTCAACTTCAAATTCAAAATAATGATTCAAATCAAATCCTAACAACCAAATCTTTTATGTTTCTAGAAAGAATTAATAACCAATCTTCTGGAGTCTTTAATGTTTTGGATGTGATTAAGGCTTCTAATGATGTGGATAATTAGTCTTGGGCCTCAATTGTTGCTTCTTGAGAATTGTAATCATCTTTAATCCGGACTTGTATTCGAGAAAATTAAGCAAAGCCTAAAATTCTCCTTTTTAGGAATACACATACGTTGGGCGTGCAAGAGGTTAGGATAGGGCCACCAGGCATGAAGGATAATTTGCCGGGCGTGGGGTAGTTCGTTGGGCGTGGAGAAGGTCTGCCAGTCGTGGGTCCTTGTCTGCCGAGCGTGTATGCTTGGGAGCCTTTAGGTGTCCAAGTATATTTCTTAAGGCACGATTTTTATTCCTTAAGCCATCCTTTTTTTGTACTTGTGTGTTTCTTTTGAACAAGATCTATTTCTTGCTTGCTTTTTAGCCAAAACTCCTAAAAACATAAAAACACTATCTTAACTCCAAATATTTGATTATTTATTAAATTTTTTTAGAAAACAGAAGAATTTTGATTAAAACCTAAGAAAATGAATGCAAAAGAAACACTAAAAATCGCTTAAGATGACATGTCATCATCACATAATTTCTATGTTATAATCAAGAAACTTCTGTGTCAAAATTTAGAAATTTTTCTGTGTTACACTTAAAAAAGTTTCAGTACTATATTTCTAATAAATTATGCACAATTCAAAACTCATCTCCCCCTCTTTGTGTTATTATCATAATCTTTTTCTTCTTTTTCTTCTTCATTTTCTCCTTCATGTTTTAGCTGCTCATAATTCTTTTTGTTTTACCTTGTTAAGAAGACTAAAATTATGAAAAGGAGAAGGAAAAAATCAAACAATGAAAAAGTTGAATGATAAGAAAAGTACATTATTTAGATAGAAATGATACAAAATATTTTGGTGAATGACACAAAAAGTCTTTAAAGGACTATAAATTAAGAATTTTCTTATAACTTTTAGTTGGTTAAGAAATTTTGTTTCACGGTTAAGAAATTTCTTGTGTCAAGGTTAAGAAATTTTGATACTATTTTTGTTTCCGATAACTTTTACTTGGTTAAGAAATTTTAAATGTCACGGTTAAGAAATTTTTGTATCAAAATCTAGAAATTTTTTATGTCACATATAAAAAGTTTTGGTGCTATTTTGCTAATAAATACTCTACAATTCAAAACTCTCATCCTTCTCTTCTTCATCATCATTGTCAACTGCTTCTTTTTTTTTTCTGTATCTTCTCCTTATTTCACCTTTTCATACTTTTTTGTTTCACTCTTTTTAAGAAAAATTAGAAAAGAAAAAGAGAAAAAAAATCAAATATAGAAGAAGAAGTAAAAAAGCCACCGTAACAACAATAGAAAAATGACATAGAGGAGGAAATACACGAAGAAGAAGGAACGCAAAAAAGAAAAAATGCATGATTCATGCACATATTGTGTGAGTGATTTTTATTAGGTTTAGAACAAATTAATTAGACTTATTTGACAAAAATGCTTGGATGTATAACAAAATTGCAATAAAAAATGGAAGATTTTGCATTTATCAGATATAAGTGTGAAAGTGAAATTTGAATGAAATGTTCCATTTTTTTTACCTTAATGTATGGTTTCTACCCTAATTGCTTGTAAAGTTAGCCACATCCCGTAGTTATTAGTATTAAATTATTATGAAAAATATTTATGTGATAAAATTAAAATCTTTAGAAGTATTTTATCAAAAATACTTGTATTTAAACATGTGAAAAAAATAGAATTAAAAGTAATGCATCTAAAGATATTGAGAATTTTGAATTTATAAAAAAATGAGAAAAACTTAGTAAATAATTTGATGCATGACATTCAAGTTGAGAGAGTAAAATAAGTCACTTAGTGCAAGTTCAAGAACTAATTTAGTACATTTACAACGATGACATAGCGAATAACATATAGATGAATAATGTTATGGCACGTGACGCAAGCAAACACATGGCCAAATAGCATTGTAACACGTGGCATAATCGTCCACATCAGCATGCTACATGTCATTGATGGACACATCATCATACCATACGCATGGCAAAACCATAAAATAACACGTGACACTAATAGTCCATGTCATCAAGCCACATCAACACGTTGTTAACTAAAAATGGGTTAGGGACTAATGTGATGCACTATTAACAGTCTCAAAGGTGTAGTTAGAATCTCAAAGACAATTTTGTGTGATTTTCAACTCTTACTTGAAAATTGCCTTTTCTTTACTTTAATAGGAAAATGTCGGTGCAACCGTGCAAGCACATGATCCCTATCCACCCAAGCGCAAAATATTTTTCTAAGTTTTTTACTTGATGGCATTCAAATTTCACTCCGTGACATTATTAAACCTAAATATAGCATATCAAATAATATATCGCATCAAACTAACCAATAAGTCAAAATTAGAGTTAATTTTCAAAGTGGTCTCTGAGATTGACGTCGAGCACCAAAATTGTCTATGGAATTCTAATTGTACTAATTACATCGCTGAGACTGGAAAACGTATACCACGTTAGTTCCTAACCCATTTTCCGTTAATGGCTTGCTGACTTGGACCATAGTGACACGTGTTACTTCATGATTTGGCCACGTGTAGTAGTATAATGATTATTCAATCAGTGACATATGGCATACTGACGTGGATGGTTGTGTCACGTGTCAAAATCCTGATTAACCACGCGTCAACTTGTGCCATAGGTCGCAACATTATTCATCTGTTATGTTATCATTGTAAATGCACCAAATCGGGCCCTGAACTTGCACTAAGTAACTCATTTTAGTCCTTTAAATTGAATATCGTGCACCAAATGGTTATCATTAAAATATCCAAACAAGATCGAAACTGGGCTCCAACATTTTTGGTGAGATTTTTTTAATAATGGTTTTTGGAGTTTAAAGTATTAAAAAATAGATATAGCAACGTTAATTAATCGGATCAATCATTTGTTAAATAACACAAACAGTTTTAATAGCTAGTAGATGTAGTTAACACTCATTAACCAATATCCGAATCCTGGTTTGTAAAAACCTTTATTTATTCATCAAATATGTACATATATATTAGCACATAGACCAAGTAGTGGTCCTTCTCCAATTTCGGTTATCCCAGCTATGATAAGGACCATCAGCTTTCACAGACCAAAACACATTTCGATGGCCAGCATCTACCTTAGGATTATACTTGGCTATACTACAACACTCCGGTTCAAAAGAATCCAATCGAAAATGAGCAAATTTAATTTTAGTATTGGTCACTTGAACAAAAGGCTTGCCTGGTTTTAAGATGATCGGAGATGAAAAATCATTGGCAGTGAAGACCAAGCTTCCTGATTGTGGGGGGAAGTCATTAACAATGGAAATTGTAACTGTGTCGAAGAAATCGGAGGTGTTTGAAGGTGGTGATGAATAATTTGATGAAAAGATAATGTTGTTGTTCTTATTATTATCATTATAGGGTAGAGTTCTACCAAATGTTGAGTAGAAACACAGTATGAGATCAAGAATGAGGAAAAGGAAAAGGGATGCACGAATTGGAGTAGTAATTGACATTTTGCTTGTGAATTGTGATGTTTTTCCACCAATATATAGATGATATCTTTAGATTTTATATTCCTATCCTTCTCAAACACAGGATATTTGTATTTGTAGACATATAAATTGTATACTTTAATACATTTTGTCTTTTATAAGTCAATTAGTGTATGCGCTCATGCATAAAAAATGTTTATTTTTTTGTATTTATGTTTGAAATATGTTTCTAAAGAATTTTTTTTATAAACATGGTTAAACTTATTTAACATCTTTTCTTTTTATGTGATTCTATATATACTCAATGAATTGCTTTGTAAAATTCTAATAGAATGTGAATCTCAATTTAAGTTTATTCCCATAACACATTAAAATAAATTTAAAAACAACTTATATCAAATTTAATACTTAACACATAATATTACATATTCCTTCCTTCTCAAATTAACGATCTCTCTTGCATTTTTTTATTTATTGAAAAGTTGATGTATTTAATAAATCTCAAAATAAAATAAATAAATAATTTGAAAAGAAGAATACTAAATTGCATTGAATACATTATTATCTTTGCATTAATGCATTAAATGCGGTTTAATTTATTATGATTTTAATGATAAATTATATTGACCTCGATGCACTGCATTAGGTCTCTATTTGTATTTCGTAAAGATATAATAATATTTTTATATATTTTGTATGAATAGTTAATTTGATGACCGATTTTTTAGTTACATCTAAAATAGTTGATATCTATATCTTACTATGATTTTTTTATGGGTCTAATAACATGTGTCCTAAGAAAATATATTTATCTATTTTATTATATAAAAATTAGATTTCTGCACTTAATAATAGAGTTGACGTGGCATGCTTCGGAGAGTGTTTTTCGATTTAATTATTTTAACTTATTCAATACAATTTATTACCATGATTAATTATATCAGCTAATTGATTTAATTAAATATTAAATATCAATATAATTTATTATAATATATATTATTTAATTAATTTTACTACATTAATTATAATTTATTATATTAGTTAATTAATTTATTCATTTATAAAGTCTGAAATAAAATAAATAATTTGTTGTTTATTCTAATTAAATTCAATAAATTTAATTATACATTATATACGAATTAATAATAATTTATAAATCACTCTCATTTATAATATTCAATAAAATAATTTGTAAATCATTTTATATTATATATATATTAACGAAATATTATATATATCTTAATGTGTTAATTAAATATTATATACGCACAGAAAAATAAATACAAAGATAATTTATATAATATTAATAATATTATATTAGCACGATAATTTTTTTGTTTTGATATCATATAGTATTGATAATGATAATAATATTATTATATAGTATTATATAAACTTTCCAATATTAGTATAGAAAATTAGAAAATTATTTCTTATAGCAATTACTCTTAGTGAAATAGTGTGTCCCTTATATAGTATTGATAATTGTTGCTTAATTTAAAGTAATTGTATATCGTATCTTAAATTTATTTTTCAATAATGATCTAAATAGATAAATCTAATTGAATTGAATGATTATATAAAATATTTTATAGTATTAATATACTAAAATTAAATTTATTTTTCGGTACAAAATTTTATAGGAGAATTTTATACAAGATCAAGTTATTTTTTTATTTGTTTTATCTGTGTTATTTTATTTAATTTTAAGTAGCGTCATATTTACAATTACCGCCAGTATGATATTTTATAAAATATGAAAATCAATTTTTTTTATAATTTAAATATCAATGTCTGAGTTAATTTTAATTTAACTTTTTAAAATTAACGTTATCTTTCATTTAGATCTTAATTAATTTAAAATACAAAAATACTAATCTATGATTTTCTCTTTAAATAATAATAACTTTAATTTATTTACTGTTTTTTTTATATTTTGTTTAGCAAAGATAATATATGGATTAGGATGGAATTAAAAAACACTCTATATGATGCATGTTTGACACTGATAAATTCATATGAAATAGAAAAAAAGAAAATAGAAAACTAAAGAACACTGAGTTGAATGATGTAAACTGTAAACAGATTCATTGAAACCAAGTGTCTATGTATTCTTATGTCTCATCTCATTTTTCAAAGTTCAAACACATTTTGAATGTACAAATTTTAATTATATTTGTTTTTTTTCTCTTCAATAAATACTACCATCTCTTCCTATTTTTGTTATAGGCTTGTCTTTTATTTAAAAAACACAAAAAAATGTAAAAAGAAAAATCAAAGAAATTAAAACTATTATTAGATTTTAAAAAATTAAATACTCTTTTAATTAAATATCTATGTAATTCCTATCTAAATATAAATTGTATTTTAATATATTGAGTGGTAAATATAAAAAATATATATAATAGATAAGTTAAAATAACGAATAATGAGATATCTATCTATTCTATTATATAAAAATCGAATTTTTGCACTTAATGATAAAGTTGACGTGGCATGCTTTTTAGAATGTTTCCTGATTTATTTCTTTTAACTCATTAAATACAATTCATTACGGTGGATTAATTATATCAACTAATTGATTTGATTAGATATTTAAGTATCACACAATTTAATAGTATGTATATCAATTAATTGAATATAATTATTAGAGTATACTTAACATCAATTAGATCAATTAGCATTATTTAACATATCTGAATATTTATTATAGGATATTACGTATTTATTATTTCGATTCTCTTAGCACCTATAAATATCCTTCTATATTGTACCATTCTACATAACTTGAATACACACAAACCTTTTCTCTACTGCTCTCTCTTACCCTTTCTAATAATAATAAATACAATTTAATTTAGTAAGAAGTTCATTATTTTATAGTCTTCTATAAAATAATCTTTTTATCACTTTGGATATTTTAACTATTTTTTCTTTTTTTTTCTCTTTACATGTAATTTTGTTGTGCGTTAAATTTGTTTATTTAATGATGAAATATACTCATGTTAATTCTATCATATAATAGTTTATTTTTCTCCTATGTAATTTGATTTGTATAGTTACTATTGATCTTACTGTTTTTGATCTTGCTGTTTTCATTTTCTTGAATTGTTCTTTATTTTTTTTATGACTTGATAAATTAAAAAAAATCAAAGACAAGAAAAAAAGATGGCCAAAGACTAAGGTTAGAAGCCTAAAGCAGCAACATCATTCCTCAGCATTATTATTATTAATATGAACTTTATTATTTTTTTCTAACATTCTTTGATACAAGCTTCATTTTTTTCTTAATTATTATTAATACTTTTATTCTTTTCTTCTCTAATTATAAATCTCCTTATAATAATTTTTTGATAGGATATTTTTTGGTCTAATAAATTTTTTTGTCAAAAATAATTTATATTAGAAAAAAATACAAATTAAATTTGAAAATTCAAATTTAAATAAGATGTGCAAAGAATAACTATTGAATTCATTTGGTCGATTTAAACACTTTGTATTATCGTCATTGAAAATTTTAAATATTATTATAAAATTCTAGATATTTTTATTTTATTGTTTGTAAATTATATATTATACCATGTATTTGAAGAGTTTCATCTTTTTTAAAATAAGTGTGACATTATATACTTTTTTAGATACATTAAATGAATAATAAAGTTAAAGTGAGTAACAAAATTGATTATATAATAAGATACAAATTTTTAAAATTTCTAGCGCAATTAACAAATTTTTAGTTTCAAAATAAATGTTTACTCTATTCTTTTACCTTTTATTTGATTTTTTATAATTTTTTTTATTTTTTTAATTAATTATGATTGTAATAATTCATCATAAATTTGTGTTTTGTAGAAAAAAATTTATCAATCATGAAATATAAAAGACTTAACCAAAAAATTTAAAAAATATTGATTAATAACAAAATAAAAAATTATGAATTGTGCTTTAATTATGTTGTAAAATATAAATTGGGACTATTTAAAATTAATTTTTTATTGTTAATGTTAACTTCAATCATAATAAGGTAAAAAGTAAAAATTGTATATAATAATTTAATTTTATTATTTATACTAATAAAATTATTCTTTAATGTATTACATCCTATTATTTTTATTCATTGATAATCTTTAATTGTCTATTTTCAATAAAAATTTGAATTGATTAAATTAATTTTTTTCAATTAATAATATAATTATTGTGATATTTACTTTGTTCAATAATATTTTTTAATTTATTTAATCTGATTAATAATCTCTTTCTTATTTTATGATAATTTAACTAATCAAAGTTAATAAATTTTAGTTATTTTAATTCTTGCAATTTTTATTATAATAATGTATTTCTATTAATGTATTAATATAATTTTAACATTTATATGTCATTAATAATAATAATTTTATTTTAAAGTGATATTTTATTCGTAATATATATATATATATATATATATATATATATTAAAAGATTAAGATTATGATACATTATCATTATTTTATTTTTTTTATTTTTTGATATCAATTCAGATGTTTAGCTTCTTTTTATTATTATTTTTTATTCTCTTATTCTATGTGTTTATTTCCATAAATCTTGCTAAGTTAAATAAGGTACTGTATATCTTCTTTTTATTCTTCTTTTATATATACATAAAATTTATTAAATTATTTCTCTCCCATCTAATAATTTTGTTTCTTTTATATTTATATTTCTTTCCTTCAATATTTTATTGGTTCTTATTTTTTTAAATTTAATTTTAATTTATGTATTTGTTCTTACTATACCTATTTTTTTATTTATGTGTAATATACATTCTTATATATGTTATAGAAATATGATTTGATTCCATTAAATTGTCAAATTGTTTTGAAAAATCTAAAGCTAAAGCACAAAAATATATTTATAGATATTTTACTTTAATTTTTTAACTAAAAAATATAATATTTTTTTGTCATATTTGTTGGAATTCTAAGTTAAATATGAATATTAATTTTTGAAATAGAATAAATATATTTTAAATCTTTTGCATCTAATAATAATATTCTATCAATATTAGAATTATTTAGATGGATAAGTAACAGTGAATATAGAATTATCTAGGATGGTTACAACTAAGTACATTTTTTTATTGAAAATACGAATTTAAAAATATTATATTCAATCTCAATAGTCAACCTCTCATTGAACCATTGTATTTTCAAAAGATTTTTGAAAAAATGAAATAGTTTTAAGTGTATAATTTTTGTAAAAATTTAATTAATCTAAGATATTTATTATCATTTATTAAAAAAGGAAATTGAAATGTCTGGGCTCAAAGCGACGGCGACTAAGTGATGAGTCTGTGGAAGAAGAAGAGAAGAACTTAACAGACTCACAATTAGAGAGAGAGAGAGAGAGGGGGAAATTTACTTAGAGAAAAGGGACTCGGCAGGAGAAAGATGGCGACGGGCTCAACAGCAACGGTAACGGGATGAGCAGCAATGATGACATGAGCTGTGAACAGTGACGGACCCAGAAAAATTTAGTAATTGGGGGCAAAAATATAATAAAATTTAGGTATAGATATTTTTTTTTGCTTCCCACGATACTCAATAAGTTAAGGACTAATCTGTCATGAATTTGAATTCCATTTAAGAATCTACAATTGGCCAGCAACGAGTTACTATACATACAAGACGGAATTCGAACCCTCAATACTTACTTAAGCGAACGACTAAGTTGATCACTTGACCAATCCAAATTAGTTTATATATATTCAAATTTTAAAATTAGAACTATCTAATACATATTGATAAGAACTAGAAATATACACACAATTATTATTATAATATTTAAAATAACAAAAAAATATTTACAAGGACTTTTTTTATTTTTAACATGACTAAATATTATTTTTTATATATATTTATTTTAAAAAATTATTTTACTTGTTATTATCTCATATTTAATTATCAAATCTACTTATTATAATTTTTATAGTATAAATAAATTTTTTAACCAAAATAATTACAATATATTAATATATAAATAATATATTTTTTTATCTTAAATAATTTTTAAAAAATACTAATAATTTAAGTTGTATTTAATTAGAAAACTAATTTTTAATTTAATTATTAATTAATTAACTAATATAATAAAATTAATTATCACTATTTTTGAGTTTATTTATTTATTTTTCATACTAAATCAAATTTAACAATATTATTATTATTATTATTATTATTATTATTATTATTATTATTATTATTATTATGTGTTAAGTTTAACAAAATATTTTTTAACATAAAATACAAAAGAACTATTTATATTTTATTTTGAGACAAATATAATATAATAAGTGGTATATATGTATATAAGTATTAATTTTTTTAAAAAAATTTTGTGGGGAAAAATGCCCCCTCTATATTAAACGTGGGTCCATCCCTAGCTGTGAAGGAAGATAGGAGTTGTGAAGGGGTAGGCGGCGATGAACTCAGCAACAACGATGACAGAAACTATGCGGTGTTTTGTGAAGAAGCCGAGAAGAAGAAGATTCCGGGTGAGGATGACTGAGTTTATCTTGCATGGCTATAGAGCATAGACTGAAACTATGAATCACTGAATCTGTGATGTGAGGCAAATCCTAATTCCTAAAAATTGTTTATATATATATATCTGGGGCGGGTACACCGTAAACCCGATCATGCCCTGTCCTGAGCAAAATCTACCCCGACTCGGATCAAGTTATTACCCTATCCATCCGGGTATGGACGGATCGGGTACCCGCGTATTCGGAAACTCCTGCCAAGTCTAACCACGTATTGATACTCCATTTATTAAGGGTTTATCGCTAGCCAATGGATTGCTATATACACAAGGCGAGATTCTAACTCCTAATAGTTGTTTAAGCGGACGAGTGAGATGATCACTTAACAAACTCAAATTGATTAAGATAAATACTAATTATTTTTAATATTTTAATATTAAAAATTTTGAGAGTTTGATTTTAATTATAACTTTGTAAAATATTTATAATAATAATTACTATATGTATTATTTAATTTTCTAATAAATTTTTTTATATAATGTTATGTATTATTTCGTACAGGGTACGGGAATATACACCAGTTAATATTAGTTATTAGTAAAAACTTTTTATTTTTTAATATATAACAAATACATTAAAAATTTGAAATTTATATATTTTCCTATAAAATATTCTTAATTAATGATCATATGCTTAGATATTTGAGTTGCATTAATGTAAATTCAATTTTTCATTTATTGTAGGTGCTATTTTGCCTTTTAGAAAATAGAAATGCTAGACAACTAAATTTTTTTAACTAAGGCCCAATTTGGATAAATAACTTAATTAAATTCCTTTTAAAAAAATAGTTTAAACAATAAATGCTTATATTAAAAGTAACTTATAAATAAGTTATTTTGTGTCTAGTTTTTTAGTTCTAAAAGTGTTTATTTTAAGAGAAGAGTGATAAAAAGCTTTTTATTATAAGAGAAGTAATTTTTTTAATTTCTCTATAAGCACTATAACTTTTTAGAAAGTTGCAATTTGGTTTTGAAAATTATACCAGACATTAATACTATATATTTTCATAAGTTAAAAGTAAAAAAATAAAACAGTAACTTATGAACCTATCCAAACGGGCCCTAAGTCTAACAAAGACAAAGTTACGTACGTGCGCTTCTTTAATATATTCGTACCTCCTCCTCCTCCTCCTACTCTACCATTATCATTATCATCATCTCTTCTTCCTCCACCTCCTTACCCTTCTATTATTTTCTCGTTTAACTTCTTTTCATTCTTCATTTTTCTCCTACGCTTTCATTATCATCATCACCAATTCACCATGTCATTTTTTCCATCATCATTATCATTGTCATATTTTTTTCTTAGTTCAATATCACACAATTTCTATGTTACAATTAAAAATTTTTTGTCAAAATTAAAAAATTTTTCTGTGTCGCATTTAATAAGTTTCGGTACTATATTTCTAATAAATTATGTACAATTCAAAACTTTTCTCCTTCTTTTTTTATATCATTGTTATCATCATCTTCTTCTTTTTTCTCTTCATTTTCTCCTTCTTGTTTTAGTTACTCATAATTTTTTTTCATCTTGTTAAGAAGACTGAAATCATGAAATGGAAAAAGAAAAAATCAAACAAAGAATAAGTTCAATGATAAGAAAAATACATTATTTAGATGAAAATGATACAAAATATTTTGGTGAATGACACAAGAAATTTTATGTGTCATGGTTAAGAAATTTCTTGTGTCAAGGTTAAAAAATTTTGTTGCTATTTTTGTTTTCGATAACTTCTACTTAGTTAAGAAATTTTGTATGTCACGGTTAACAAATTTTTGTGTTAAAATTTAGAAATTTCCTGTGTCACACATAAAAAGTTTTGGAGCTATTTTTCTAATAAGTTCTCTATAATTCAAAACTCTTCTCTTCTTTTTCTTCATCATCATTGTCAACTGTGTAACACCCTCACTATCAGAACGTCATGCTTCCGGCTGCGCCACTTTGATAACTTGGATGTTACGAGGCTCTAAATATTCATATCAATAATTCCTATCCATCTTACAAAATTGGTAAAGAAAAAGGCGAGGAAAAAATATAACATCTAAAACAATACAAAATATCGTATAACAAAACTAGAAATAAAGTCTTCATAACCTCTTCGTCTATGTCTTGAAAAAAAAAACCTATAGGGGAGTGAGAACATTGTCGTTGCTGGTTCTCATTATAGGGTTACAAAATTGCTATAATAAGATACGTAAAATAAAAATATTTTCAAAATACAGCGATTATTGCTCATCTTATGTGCCTTTTCAAAAATCAAAGATTCACTTTCAAAAATCTAAAAATCCATTTTAAAAGAGAACTTAGTCAATTCCTTAAAGTCCAAAACCTTGTTCTTTCTTGAAAAATCTTAAAAGTTTTTCTAGATAGTATGAATGACCAACCTGCCCCCAAGCATAGGTTCATTAAGTCTATGTTGAACCAGTTTGATTTTTCATACAGCACTAGACCTCAAATATACCAATCACGACCTCAAGCCCATCCAAAATCAAACACAGCCCTCGACCCAAGCAACTCAATCATCAACCAACTCATCACAAACCAACCGATCAAACACAATCACAATTAATGTAGTTCAAGCACAATCAAGAGCAATTACAACAGGTATAATAGTTAGCAGTTAACATAAGTATTCACATAGGCAAATCAATTACAATATGTACGCCCAAACAATGTCACATAGATGCAAATGATGAATGTCTGTCCTACTGGCCGTGATATCACATTGTTGGTTCAACTGCCAACCCAACACATTTTTATGGGAATGTCACTTTCGGTTATGTTTATAAAAAGTGGTGCCCTCTCCAGGGTTATAGTGCCCAACCACTTTCCTAGAGATATAGTACTCGGCTCATTCTTATAATCGAAAGATTGTTCGGTGTACAGAATTAATCACCGTATTTACGCTTACTCCCAGAGATGTAGTGCTCGGCTCACTTTTCCAAAGATATAGTGCTCGATCACTTTGTAGAATACATATGTACCAGTCAAAAATAGAATATAATTTTGAAAATAGTTCAATTGTCACTGGTCATATTCTCAGCTTGTCCCCAATCTCAACATATATTCATCATTCAACTATAAGTTCCCAAATCAGCCTCAAATCATAATCAAACTCATCCTTGGCCCATTCACTTTCAAATAACAAACGTATTCAAGAACCACTTTTTCTCAAATCAATTTCCTTTCAAAACAGAACCACTTTCTGCAACATCTTTTCAAAACTCCCAAACGACTTAAAAATCATGCTAAATTCAAAATCTCTTTTGAAAGACTTAAAATATTCATTTTAAATAAGGATTTGGTCATAAAATTCCTCAGCAGAGTCTCAAGACTTTTAAGGGAGAATAAGCTAACTCATTTCCTTAAATTCATTGAAAACCTCTAAAACCTTAGCTTCTTGATTTGAATAAATAAAATAGAATTTAAACCAAAACCAGGTCATGTATCTAAATATTCTGAACCAGCTTCAAAACCAACTTGCTTAAGCCAAAACCAAATCATTTAAACTAAAAACCAATTTTAATTTCATTCTTAAATTTGAAGCATTTCCAAAGGCTCAGAAATTATTTTAGTTTTGCTAAATCAAAATTTCAAAGAATACTTCAAACTTTTTCTAAAACGTCGTAAAGTGATATTAGTTAATCAAAATTCAAGTTTCTTTTAAATCCACTAAGACTCCTCCAAATTTGCTTACTTAATCAAATTCCAAAACATAAGTATTTTCATCTTTAAATCGACTTTAAACATAATTCTTTTCTAAAATAAATTATATTCAAAATATAATAATTTTCTTAATAGAAAAGAGTTCAAACATAATTCATTTATCAGTAATTCAATTCAAAGCATAATTTATTATTCTCAAAATAACGTTTCAAACAAAGTCTCAGATTTTATAGAAATGTCGGCAGCATCTCCCCTAAAACTTGGACTTTGCCACCCTTTTCGGGTCCCAACCAAACCAATCCTCAACAATTTTCAATGGGTTCAAGACTAAATCAGTTTCCAATAAAACAAAATTCAGACTTTCCAATATTAAAATCATTTCAATTCAAAACAATCAGAAATTTCTATTTTAACAAAATCAGACATTATTTTAATCAAACAGACAACCATATTCATCCAAGACAAATCAAACAATTCATAAGACTTACATAATCACCAGAAATACATTTTGCACATCATATCAATTATAACAATTATAATTTAAATAAATTAGATTTTATAAAAAGCCTCTACCTCGACTCGTCGAAACCATAACCCAAATGCATCAACGAAACCGTTTCTCTCAACCCGAAACCAACAACAACTGCAATCTCAGTCCCTAACCACTCTCGCAGCAATCACAGCAACTTAAAAGTGTCATGCAACAATCAGAACCCGAACTTACGCTACCAAACCTCAGCGTTTATAACCAACATAACAGAATACTAACATAGGGGTTTTCGAACACATAAATACTTATTGTAATGACAAAATGAAGCGACCAAAACCCTGAATCGACACGGCAGCAGCTCCGACAATAACCTCGAGCAACAGCGGCGAGCAAAAACCCCGGTGAGAACGACTGTAATAACCACGCAGCGTCAAAATCTTCCTGAAACTCAAAAGAACAGAAACTAACTTAAAACTCCTTACCAGCAGTGGTCATCGGCAACGGAAGTGGCGGTTTTTGGTGGTAGAGGCATGGCGGCTATGGCAGTAGCAGCAGAGTTCCAACGGCGGCAAATCCATTCTGCAACCCCCTTCTCTCTCCACACGCATTCTCTTTTTCTTCTGGTGACGGCGACAGATCTGGCGGCGCAAAACGAAGGCAGGAATGGTGGCATGGTGGGTGGGCTTCAGGGATGGATTAATTGTGCTTCATTGCATACTCTGGGTCAATTTTCTTTCATGCTATTTAGGTTATCTGCTTGATATGCATATCATGCTTATTTGTGAGTGCCTTTGGGGATAATTGAAGCACTAGGCTTGAGATATTGAGACTGATCACCTCGATATCGATTGTTTGGTGTAGACAGGACCCCAAACGGTAACTTGCAGACAAGGTCAAACACATTAACGGAGAGGTAGTGAGAATGATTAATCTAGCTAATGCGTTATAAGCTCAACATGTTCCAGAAATCCAGTTTGTGGATTTGTGGCATATAAGTTGATGGGTGAGGTTGAGCACTAATGACATGGGAAGTGCCGACTATTTCTTTTGTGGTTTTTACTTATGATTTTCAATTTTTAACTGGTATGACTTTGAACCTTGTTGAAAAAGTTTTAAAGTTTAGAATATTTTCAAATTTGGTTTGTAACTTTTGGTTAAAATGCTTTGGTTTTGAAACTAGGTCGGAACTCTTGGATTAAATGATATGGTTTCTAGAAAAAGTGAGTTCTATGATTTTGTTAGTTTGTGATTTTGACTTGAAATTTAACTTCTCAAAAGGGATTCAAATTGAAAAGTTATGATTTAAGAATTTTAATGAATTTAAGGAAATCATAATTTAAAGTGACTGATTTACGAATAAATAATTTTTAAGTCTTTTAAAAGGGTTTAACATTGAACTGGTTTAGATTGAACTTGTTTTGAAGGTTTTAGAAAATGTTACAAAAATCAGTATTTGGTTTAAGGAAAAATTTTGGATTCTTAATGATGATAATCAGAGTGACACAGCGGAAGGCGAGAGGGAACATTGACATGGTAGGACCGTAGGACGACGGAAGATGAGATGCTTTGACGACTTGTTCGAGTTGACAACATTGGTAGTAAAATGTTTTGTAGAGATTATATCATGCGATTCAAATTTTGGGGACAAAATTCCTAATTAGGAGGGGAAAATGTAAGAACCAGAGTTTTCACTTAAAATCGGTTCAATAAAATAATAATTTAATTGCCCAAAATAGGTTCGAAAATATAGAAATGTTCTTTTTAAAAAATAAAGGTAAAATTTGATTTCAATGAATTTTTTCTGAATTGGAAAATGTATCTTTTGCGGAATTTTTTTAAAATGCGTACTGGTGCTTAAGCCAGCAGTACCGGCTCTAATTTGTCCGATACCGCGTATTTTGGAAAATGAGATTTTAAAAATTGAATTCATTATTTTGAAAAGACGAAAATAATTTAGAATAAAAAACCGGGCACTAATCTTAAAAGTTTTGGTCCAAAGTGGGCCAAACGGACCTAAAACACTAACAGGTTAGACCGGGCCCAAACCGGACCCAAGGCCCAACATATATATGCTCTATTAATGAGCATCCAGCTCATTTTACCCTAGAAACAAAGAAGGGGGCACTGAAATGAAGAGAGGAAGAGAGATTGAGATTTTACTATTCATCTCTTCCTACTTTTGGCCATAACTTGAGTTACGGAGCTCCGATTGACGAGCCATTTGCAGTCACGCGAACCTCTCGTCAAGCTCTTCATTTCTATCTAAACAAAGTGGTAAGACTTTTGAAATCCATTCTCTAGTTTCAAGCTCTAATAATTCCACAATTTTGGTTTTAGTTCTTGAGTAGATTTTGTGATTTTGTTTGTTTAGGGGTAATCTAGCATTGGAATGTTGTTGGATTTTTTTCTCTAATCTCATTGGGTAAGGTAAGTCTTTTCAAACTCTTGTGGTTTGATGTTTTGAGTTAGCCCTAGGTTTGATGTTTGTATGTTATGTTATGTTATGTGATGTTAAATTAAGTTTTGGTATTTGTTGGAGTTGGTTTGAGGCTTTAGATCGAGCTTAGTGGCTTCGTTTTGGTGTTTAGTGCATTTTGGTAATCGGCCAAGGTATGCTTTTGGTTTCTGTTCATACCCCGAGTCGAGCTATGCGACCTGGGCTGATTGAAGACCAGAGCGACCAACTTCTTCAGGTTTGGTCGCCCCGATCTCTCCTTAAAAGATTTCGGCCAAATCACAGAGGCTCAAGCAGGCCCAAGACAAAGGAACACAGCCCATTCTAAAGGCGGCAAAGCCTAGAAAGATAAGGCGGTTTCCCTAAAAAGATAAGATAGGATAACTAACTTATCTTAAAAGGACACTCCACACCACTATAAATACACTGGAGCACCCAGATATAACTCACATTCTGATTCTACATAAAATCCTGCCTAAAGCACGTGCTAACTTAAGCATCGGAGTCTCTTGCAGGTACTACCACCCTCCGGTGACGAAGGATCAACAGCACCGCCAAGTCTAGCAAGTCGGACATGACAGCTCCGACCACAGCAGCAGATCTCATCCAAGATCGACCTTTAGTTTTACTTATCCCTCGGAACATTGGCGCCGTTGCCGGGGAACCTGGAAGTCATTCCATCATCATGGCGGACAACCTTGACAACGACCACAATTCTGATTTAGAAAATAGGATGCCGCATAAGAATGCGGACATCACACCGAAAGATGCACTTCAACAAAACGGAGACAAGCATTCTCCAAACACATAAATTTTAGATGCACATCCGAGAACAGCAGGATCATCTTAAACAGCTCGAACAAGAGGTCGAACACCAGCGCGAAGCCGAAAGAGATCTCCGGAGGGAAACAAGACAACGTCAAGAGTTAGAGGACAAGCTTCTAAAGCCCAAGGCTAATCTCAAAGTTAAAACCGTTCAAGCCAGTCACGAAGATAGCACCCACAAGGACCAAGATCAATTCACCAAAGAAATCATGAAAGCTAAAGTCCCAAAGGACTTTAAAGCTCATGACATGACCTCATATGATGGCACATCTGACCAAGTTATCATCTCAGCAATTTTAGAAGTAGGATGTATCTCACAGACGCATCGGATGCCATTCGATGCAAAGCTTTCCCAACTACTCTGACCAAGATGGTAATAGAGTGGTTTGACAATCTGCTGTCAAGGTCAATAGTAAGCTTCGATGACCTCACCAAGAAGTTCCTAGCTAGATTCTCCATCCAGAAAGACAAAGCCAAGCATGCCCCTAGCCTGTTAGGATAAAACAAGGAGATCGAGAAAGCCTCTGCAGCTACATGGAAAGATTTAACAAGGCATGTCTGGATATACAAAATCTACCAACAGAAGTAGCCATCATGGGTATTATCAATGGCCTGTGAGAAGGACTTTTTAGCCACTCAATATCCAAGAAACACCTGGTGCACGGATTTGTGATCATCAACAATGGCTCCATTGACTTGGTAGCTCTCACACATGAATTACACTTAGTCACAACTCCACACAACTAACCAGCAAGTGCACTGGGTTGTCCAAGTAATACCTTACGTGAGTAAGGGTCGATCCCACGGAGATTGTTGGTATGAAGCAATCTATGGTCATCTTGTAAATCCCAGTCAGGCGGATTCACATATGATGGATTAGATATTCAAAAGATAAATAAAATAAACAGGAAATAAAGATAAAGTTACTCATGTAATCCAATGGTGGGAATTTCAGATAGGTGCATGGAGGTGCTGTGTTCCTTCCGAATCTCTACTTTCTTATTACATTTATCCAATCCTTCTTACTCCTTTCCATGGCAAGCTGTATGTAGGGCATCACCGTTGTCAATGGCTACATCACATCCTCTCAGTGAAAATGGTCCAAATGCTCTATCACAGCATGGCTAATCATCTGTCGGTTCTTGATGAGCGGATAATTTATACGCTTTTTGGCATTGTTTTTAGATAGTTTTTAGTAAGTTTAAGCTACTTTTAGGGATGTTTTCATTAGTTTTTATGTTAAATTCACATTTCTGGACTTTACTATGAGTTTGTGTGTTTTTCTGTGATTTCAGGTAAATTCTGGCTGAAATTGAGGGACTTGAGCAAAACTCTGAAGAAGGCTAACAAAAGGACTGCTGATGCTGTTGGAATCTGACCTCCCTGCACTCGAAATGGATTTTCTGGAGCTACAGAACTCCAATTGGCGCGCTCTCAACGGCGTTGAAAAGTAGACATCCAGAGCTTTCCAGCAATATATAATAGTCCATACTTTATTCGAAGAAAGACGACGTAACTTGGCGTTGAACGCCAAGTACATGCTGCTATCTGGAGTTAAACGCCAGAAAAACGTCATGATCCGGAGTTGAACGCCCAAAACACGTCATAACTTGGAGTTCAACTCCAAGAGAAGCCTCAGCTCGTGAATTGATCAAGCTCAGCCCAAACATACACCAAGTGGGCCCCGGAGAAGTGGATTTATTCATCAATTACTTACTCATGTAAACCCTAGGAGCTAGTTTATTATAAATAGAACATTTAACTATTGTATTAGGGAGTCTTTGAATATTCGGTCACTTGATCATGGAAAGGGCTGGCCATTCGGCCATGCCTGAACCTCTTTTACTTATGTATTTTCAACGGTGGAGTTTCTGCACACCATAGATTAAGGGTGTGGAGCTCTGCTGTACCTCAAGTATTAATGAAATTCTATTGTCTTTTATTCAATTCTCTCTTATTCTTATTCCAAGATATTCATTCGTACCCAAGAACATGATGAATGTGATGATAAGTAACCCTCATTATCATTCTCACTTATGAACGCACGTGATTGACAACCACTTCCGTTCTACATGCAACAGAGCTTGAATGTGTATCTCTTAGATTCCCCAACAGAATCTTCGTGGTATAAGTTAGATAGATGGCGGCATTCATGAGGGTCCGGAAAGTCTAAACCTTGTCTATGGTATTCCGAGTAGGACTCTGTGATTGAATGACTGTGACGAGCTTCAAACTCCTAAAGGCAGGGCGTGATGACAAGCGCAAAAGAATCAAGGGATTCTATTCCAACCTGATTGAGAACCAACAGATGAATAGCCGTGCTATGACAGAGCATAGGAACGTTTTCACTGAGAGGATGGGATGTAGCCATTGACAACGGTGATGCCCTACATACAGCTTGCCATGGAAAGGAGTAAGAAGGATTGAGTTGAAGCAGTGGGAGAGCAGGCGTCCTTGAGCCATACAGTACCTTCATTCGCTTATCTGAAATTCTCACCAATGAATCTGCATAAGTATTCTATCCCTTTTATTATATATTTTCTTATTTCTATTTTCAAAAACCCATAAACCAATTTAATCTGCCTAACTGAGATTTACAAGATGACCATAGCTTGCTTCATACCAACAATCTCTGTGGGATCGACCCTTACTCACGTAAGGTTTATTACTTGGACGACCCAGTACACTTGCTGGTTAGTTGAACGGAGTTGTGAAAAGAAAAAGCTTCTCTAACAGTACCTGGAATTATTATTGATCACAATTTCGTCCACCAAGTTTTTGGCGCCGTTGCCGGGGATTGTTCGAGTATGGACAACTGACGGTTCATCTTGTTGCTCAGATTAGGTAATTTTCTTTTCAAAAATCTTTTTCAAATTTTTTCTTTTCTTTTTCGTTTTTCTAATAATGTTTTTCGAAAAAAATTAATAAAAATATAAAAAAATTAGAAAATCATAAAAATCAAAAATATTTTGTGTTTCTTGTTTGAGTCTTGTGTTAATCTTTAAGTTTGGTGTCAATTGCATGCTTTTAAAATTTTTCTTGCATTTTTCGAAAATCTCATGCATTCATAGTGTTCTTCATGATCTTCAAGTTGTTCTTGATAAAGTCTTCTTGTTTGATCTTGATGTTTTCTTGTTTTGTGTCTTTTGTTGTTTTTCATGTGCATTTTTGCATTCATATTTTTCATGCATTAAGGATTTCTAAGTTTGGTGTCTTGCATGTTTTCTTTGCATTAAAAATTTTTCAAAAATATGTTCTTGATGTTCATCATGATCTTCAAAGTGTTCTTGATGTTCATCTTGACATTCATAGCATTCTTGCATGCATCTTGTGTCTTGATCCAAAATTTTCATGTTTTGGGTCATTTTTGTGTTTTTCTTTAAAAATTCAAAAAATAAAAAAATATCTTTTCCTTATTTTCCTCCAAATTTTTGAAATTTTGGGTTGACTTGGTCAAAAATTTTTAAAATTAGTTGCTTCTTACAAGTCAAGTCAAAATTTCAATTTTAAAAATCTTATCTTTTCAAAATCTTTTTCAAAAATCATATCTTTTCCATTTTTTTTCTTATTTTCGAATTTTTTTTAAAAAAATTATTTATTCAAAAATCTTTTTCTTATCTTTATATCAAATTTTCGAAAATTAGCTAACAATTAATGTGATTGGTTCAAAAATTTGAAGTTTGTTACTTTCTTGTTAAGAAAGGTTTAATCTTTAAATTCTAGAATCTTATCTTGTAGTTTCTTGTTAGTTAAGTAATTTTTTAAAATTAAATCTTTTTCAAATATCTTTTTCAAATATATCTTTTTATCTTTTATCTTATCTTTTTCAAAAATTTTATCTTTTTCAAAATTTGATTTCAAAATATCTTATCTAACCTTCTTATCTTCTTATCTTTTTCAAAATTTGATTTCAAATCTTTTTCAATCAACTAACTAACTTTTTGTTTGTTTCTTATCTTTTTCAAAACCACCTAACTACTTTTCCCTCTTCTATTTTCGAAAAATATCTCTCTCTTTTCAAAAATTCATTTTAATTAATTAATTGTTTCAAATTTTAATTTCAATTACATTGATCTCTAATTTTCGAAAATCACTAACCCCTTTTTAAAATTATTTTCAAAATCTTCCTTCTCTTTTCTTCTTCTATTTAATTATTTAATTACTAACACTTCTCTTCACCTCTCTTCATCCAAAAATCCGAATCTTCATCTCCATTCTTCTAACCCCTTTCTTCTTCTACTAACATAAGGGAATCTCTATACTGTGACATAGAGGATTCCTCTTTCTTTTCTTGTTTTCTTCTCTTTCATATGAGCAGGAACAGGGAAAAGAGCACTCTTGTTGAAGTTGATCCAGAACCTGAAAGGACTCTGAAGAGAAAATTAAGAGAAGCTAAATTACAACAATCCAGAAATAACCTTTCAGAAATTTTCGAACAAGAGAAGGACATGGCAGCCGAAAATAATAATAATAATGCAAGGAGAATGCTTGGTGACTTCACAAAGCCAACGTCCAAGTTTGATGGAAGAAGCATCTCCATTCCTGCCATTGGAGCCAATAACTTTGAGCTTAAGCCTCAACTAGTTGCATTAATACAACAAAACTGCAAGTTTTATGGACTTCCATCTGAAGATCCTTATCAGTTTTTAACTGAGTTCTTGCAGATCTGTGAGATTGTAAAGACGAATGGAGTTGATCCTGAAGTCTACAAACTCATGCTTTTCCCTTTTGCTGTAAGGGACAGAGCTAGAATATGGTTGGATTCACAACCTAAGGATAGCCTGGACTCCTGGGATAAGCTGGTCACTGCCTTTTTGGATAAATTCTTTCCTCCTCAAAAGATGAGCAAGCTGAGAGTGGATGTTCAAACCTTCAAACAAAAAGATGGTGAATCCCTCTATGAAGCTTGGGAAAGATACAAGCAGCTGACTAAAAGATGTCCATCTGACATGTTTTCAGAATGGACCCTATTAGATATATTCTATTATGGTCTCTCTGAATTTTCGAAAATGTCATTGGACCATTCTGCAGGTGGATCTATTCACCTAAAGAAAACGCCTGAAGAGGCTCAAGAACTCATTGACATGGTTGCAAACAACCAATTCATGTATACCTCTGAGAGGAATTCCTTGAATAATGGGATACCTCAAAAGAAAGGAGTTCTTGAAATTGATGCTCTGAATGCCATATTGGCTCAGAACAAAATGTTGACTCAACAGGTCAACATAATCTCTCAAAATCTGAATGGATTGCAACATGCATCAAACAATATTAGAGAGGTAGCTTCTGAAGAAGCTTATGATCCTGAGAACCCTGCCATGGCAGAGGTTAATTACATGGGTGAACCTTATGGAAACACCTATAACCCATCATGGAGAAATCATCCAAATTTCTCCTGGAAGGATCAACAAAAGCCTCAACAAGGCTTTAACAATGGTGGACGCAATAGGCTGGGCAATAGCAAGCCATATCCATCATCTTCTCAGCAACAGACAGAGAATTCAGAACAAAACACTTCTAATTTAGCCAATATTGTCTCTGATCTGTCAAAGGCCACTTTCAGTTTCATGAATGAAACAAGATCCTCCATTAGAAATTTGGAGGCACAAGTCTCCTCCCAGTATTCTCCCAAGCAATACAGAAGAGAATCCAAAAGGAGAGTGCAAGGCCATTGATTTAGTCAAAGTGGCCGAATGCACTAGGAAGGAGGAGGACGAAAATCCCAGTGAGGAAGACCTCCTGGGACGTCCTTCAAGCAAGAAGGAGTTTCCTATTAAGGATACAGAGGAATCTGAGGCTCATACAGGGACCATAGAGATTCCATTAAATCTCCTTCTGCCATTCATGAGCTCTAAAGATTATTCTTCCTCTGAAGAGGATGAAGATGTGATTGGAGAGCAAATTGCTCAATATTTAGGAGCTATCATGAAGCTGAATGCCAAATTGTTTGGTAATGAGACTTGGGAAAGTGAACCTCCCTTGCTCATTAGTGAACTAGATACTTGGATTCAGAAAACTCTACCTCAAAAGAAACAAGATCCTGGCAAGTTCCTAATACCTTGTATCATAGGCACCATGAGCTTTGAAAAAGCTCTATGTGATCTAGGGTCAGGGATAAATCTTATGCCACTCTCTATAATGGAGAAGCTGGGGATCATTGAGGTACAACCTGCCTTGTTCTCATTACAATTGGCAGACAAGTCATTGAGACAAGCTTATGGGTTAGTAGAGGACGTGCTAGTAAAGGTTGAAGGCCTTTACATCCCTACTGATTTCATAATCTTAGACACTAGGAAGGAAGATGATGAATGCATCATCCTAGGAAGACCTTTCCTACCCACAGTAGAAGCTGTGATAGATGTCAACAGAGGAGAATTAGTCCTTCAATTGAATGGGGAATACCTTGTGTTTAAGGCACATGGCCATCCCTCTGTGACAAAAGAGGGTAAGCATGAAGAGCTTCCCTCAGTTCAGGGTCAAGAAGAGCCCCCACAGTCAAACTCTAAGTTTGGTGTTGGGAGGTCACAACCAAACTCTAAGTTTGGTGTTAAGATCCCATATCCAAACTCTAAGTTTGGTGTGGACAACTATACAACATTGACCTGATCACCTTGTGGCTCCATGAGAGCCACTGTCAAGCTATTGACATTAAAGAAGCGCTTGTTGGGAGGCAACCCAATTTTAATTATCTAATTTTTATTTTATTGTTATTTTGTGTTTTATTAGGTACATGATCATGAGGAGTCACGAAAAAATCAAAAAAATTAAAAACAGAGTCAAAAACAGAAGAAAAAAATTTTTCACCCTGGAGGACGCACGGGCTGGCGTTCAACGCCAGTAAGGTGCATCTGGCCGGCGTTCAACGCCAGAATAGAGCACCATTCTGGCGCTGAACGCCAGAAACAAGCAACATCCTGGCGCTGAACGCCAGGAATGTGCCCAGAGAGGAAAAACTGGTGCTGAACGCCCAGAACGTGCACCAATGGGCATTTAAACGCCAGAATGGTGTGCCAAGGCAATTTACATGCCTATTTGGTGCAGGGATGGAATTCCTTGACACCTCAGGACCTGTGGACCCCACAGGATCATCTCAGGATCTGTGGACCTCACAAGATCCCCACCTACCTCGCCCTCTCTCTTTCCATTCATGGTCATTCCTTCTATTTTTCATTCACCACCTACATCTATCCACTCTTCCCCATACACCCCACCTACCTTTACAATTCAACTTCTCTTTCCCACCCAATCCCACCCATATAGCCGAATCCATCTCCCCTCACTCACCTCCATTTTCTTCTTCTTCTTCTTCCTCTCTTCTTTCTTCTCTTGCTCGAGGGCGAGCAATATTTTAAGTTTGGTGTGGTAAAAGCATAGCTTTTTTGCTTTGCCACTACCACTAATGGCACCTAAAGCCAGAGAAACCTCAAAGGGAAGACAAAAAGCTTCCACCTCTGAGTCATGGGAGATGGAAAGACTAATATAAGCCGTCATAGCTCAGTGGTAGAACATGTGGCTGCAAATCAAGAGATCCCTGAGATACCTCAGGGAATAAGTTATCCTCCACACAAATATTGGAAGCAACTAAGGGTAGAAACACCAAAATTACTAAGAATCATTCAACAGAAGCAAGGAAGAGACATAGAGGAGCTCAAAAAGCACCATTGGACCTTCAAGAAGGCGCCACCCTCACTCAGGTGGATTCATTCCTTGTTCTTTATTTCTTTCTGTTTTTGGTTTTTAATGTTGTGTTTATCTATGTTTTGTGTCTCTACTTCATGATCATTAGTATGTAACCATGCCTTAAAGCTATGAATAAAATCCATTAATCCTTCACCTCTCTTAAATGAAAAATGTTTTAATTCAAAAGAACAAGAAGTACATGAATTTCGAATTTATCCTTGAATTCAATTTAATTATATTGATGTGGTGGCAATACTTTTTGTTTTCTGAATGAATGCTTGAACAGTGCATATTTTTGATCTTGTTGTTTATGAGTGTTAAAATTGTTGGCTCTTGAAAGAATGATGAACAAAGAGAAATGTTATTGATGATCTGAAAAATCATGAAATTGATTCTTGAAGCAAGAAAAAGCAGTGAAAAAGGAAGCTTGCGAAAAAAAATAGAAAGAAAAAGAAGGAGCAGTAGAAAAAGCCAATAGCCCTTAAAACCAAAAGGCAAGGGTAAAAAGGATCCAAGGCTTTGAGCATCAATGGATAGGAGGGCCCAAGGAAATAAAATCCAGGCCTAAGCGGCTAAATCAAGCTGTCCCTAACCATGTGCTTGTGTCATGAAGGTCCAAGTGAAAAGCTTGAGACTAAGTGGTTAAAGTCGTGATCCAAGGCAAAAGAGTGTGCTTAAGAGCTCTGGACACCACTAACTGGGGACTCTAGCAAAGGTGAGTCACAATCTGAAAAGGTTCACCCAGTTATGTGTCTGTGGCATTTGTGTATCCGGTGGTAATACTGGAAAACAAAATGCTTAGGGCCACGGCCAAGACTCATAAGTAGCTGTGTTCAAGAATCAAACATGCTTAACTAGGAAAGTCAATAACACTATCCGAAATTCTGAGTTCCCAGAGACGCCAATCACTCTGAACTACAAGGGAAAAAGTGAGATGCCAAAACTATTCAGAAGCAAAAAGCTACAAGTCCCGCTCATCTAATTAAATTAATATTCATTGATATTCTGGAATTTATAGTATATTCTCTTCTTTTATCCTATTTGATTTTCAGTTTCTTGGGGACAAGCAACAATTTAAGTTTGGTGTTGTGATGAGCGGATAATTTATACGCTTTTTGGCATTGTTTTTAGATAGTTTTTAGTAAGTTTAAGCTACTTTTAGGGATGTTTTCATTAGTTTTTATGTTAAATTCACATTTCTGGACTTTACTATGAGTTTGTGTGTTTTTCTGTGATTTCAGGTAAATTCTGGCTGAAATTGAGGGACTTGAGCAAAACTCTGAAGAAGGCTGACAAAAGGACTGCTGATGCTGTTGGAATCTGACCTCCCTGCACTCGAAATGAATTTTCTGGAGCTGCAGAACTCCAATTGGCGCGCTCTCAACGGCGTTGGAAAGTAGACATCCAGAGCTTTCCAGCAATATATAATAGTCCATACTTTATTCGAAGAAAGACGACGTAACTTGGCGTTGAACGCCAAGTACATGCTGCTGTCTGGAGTTAAACGCCAGAAAAACGTCATGATCCGGAGTTGAACGCCCAAAACACGTCATAACTCGGAGTTCAACTCCAAGAGAAGTCTCAGCTCGTGAATTGATCAAGCTCAGCCCAAACATACACCAAGTGGGTCCCGGAAGTGGATTTATGCATCAATTACTTACTCATGTAAACCCTAGGAGCTAGTTTATTATAAATAGAACATTTAACTATTGTATTAGGGAGTCTTTGAATATTCGGTCACTTGATCATGGAAAGGGCTGGCCATTCGGCCATGCCTGAACCTCTTTTACTTATGTATTTTCAACGGTGGAGTTTCTGCACACCATAGATTAAGGGTGTGGAGCTCTGCTGTACCTCAAGTATTAATGAAATTCTATTGTCTTTTATTCAATTCTCTCTTATTCTTATTCCAAGATATTCATTCGTACCCAAGAACATGATGAATGTGATGATAAGTAACCCTCATTATCATTCTCACTTATGAACGCACGTGATTGACAACCACTTCCATTCTACATGCAACAGAGCTTGAATGTGTATCTCTTAGATTCCCCAACAGAATCTTCGTGGTATAAGTTAGATAGATGGCGGCATTCATGAGGGTCCGGAAAGTCTAAACCTTGTCTATGGTATTCCGAGTAGGACTCTGTGATTGAATGACTGTGACGAGCTTCAAACTCCTGAAGGCTGGGCGTGATGACAAGCGCAAAAGAATCAAGGGATTCTATTCCAACCTGATTGAGAACCGACAGATGATTAGCCGTGCTGTGACAGAGCATAGGAACGTTTTCACTGAGAGGATGGGATGTAGCCATTGACAACGGTGATGCCCTACATACAACTTGCCCTGGAAAGGAGTAAGAAGGATTGAGTTGAAGCAGTGGGAGAGCAGGCGTCCTTGAGCCATACAGTACCTTCATTCGCTTATCTGAAATTCTCACCAATGAATCTGCATAAGTATTCTATCCCTTTTATTATATATTTTCTTATTTCTATTTTCAAAAACCCATAAACCAATTTAATCTGCCTAACTGAGATTTACAAGATGACCATAGCTTGCTTCATACCAACAATCTCTGTGGGATCGACCCTTACTCACGTAAGGTTTATTACTTGGACGACCCAGTACACTTGCTGGTTAGTTGAACAGAGTTGTGAAAAGAAAAAGCTTCTCTAACAGTACCTGGAATTATTATTGATCACAATTTCGTCCACCAGTTCTCAATCAGGTTGGAATAGAATCCCATGATTCTTTTGCGTCTGTCACTAACGCCCAGCCTTCAGGAGTTTGAAACTCGTCACAGTCATTCAATCTGGGAATCCTACTCGGAATACCACAGACAAGGTTAGACTTTCCAGATTCCCATGAATGCCGCCATCAATTCTAGCTTATACCATGAAGATTTTGATTAAGGAATCCAAGAGATATACACCCGGCTTAAGGTAGAACGGAAGTGGTTGTCAGTCACACGCGTTCATAGGTGAGAATGATGATGAGTGTCACGGATCATCACATTCATCAAGTTGAAGTGCAACGAATATCTTAGAACAGGAATGAATCGAATTGGATAGAAAATAATAGTAATTGCATTAAAACTTGAGGTACAGCAGAGCTCAACACCCTTAATCTATGGTGTGTAGAAACTCCACCATTGAAAATACATAAGTGAAAGGTCCAGGCATGGCCGAATGGCCAGCCCCCATGATCTGAGAACTAAATGTCCCAAGATTTCTAATGCAATAGTAAACTATCCTATTTATACTAGACTAGCTACTAGGGTTTACATGAGTAAGTAATTAATGCATAAATCCACTTCTGGGCCCACTTGGTGTGTGCTTGGGCTGAGTTTGATCTATCCACGAGCTGAGGCTTCTTTTGGAGTTGAACGCCAAGTTGTAACGTGTTTTGGGCGTTCAACTCCGGTTCGTGACGTGTTTCTGGCGTTTGACTCCAGACAGCAACATGGAACTGGCGTTGAGCGCCAGTTTACGTCATCTAATCACGAATAAAGTATAGACTATTATATATTGGTGGAAATCTCTGGATGTCTACTTTCCAACGCCATTGAGAGCGCGCCATTTGGAGTTCTGTAGCTCCAGAAAATCCATTTTGAGTGCTGGGAGGTCAGAATCCAACTGCATCAGCAGTCCTTTGTCAGCCTTTTCTCAGAGTTTTGCTCAGGTCCCTCAATTTCAGCCAGAAAATACCTGAAATCATAGAAAAACACACAAACTTATAGTAAAGTCCAGAAATGTAAATTTAGCATAAAAACTAATGAAAACATCCCTAAAAGTAACTAGATCATACTAAAAACTACCTAAAAACAATGCCAAAAAGCGTATAAATTATCCGCTCATCACAACACCAAACTTAAATTGTTGCTTGTCCCCAAGCAACTGAAGATAAATTAGTATAAAAAGAAGGGAATATACTATAAATTAAAAAATATCAATGAATATTAATTCTAAATAGATGAGCGGGACTTGTAGCTTTTTGCTTCTGAATAGTTTTGGCATCTCACTTTTTCCTTTGAAGTTTAGAATGATTGGCTTCTCTAGGAACTTAGAATTTCGGATAGTGTTATTGATTCTCCTAGTTAAGTATGTTGATTCTTGAACACAGCTACTTTTATGAGTCTTGGCCGTGGCCCTAAGCACTTTGTTTTTCAGTATTACCACCGGATACATAAATGCCACAAACACATGACTGGGTGAACCTTTTCAGATTATGACTCAGCTTTGCTAGAATCCCCAATTAGTGGTGTCCAAAGCTCTTAAGCACACTCTTTTTGCTTTGGATCACGACTTTAACCACTCAGTCTCAAGCTTTTCACTTGGACATGCATGCCACAAGCACATGGTTAGGGACAACTTGATTTAGCCGCTTAGGCCTGGATTTTAGTTCCTTGGGCCCTCCTATGCATTGATGCTCAAAGCCTTGGATCCTTTTTACCCTTGCCTTTTGGTTTTAAGGGCTATTGGCTTTTTTTGCTTGCTTTTTTCTTTTTCTTTCTATTTTTTTTCCGCAAATTTTTTTTCTGCAAGCTTTTGCTTTTTCACTGCTTTTTCTTGCTTCAAGAATCAATTTTCATGATTTTTCAGATTGTCAATAACATTCTCTTTGTTCATCATTCTTTCAAGAGCCAACAATTTTAACATTCATAAACAACAAGATCAAAATTATGCACTGTTCAAGCATTCATTCAGAAAACAAAAAGTTTTGTCACCACATCAATATAATTAAACTAAATTCAAGGACAATTTTTGAAATTTATGTACTTCTTGTTATTTCAAAAAAATTTTCATTTAAGAGAGGTGAAGGATTAATGGAATTATTCATAGCTTTAAGACATAGTTACTAACTACTAATGATCATGAGGTAGAGACACAAAACATAGATAAACATATAACATAAAAAACCAAAAAACAGAGAGATAAGAACAAGGAAGTTAAGGAATGAGTCCACCTTAGTGAGGGTGGCGCCTTTTGAAGGTCTAATGGTGCTTTTTGAGCTCCTTTATGTCTCTTCCTTGCTTCTGTTGCATGATCCCTAGTGATTTTGGTGTTCCTACCCTTAGTTGCTTCCAATAATTATGTGGAGGAACATGTATCCCCTGAGGTATCTCAGGGATTTCTTGATGAGGAAATTTCTCATGCTCTCTTGATGTGCAGTTAAATGCTCTTCTACTAAGTTATGGACCCTTGAGATGAATATCTCCATCTCCCATGACTCAGAGGTGGAAGCTTTTGTCTTCTCTTTTCTCCTCTCTTTCTTTTCTCTCTTTTTTTTGAGGTTTCTATGGCCTTAGGTGCCATTAATGGTTATGGAAAAGCAAGAAAAGTAAAAAAGCTATGCTTTTACCACACCAAACTTAGAATGTTGCTTGCCCTCGAGCAAAGAAGGGGAAGAAGATACGGAGGAAAGGGAGAGATGTGTATGTTTTGGCCATATGGGTGGGATTCGGTGGGGAAGAGATGGATGGATGTGAGTGGTGAAGAGGTGATAAGGAAGAGAGATTGAGGTGATTGGTAAGAGAGGATGAATGTTAAGAAGAGGGGAGAATATGGTAGGTGGGGATCCTATGGGGTCTACAGATCCTGAGATGTCAAGGATTTACATCCCTGCACCAATTAGGCATGTAAAATGCCTTTGCATACAATTCTGGCATTTGAACGCTATATTGATGCTTGTTTTGGGCATTCAACGCCAGCTTTATGCTTGTTCTGGGCGTTTAACGCCCATCTGCAGCATGTTTCTGGCATTGAACGCCAGCTTTCCTCAGTGTGCAATCCTGGCGTTTAAACGCCAGATTGCTACATGTTTCTGGTGTTCAATGCCAGATCCATGCTCTGTTCTGGCGTTGAACGCCAGCCAGATGCTTCACCCCAGTAAGCTCCTCCTCCAAGGTGTGATTTTTCTTCTGGCTTTTTTTATTTTTTTTTTAATTTTTGTATTTTTTTTTCGTGACTCCACATGATCATGAACCTACTAAAACACAAAATAACAATAAAATAAAAATAAAATTAGATAAATAAAGATTGGGTTGCCTCCCAACAAGCGCTTCTTTAATGTCAATAGCTTGACAGTGGGCTCTCATGGAGCCACAAAGGTGGTCAGGTCAATGTTGTGGACTCCCAACACCAAACTTAGAGTCTGGATATGGGGGTTCAATACCAAACTTAGAGTTTGGTTGTGGCCTCCCAACACCAAACTTAGAGTTTGATTGTGGGGGCTCTGTTTGACTTTGTATTGAGAGAAGCTCTGCATGCTTACTCTCCCTTGTTACAGAAGGGTAGCCGTGTGCCTTAAACACAAGGTAGTCCCTATTCAATTGAAGGACTAATTCTCCTCTGTTAACATCTATCACAGCTTCTGTTGTGGCTAGGAAAGGTCTTCCAAGGATGATGCATTCATCCTCTTCCTTCCTAGTGTCTAAGATTATGAAATCAGCAGGGATGTAAAGGCCTTCAACCTTTACTAACACGTCCTCTACTAATCCATAAGCCTGTCTTACTGACTTGTCTGCCAATTGTAATGAGAATAAGGCAGGCTGTACCTCAATGATCCCTAGTTTCTCCATTACAGAGAGTGGCATAAGATTTATCCCTTACCCCAGATCACACAGAGCCTTGTTAAAGGTCATGGTGCCTATGGTATAGGGTATTAAGAATTTACCAGGATCTTGTCTCTTTTGAGGTAAAGTTTTATGAACCCATGTATCTAGTTCACTAATGAGCAAGGGAGGTTCACCTTCCCAAGTCTCATTACCAAACAACTTGGCATTCAGCTTCATGATAGCTCCTAGATATTGAGCAACTTGCTCTCTAGTTATATATTCATCCTCTTCAGAAGAAGAATAATCTTCAGAGCTCATGAATGGCAGAAGGAGATTTAATGGAATCTCTATGGTCTCTATACGAGCCTCAGATTCCTTCAGGTCCTCAATAGGGAAGTCCTTCTTGTTTGAGAGACATCCCAGGAGGTCTTCCTCACTAGGATTTTCGTCCTTCTCCTCCCTTGTGCATCCGGCCATATTGATTACATCAATGGCCTTGCACTCTCCTTTTGGATTCTCTTTTATATTGCTTGGGAGAATACTGGGAGGAGTTTCAATGACTTTCTTACTTAGATGGCCCACTTGTGACTCCAAATTTCTGATAGAGGACCTTGTTTCACTCATGAAACTTAAAGTGGCCTTAGACAGATCAGAGACTAAATTTGCTAAATTAGAGGGGCTCTGCTCAGAATTCTCTGTCTGTTGCTGAGAAGATAATGGAAAAGGCTTGTTATTGTTTAGCCTATTTCTTCCACCATTATTAAAGCCTTGTTGAGGCTTTTGTTGATCCTTCCATGAGAAATTCGGATGATTTCTCCATGATGAATTATAGGTGTTTCCATAAGGTTCACCCATGTAGTTAACCTCTGCCATTGCAGGGTTTTCAGGATCATAAGCTTCTTCAGAAGCTGCCTCTTTAGTACTGTTGGATGCATTTTGCCATCCATTCAGACTTTGAGAGATCATGTTGACTTGCTGAGTCAACACTTTGTTCTGAGCCAATATGGCATTCAGAGCATCAATTTCAAGAACTCCCTTCCTCTGAGGCGTCCCACTATTCATGGAATTCCTCTCAGAAGTGTACATAAATTGGTTATTTGCAACCATGTCAATAAGTTCTTGAGCTTCTGCAGGTGTTTTCTTTAGGTGAATGGATCCACCTGCAGAATGGTCCAATGACATCTTGGAAAACTCAGATAGACCATAATAGAATATATCTAATATGGTCCATTCTGAAAACTTGTCAGAAGGACACTTTTTGGTCATCTTCTTGTATCTTTCCCAAGCTTCATAGAGGGATTCACCATCTTTTTGTTTGAATGTCTGAACATCCACTCTAAGCTTGCTCAGCTTTTGAGGAGGAAAGAATTTATCCAAGAAGGCCGTGACCAGCTTATCCCAAGAGTCCAGGCTATCTTTAGGTTGTGAGTCCAACCATGTTCTAGCTCTATCTCTTACAGCAAAAGGAAAAAGCATGAGCCTGTAGACTTCAGGATCTACTCTATTCATCTTTACAGTCTCACAAATCTGCAAGAACTCAGTTAAAAACTGGTAAGGATCTTCAGATGGAAGTCCATAAAACTTGCAGTTCTGTTGCATTAGAGCAACTAATTGAGGTTTCAGCTCAAAATTGTTTGCTCCAATGGTCGGAATGGAGATGCTTCTTCCATCAAATTTGGATGTTGGATTAGTGAAATCACCTAGCATTCTCCTTGCATTATTGTTGTTGGGTTCGGCTGCCATCTCCTTCTCTTGTTCAAAAATTTCATAAAGGTTGTCTCTGGATTGTTGTAATTTAGCTTTTCTTAGTTTCCTCTTCAGAGTCCTTTCAGGTTCTGGATCAACTTCAACAAGAATGCCTTTTTTCTTGTTCCTGCTCATATAGGGAAGAAGAGAACAAGAAAAGAAAGAGGAATCCTCTATGTCACAGTAAAGAGGTTCCTTATTGTTAGCAGAAGAAGAAAGGGAATAAAGAAAGGAGAGGGATGAATAGTCTATATAAAGAGTAAGGATAGGGGAGGTGATAAGACATGAAGAGAAGTGTTAGTAAATAAATAAATAAATAGAAGAAGAGAGGAGAGGGAGAATTCGAAAATAATTTTGAAAAAGTAGTTAATGATTTTCGAAAATTAAAGATAAGATATAATTAAAATTAAAATTTAAAACAATTAGTTAATTTAAAAAGAATTTTGAAAAAGGGATGAGATATTTTCGAAAATTAGAGAGGGAAAAGTAGTTAGGTGGTTTTGAAAAAGATAAGAAACAAACAACAAGTCAAATAGTTAGTTGAAAAAGATATTAAAGTCAAATTTGAAAAGATAAGAAGATAAGAAGTTAGATAAGATATTTTGAAATCAAATTTTTGAAGAAGATAAAATTTTGAAAAAGATATGATAAAAAGATAAGATGAAAAAGATTTAAATTTTTAAAATTAAAATTAATTACTTAACTAACAAGAAACTAAAAGATATGATTCTAGAATTTAAAGATTGAAGCTTTCTTAACAAGAAAGTAACAAACTTCAAATTTTTGAATCAATCACATTAATTGTTAGTGTAATTTCGAAAATTATGATAAAATTAAGAAAAAGATTTTTGAAAAATATATTTTTTTAAAATTTTCAAAAATAAATAAAAAATGAAAAAGATTTGATTTTTGAAAAAGTTTTGAAAAGATAGGATTTTTGAAATTGAAAATTTGACTTGACTTGTAAGAAACACTAATTTTTTAAAAATTTTTGACCAAGTCAACCCAAAATTTCGAAAATTTGGAGGAAAATAAGAAAAAGATATTTTTTGGATTTTTGAATTTTTAATGATGAGAGAGAAAAACAACAAAAATGACTCACAACATGAAAATTATGAATCAAAACTCATGATGCATGCAAGAACACTATGAATGTCAAGATGAACACCAAGAACACTTTGAAGATCATGATGAACATCAAGAACATATTTTTGAAAAATTTTTGATGCAAAGAAAACATGCAAGACACCAAACTTAGAAATCTTTAATGCATGGATACTAACAAACGAAAAATGCATATGATAAACAACAAAAAATACAAAACAAGAAAACATCAAGATCAAACAAGAAGGCTTACCAAGAACAACTTGAAGATCATGAAGAACACCATGAATGCATGAGTTTTTCGAAAAAAATGCAAGAGATTTTTAAAACATGCAATTGACACCAAACTTAAAAATTGACTCAAGACTCAAACAGGAAACACAAAATATTTTTGATTTTTATGATTTTCTAATTTTTTTGTATTTTCTTTTATATTTTCGAAAAACATATGGAAAAAGAAAATAAGAAATTCAAAATCTTTAAGAAGAATTTCAGGAATCTTTCAATGTTAGCCCAAAGCTCCAATCAAAGGGTTTGACATGGCTTAATAGCCAGTCAGCTTTAGGATGGAATTACATGCATTGTAGTGATTAGTTGAAGACCAATTCCAAAGGAGTTTGAATATGGCTTTGTAGCCAGTTAGGATTCAACATGTTACCATGAAATTCTAGAATTCATTCTTGAAAGTTTTGAAGCCATAGAATAATTAAAATTTTTTTTTTCGAAAATAATAATTTTTTTTGGAAAAACGAAAACAAAGAAAAATTTTGAAAAATTTTTGAAAACTTTTTGAAAAGAAAATTACCTAATCTAAGCAACAAGATGAACCGTCAGTTGTCCATACTCGAACAATCCCCGGCAACGGCACCAAAAACTTGGTGCACGGATTTGTGATCATCAACAATGGCTCCAATGACTTGGTAGCTCTCACACGTGAATTACACTTAGTCATAACTCCGCACAACTAACCAGCAAGTGCACTGGGTCGTCCAAGTAATACCTTACGTGAGTAAGGGTCGATCCCACGGAGATTGTTGGTATGAAGCAATCTATGGTCATCTTGTAAATCCCAGTCAGGCGGATTCAAATATGATTAGATTAGATATTCAAAAGATAAATAAAATAAACAGGAAATAACGATAAAGTTACTCATGTAATCCAATGGTGGGAATTTCAGATAGGTGCATGGAGGTGCTGTGTTCCTTCCGAATCTCTACTTTCTTATTATATTTATCCAATCCTTCTTACTCCTTTCCATGGAAAGCTGTATGTAAGGGCATCACCGTTGTCAATGGCTACATCCCATCCTCTCAGTGAAAATGGTCCAAATGCTCTGTCACAGCACGGCTAATCATCTGTCGGTTCTCAATCAGGTTGGAATAGAATCCCGTGATTCTTTTGCGTCTGTCACTAACGCCCAGCCTTCAAGAGTTTGAAGCTCGTCACAGTCATTCAATCCCAGAATCCTACTCGGAATACCACAGACAAGGTTAGACTTTTCGGATTCCCATGAATGCTGCCATCAATTCTAGCTTATACCACGAAGATTCTGATTAAGGAATCCAAGAGATATACGCCCGGCCTAAGGTAGAACGGAAGTGGTTGTCAGTCACACGCGTTCATAGGTGAGAATGATGATGAGTGTCACGGATCATCACATTCATCAAGTTGAAGTGCAACGAATATCTTAGAACATGAATAAATCGAATTGGATAGAAAATAATAGTAATTGCATTAAAACTTGAGGTACAGCAGAGCTCCACACCCTTAATCTATGGTGTGTAGAAACTCCACCGTTGAAAATACATAAGTGAAAGGTCCAGGCATGGCCGAATGGCCAGCCCCCATGATCTGAGAACTAAACATCCCAAGATGTCTAATACAATAGTAAACTATCTTATTTATACTAGACTAGCTACTAGGGTTTACAGGAGTAAGTAATTGATGCATAAATCCACTTCTGGGCCCACTTGGTGTGTGCTTGGGATGAGTTTGATATATCCACGAGCTGAAGCTTCTTTTGGATTTGAACGCCAAGTTGTAACGTGTTTTGGGCGTTCAACTCCGGTTCGTGACGTGTTTCTGGCGTTTGACTCCAGACAGCAACATGGAACTGGCATTGAGCGCCAGTTTACATCATCTAATCACGAATAAAGTATGGACTATTATATTTTGCTGGAAAGCACTGGATGTCTAATTTCCAACGCCATTGAGAGCGCGCCATTTGGAGTTCTGTAGCTCCAGAAAATCCATTTTGAGTGCAGGGAGGTCAGAATCCAACAACATCAGCAGTCCTTTGTCAGCCTTTTCTCAGAGTTTTGCTCAGGTCCCTCAATTACAGCCAGAAAATACCTGAAATCACAGAAAAACACACAAACTCATAGTAAAGTCCAAAAATGTGAATTTAGCATAAAAACTAATGAAAACACCCCTAAAAGTAACTAGATCATACTAAAAACTACCTAAAAACAATGCCAAAAAGCGTATAAATTATTCGCTCATCAACACCCAATAACTCTGAACGAGGTTCAAGAAAGGGCTGAAAAATACATCAATATGGAGGAGAACTCCCGATTAGGAGATAGCTCAAAGGCTGGATTCTCCTACCTACCTCGGGACAAGGATAAAGAATCCAGGAAGAAAGGAGACCAACCCACTGAGAAACCCAGAAAATACCAAAACTACACCCCTTTTCGGGTGTCTCTTGTGGATGTTTACCGAGAAATATACAACACTAAGAATATCCCACCACCTCGCCTAATAAAACACAAAAGAGGAGGGGGAAGTCGGATAGAGTACTATGAATACCACCGAATCTACAGTCATTCTACCAACGAGTGCTTCGACCTAAAGAATGTCATAGAGAAATTGGCAAGAGAAGGGTGACTAGATCGGTACTTAGCCAATAAAGCGGATGAACTAAGAAAAAGAAGAAGGGATGAAGAGGTCAAATGAGTTGAATGCCTACCTCACATCCCTGAGAGACATGTTCTCATGATAAATGGGGGAATCGCAGGAGGAGGGATCTCTAAATCATCTCGCAAAAGACACCTTAAAGAGGTATATCATGTCGGAGAAGGGGATAGGTCACCCGACATCCCTACTATTACCTTTACCCAAGAAGATGCAACAGGCATCATCCCCGGGCATGATGATCCCATGGTCGTTACCATCATACTCGCCAATGCTAACCTCCATTGAACGTTGGTAGACCAAGGGAGCACCACAGATATCTTGTTCAAATTCGCTTTCGACAAACTCGGCCTACAAGAAAAAGAGCTTAGAGCATATCCAAACAGCTTGTTCGGACTCAGAGACACCCCAATCCAACCACTATGATACATTTCACTGCATACAACCTTTGGAAAGGGAACTCGGTCAAGGACATTAAGCATAGATTATATTGTAGTCAACGTGAGCTCAGCTTATAACGCCCTAATAGGTCAGATAACGCTGAACCAACTCGCCGCTGTAGTCTCCACTCCACATCTATGCATGAAATTCCCAACTCAAAAAGGGATTGCTACAATAAAAGGAGACCAAAATCTCATGCGACATTGTTACAATGAAAGTCTAAACCTTAAGGGCAACCCCAGAGGAGAGGAAATCAACACCATCAAACTCAGGGGAGTTCGAGTTCATGAAGAACTTCGTCCACAACCTGAAGGTGAGATCGAAGAAGTCCAGATTGGGGATACCCAGAATAAAACAACAAATATAGGGGCAAATTTAAAGAGAGACTTAAAGGAACCGCTGATACAGTTCCTAAAGGATAATGCTGATCTTTTTGCATGGAAGGCCGCAGACATGGCCGGCATAGACCTCAAGTTAATGTGCCATAAACTAGCAGTATATCCCGGATCTCGTCTAGTACAACAGAAGCATAGGAAGCTCGGTCCAGAAAGGTCCCAAGCTGTAGAAGAGCAGGTACAAGCCTTACTAGAGGCAGGGTTCATAAGGGAGGTCAGGTACCTATTATGGCTAGCCAACGTTGTCTTGGTGAAGAAGTCAAATGGCAAGTGGAGAATATGTACCGACTACACCGATTTCAATAAGGCCTTTCCAAAAGATCCCTACCCGCTCCTGAATATAGACACTCTAGTGGATGCCTCTTCCGGATACAAGTACCTCTCCTTCATGGATGCCTATTTAGGATACAACCAAATCCCAATGTACCCGCCCGATCAAGAGAAGACCTCGTTCCTAACCCCAAAGGCAAACTATTGCTATATAGTTATCCCCTTCGGACTCAAGAACGCAGGAGCTACTTACCAAAGACTGATGAGCAAAGTCCTCATTGACCACATCAGAAAATTAATGGAAGTCTATGTAGACGACATGCTGGTAAAAATGCAAAGTGAGGAATCGTTGTTATATGACCTCGCAAAAGTGTTCGACACCATAAGAAAGCATGGTATGTGACTTAACCCCGCAAAATGCACATTCGCAGTAGAAGCCGGCAAATTCTTGGGTTTCATGCTTACCCAAAGAGGAATTGAGGTGAACCCAGATAAATGCCGAGCTATACTCAACATGAAAAGTCCGACTTACGTCAAAGAGGTACAACAACTCAATGGCAGACTGGCAGCCCTGTCCAGATTTCTAGCCGGATCAGTTATAAGATCTTTTCCATTTTACACAACGCTAAGGAAGGGAAAGAGGTTTGAATGGACTTCAGAGTGCAAACAAGCCTTCCAAGATTTCAAGAAATTCTTGGGGCAACCACCCATTCTTACCCGACCACAGGAAAATGAAGAACTCATATTATACCTCGCAGTGGGAAGTCGGGAAATAGCCTCAGCATTAGTCAAAAAAGAAGAAAGTGGGCAACAACCCATTTACTTCATCAGTAAGGCTCTACAAGGGGCTGAACTAAACTATCAAAAGATAGAAAAGTTCACCTACGCCCTCATACTCACTTCTCGACAACTTCACCCATACTTTTAAGCTCACACTATCAGAGTTCGGACCAACCAGCCCATAAAAGGCATCCTACAGAAAACAGACTTAGTAGGAAGAATCCTACAGTGGGCAGTCAAGTTATTCGAATTCGACCTTCGATATAAAGCTCGGACAGCTATCAAATCACAGTATCTGGCCAACTTCATTGCAGAATACAGTGACACCCTGGGAACTCCCACAAAATGGAATCTCTACGTGGACGGCTCTTCAAACAAAACCGGGAGCGGTACAGGTGTAACTATCAAAAGTGATCAGGGAACCCAAATCGAGCTATCATTAAAGTTTGAATTCCCTGCCTCAAATAATCAAGCCGGATATGAGGCACTATTGGCTGGTTTGAGGCTACCTAGGGAGGTAGGAGTTCAAAAGCTTATCATCTTCAGCGATTCACAAGTAGTTACCTCACAAATAGAAGCGAACTACCAAGCTAAGGATCTGTTCATACCCTGGGTCGAGCTATCTGAGCCGGGATGTTCAATAAACAAAGCTACCGACCTCTTAGGGTCAAGCGGACCGACTTCTTTGTAAAGAAGTCGACCAAAGCGACAGAAAAGCCCAAAGGAGGGCCCAACTCAAAGAATACGACCCAAATCCGAAAGGCAACCCAAGCCGATAGAGACAAGGACGGTTCCATGGAAGATAAGCTGACCTCAACAAGAGATAAGATAAGATAAGATAACTAACTTATCTTATCCACAGAAGGTCACATCTCACCCTTATAAATACACTGGAGCACCCAGGTATAACTCATACTCTGATTCTACTCAATACCTGCTTAATACCCTTGCTAACTTAAGCATCGGAGTCCCTTGCAGGTACCCGCACCCTCCGGGGATCAAGGATCAGCACTACCACCGAGTCTAACAAGTCGGACACAACCGCTCCAACTAGCACAGAAGATCTCGTACTAGATCGACCTCCAGTTTCAGGTAACCCTCGTAACAGGATCCTACCATGAAGAAATATCTAGACAAGACCAAAGAACATCTCGGACAATTTGAGGAATACGAAGTCCAACACATACCTCGAGAACAGAATGTCCGAGCTGATGCACTATCAAAACTAGCCAACACCAAACCAGGGGGCAACAATAGAAGCCTCATCCAAGAAACATTGCAAAGTCCATTGATCTCGGCGGAAGAAAAGGTCCTAACCATATCAGGTTAGGATCAAGGAGGGATGACCCCATAATCAACTACATCAAGTCTGAGACACTTCCCACAGATAAAAAGGAGGCAAAAAGGCAAGTATGAGAAGCACAGTATTACACCATAGTGGGCAACATCCTATATAAAAGAGGGATTTCAACACCCCTCCTAAAATATGTACCGACCTCCAACACAAAGGAAGTTTTGGAAGAAGTACAAAGTGGTATGTGTGGCAATCACCTCGGGGCTCGAGCTCTTTCCAAAAAGGTACTTTGAAATGGATTCTTCTGGCCGACCTTACAAAAGGAAGCAACAGAATTTGTCAAAACATGCTCACCATGTCAAAAGCATGCTAACTTTCATACTCTGATTCTACTCAATACCTGCTTAATACCCTTGCTAACTTAAGCATCAGAGTCCCTTGCAAGTACTCCCCACCCTCCGGAAATGAAGGATCAGCACTACCACCGAGTCCAACAAGTCGGACACAACCGCTCCAACCAGAACAGAAGATCTCGTACGAGATCGACCTCCAGTTTCAGGTAACCCTCAGAACATTGGCGCCGTTGCCGGGGAACCTGGAAGTCATCCCATCACCATGGCAGACGACCATGACAACGCCACGACTCAGATCTAGAGGATAGAACGCCGCACAAAAATGCGGACACTACACCAAAGGATACTCCTCAACTTAACAACGAAAAGGATTCTCCAAACGCGGGAGCCATAGAGGCGCTTCAAGATCAATTAAAGCAACTCGAGAAAGAAGCCCAACATCAACGCGAAAAAGAAGAGGATCTACATCGGGAGATAAGGTAACGCCGGGAATTAGAAGATAAGCTTCTAAAACTCGAAGCCGATCTCAAAACCAAAGCTACTCGATCCACTCCAAAGGATAGCCCTCGCAAGGATCAAGATCCATTCACCAGGGAAATCATGAAGACCAAAATCCCAAAGGACTTCAAACTTCCGGATATGACTCTGTACGACGGCACTTCAGACCCTAACCATCACCTCAGCAATTTCAGAAGTAGAATGTACCTCACGGACGCCTCGGATACAGTTCGCTGCAAAGCCTTTCCAACAACTCTTACCAAGACAGCCATTAGATGGTTCGACAGCCTACCTCCAAAGTCCATCTCGAGCTTCGACGACCTGGCCAAAAAGTTCCTGGCCAGATTTTCCATACAAAAAGATAAGGCTAAACATGTCCTCAGCCTATTAGGAATCAAGCAAGGAGATCGGGAAAGTCTTCGTAACTACATGGAAAGATTCAACAAAACATGCATGGACATACAAAGTCTACCAACAGAAGCTGCCATTATGGGCCTCATAAATGGCCTACGAGAAAGACCTTTTAGCCAATCTATATCTAAGAAATACCATGCATCCCTCGACGAAGTACAAGAACGGGCGCAGAAGTACATCAACGTGGAGGAGAATTCTCGACTTGGGGAAGCCTCGAGGTTCGGTTCTGCCTACCGAGACAAAGATAAAGAACCCAAGAAAAAGGAAGATCGCTCCGGGGAGAAAATAAAAAAATATCATAACTACACCCCTCTTAGGGTATTCTTGGTAGATGTTACAAAGAAGTCTGCCATACAGAAAAAATACCCCCAGCTCGGCCACTCAAAGGCAAAAGAGGAGGAGGAAATCGGAACGAATACTGTGAGTATCTTCGAGTCCGAGGACATTCCACCAACGAATGCTTCGACTTGAAAAATGTCATAGAAAAATTAGTAAGAGAAGGAAAACTAGATCGGTTTTTGGCCAACCGAGATGAAGAGCCAAGAAAAAGAAGAAGGGATGAAGATGTCGGACGGTCTGAGCGATCACCTCGCACACCGGAAAGACACATCCACATGATACACGGTGGATTTGCGGGAGGAGGAATCTCCAAATCATCCCGCAAGCGACACCTCAAAGAAGTATACCATGTCGAAGGAAAGAAGGAGGCGCCAGACATCCCAGCAATTACGTTTACCAAAGAAGACGCATCCGGAATCATCTCAGGACACGACGACCCCATGGTCATCGCTATCATACTGGCAAACACCAACCTCCACCGTACATTAATTGACCAAGGAAGCTCCGCCGACATCTTATTCAAAACTGCCTTCGACAAGCTCGGCTTAGAAGAAAAAGAGCTAAGAGCATACCCGAACAGCCTGTTTGGACTTGGGGATACCCCAGTACAACCACTAGGATACGTATCGTTACATACAACCTTCAAAAAGGGGAACCAATCCAGAACACTCAAGATAGACTACATCGTGGTCAACGTAAGCTCAGCCTACAATGCCTTAATAGGTCGGACAATATTAAACCAACTCGCGCGCAATAGTTTCAACTCCACATCTATGTATGAAATTCCCAACTGCAGAAGGGATAGCTACAATAAAAGCAGATCAAAGGATGGCACGTCGCTGTTACGAAAGTCTAAACCTCAGAGGTGAAGGAGAAGAGTTCCACACAATTGAACTTGGTGGAGTTCAGAGGCGAGAAGAACTCTGACCACAGCCCAAAGGTGAAGTAGAGAAAGTTCAGATCGGAGACACCTCGGATAAGACAACTAATATTGGCACAATCCTGAAACGAGATGCAAAGGAATCACTCATACAGTTCCTACGAGATAATGTTGATCTCTTCGCATGGAAAGCCGCCGACATGCCAGGCATAGATCTCGAACTGATGAGCCACAAGTTGGCAGTATATCCGGGATCCTGACCGGTACAACAAAGACGAAGAAAACTCGAACCAGAATGGTCTCAGGCTGTGGCAGAACAGGTGCAAGCACTGCTAGAGGCAGGATTCATAAGAGAAGTTAAGTACCCACTATGGCTAGCAAACGTCGTCTTGGTGAAAAAGTCAAATGGGAAGTGGCGAATGTGCACCGACTACACCGACCTCAACAAAGCCTTCCCAAAAGATCCTTATCCACTCCCAAGCATCGACGCTCTAGTAGACGCCTCATCGGGATATAAGTATCTCTCGTTTATGGACGCATACTCGGGATACAACCAGATCCCAATGTATCCACCGGATCAAGAAAAAACCTCGTTTCAACACCCAAAGCAAACTATTGCTACATCGTAATGCCTTTCGGCCTTAAGAACGCAGGAGCTACTTATCAAAGACTAATGAATAAGGTCTTCTCAGACCACATCAGAAAAATCATGGAGGTCTACGTGGATGACATGTTGATAAAGATACAAAGTGAAGAGACATTACTGACCGACTTGGTTCAAGTGTTCGACACCATACGGAAGCATGGCATGCGACTTAACCCGGCTAAATGCACCTTCGCAGTGGAAGCAGGTAAGTTCTTGGGCTTTATGCTCAGACAAAGAGGAATCGAGGCAAATCCAGATAAATGCCAGGCCATACTCAACATGAAGAGCCCAACCTGCGTCAAAGAGGTACAACAACTCAATGGGAGATTGGCGGCCTTGTCCAGATTCCTAGCAGGGTCAGCGATAAGATCCCTCCCTTTCTACGCTACTTTAAGGAAGGGAAAAAACTTCGAGTGGACAATGGAATGCGAGCAAGCCTTCCGAGACTTCAAAGAATTCTTGGGACGACCACCTATCCTATCTCGACCACGAGAAGGAGAACCACTCATATTATACCTCGCAGTAGGAAGTCGGACAATAGCCTCAGCACTAATTAGAGAAGACGAGGGTGGGCAACAACTCGTCTACTTCATTAGTAAAGCACTATAGGGGTCAGAGCTGAACTACCAGAAAATAGATAAGTTTGCCTACGCTCTCATACTAACATCCCGATGACTTCGCCCGTACTTCCAAGCTCATACCATTAAGGTTCGGACTAACCAGCCCATAAAGGGGATATTGCAGAAAATAGATCTAGCAGGAAGAATCATACAATGGACAATCGAATTGTCCGAGTTCGACCTCCAATACGAGGTGCGGACAGCCATTAAGTCACAATACCTAGCCGACTTCATTGCAAAATTCACAGACACCCCGGAGATCCCCATAGAGTGGAATATATACGTGGACGGTTCTTCGAATAAAACTGGAAGCGGCGCAGGTGTGATAATCGAAAGCAACCAAGGAACCCAACTTGAGCTTTCCCTCAAATTCGGATTCCCGACCTCAAACAACCAGGCGGAATACGAAGCGTTATTAGCTGGTTTGAAGCTGGTTAGGGAGGTTGGAGCTCAGAAACTCAACATCTACAGTAATTCACAAGTCGTTACCTCACAAATAACAGGGAGCTACCAAGCCAAAGACCCTAACATGAAAAAATATTTGGATAAAACCAAGGAACATCTCGGACAACTCGGGGAATATAGGATCTACCATATACCCCGCAAGCAAAACGCCCGAGCTGACGCACTCTCAAAACTAGCCAGCACCAAACCAGGGGGCAACAATAGAAGCCTCATCCAGGAAATACTGTAGAACCCGTCAATATCGAAAGAAGAAAAAGTCCAAGCCATAACAGGTCAGGATCAAGGATGGATGTCCCCCATAATTAACTACCTCAAAATAGAAGCGCTCCCTATAGATGAAAAGGAGGCAAAGAGGTTAAAAAGAGAGGCACAGTACTACACTATCATAAACAACACCCTATACAAAAGAGGGATCTCAGTACCATTGTTAAAATGCGTACCGACCTCCAATACAAAGGGAGTCTTAGAGGAAGTACACAGCGGCATTTGTGGCAATCATCTCAGAGCGCAAGCTCTCACCAAAAAGGTACTCCGGGCGGGATTCTATTGGCCAACTCTATGAAAGGAAGCTACAGAATTTGTAAAGACATGTCCACCATGTCAGAAGCATGCTAACTTTCACATTGCCCTGCCGGAAAAGCTCATTAGCGTGACCTCACCCTGGCCATTTGCAAAGTGGGGACTCGATCTTCTCGGACCTTTTCCCTAGGGATCGGAACAAGTCAAATTCCTCATAGTAGGGGTAGACTATTTCACAAAATGGATCGAGGCAGAACCCCTAGCCAACGCCACTGCTCAAAGAAGCCGAAAATTTCTATATAGGAACATCATTACAAGGTTCGGGGTCTCATACTCCATCACCATAGATAATGGCACCCAATTCACAGATGCAGGCTTCAGAAAACTAGTGGCCGACTTGAATATAAAACACCAATTCACCTCCGTCAAACATCCCCAAGCCAATGGACAAGCCGAAGCGGCCAACAAAGTCATATTGGCCGGGCTGAAACGGAGACTTCAAGAAACAAAGGGGGCTTGGGTCGAGGAACTTCCACAAGTCCTATGGGCGTATCGAACAACCCCCATTCTACTACGAACGAATCACCATTTCGATTAGCATACAGACTGGAGGCAATGATTCCAATAGAAGTCGAGGAAGGGTCTCCCCGAGTAGTCCACTACAATGAACAAACCAACTCTCAACTTTAAAGAGAAGAGCTCGACCTACTTCCAGAAATCCAAGAAAGAGCTCGGATCAGAGAAGAAGCACTAAAGCGGTGAATGGCTTCCAGGTATAATCAAAAGGTAGTACCAAGAGGTTTCGCTGAGAACGATCTCATCTTAATCCGAAATGATATTGGAACAACTCGACCTAGAGAAGGAAAGCTGGCAGCCAACTGGAAAGGACCCTACCGAGTCAAATAAGTACTTGGGAAGGGCTACTACAGACTGTCCGAACTCGAAGGACGAGAACTCCCTAGATCATGGCACGCCTGTAACCAAAGAAGGTACTATAGCTAGGAAAGGTAAAAGATCTCATCACAAGATGCACTCTTTTTCCTGAAAAGGTTTTTTAATGAGGCATCAAGACTGAGATTTAATCCAACTTAAGGGTACGAAAAACTCCCGCATGTATATATTTGCACTTTCTTTGAATAAAATACATTTAAGATATTCTACAAATTCCCAAGACGCATTAATATGAAGCATTCATCGTCCGATTATAAAGCAACAGATCGACAGAAAGTGAAGAGCAGATTCACTGTACGATCTCGATAGGAATGATCGTCCGACAAAGGTGAAAACGTGATTCACCTAACAAACGATCAAACTAGGACAGAAACCACTATCTACAAATCAGCAAAGATGAACACAGAATAATGCAAGAAGTTATCGAAAGTGATCCCAAAAAGAACCTAATGAGGTCTTATGGATTGCTATATAATAACTTAAAAAGACAGGCCAACACTAAAAAATCGGACCAAGTCAACCCAAGTTATCAGCAAATCCCTGGAAAGAGGTCTAGCCAACCCTATTAAAGAGGAATTGCTATAACTTAGAAGAGATCAACCTAACGAAGTCGGTCTCCTACAAGACAAGTTATAAAAGTAATCCCTAAAAGAGACCTGACAAAGGTCCAAGAAAGAGGATTACAAAAATAACATAGAAGAGATCGACCTAACGAAGTCGGTCTCCTACAAGACAAGTTATAAAAGTAATCCCTGAAAGAGACCTGACAAAGGTCCAAGAAAGAGGATTACAAAAATAACTTAGAAGAGATCGACCTAACGAAGTCGGTCTCCTACAAGACAAGTTATAAAAGTAATCCCTGAAAGAGACCTGACAAAGGTCCAAGAAAGAGGATTACAAAAATAACTTAGAAGAGATCGACCTAACGAAGTCGGTCTCCTACAAGACAAGTTATAAAAGTAATCCCTGAAAGAGACCTGACAAAGGTCCAAGAAAGAGGATTACAAAAATAACTTAGAAGAGATCGACCTAACGAAGTCGGTCTCCTACAAGACAAGTTATAAAAGTAATCCCTGAAAGAGACCTGACAAAGGTCCAAGAAAGAGGATTACAAAAATAACTTAGAAGAGATTGACCTAACAAAGTCAGTCTCCTACAAGACAAGTTATAAAAGTAATCCCTGAAAGAGACCTGACAAAGGTCCAAAAAAGAGGATTACAAAAATAACTTAGAAGGGGACCAACACAAAGAAATCGGTTATGGGGCGCTAAAAATACAAACAAAAGCAAGAAAACCGAGAAACAAGTCGGACCCACACAGTCACGGCCTCAAAGGATCCAAGTTACAAACAATAAGTACAAAAGCAATCCAAAGAGGTCAAGCAGCAAGATTCCAACACTCTCAGAAACCAGAAGAGATGCCATGTTAAAGCGCAATAAAAGCATAGTATAATAAAGCTTCAAGAGGCCACCAAAATCTACCTCAGAAAGCTACTTTTTTTTTTCAAAGTAAAAAGTTGCCAGGCAGGCAACTAAAAAGCGTCAGCAGTTAAACAAAACAATAAATAGTTCAAAAGCCCACAAACCGGACTATTTACACAAATACTTAAAAAGAAGATCAGCAAAGATTGGGAGCCTTCCTGGCAGCATCAGTACGGGGAGAAGGAGGGCGAGTCTGAATAGGCACAGCATCAACAGTTCCATCATCCCGGTTCAGAATCTGACAATCCGGATCAGACATAACTAGAGGAACCGAGGAGGTCGACACCTTGATAGACGGCACTGGGGGAGGTTCAACATCATCATTATCCTGGTCATCAGGGACAATCTTACCATCCCTCACAATATTGTCCAGGCTGAAGAGAGTAAGATCGGCCTCAGGAGCAATAACCCGAACCTACTCCTTTAGGTTCTCATAGGCAGCAGTTACACTGCCAACAAGATGACCCTGGAGCTCGGAGTAATCAGCTCGGATGTTCTCCAACTCCTCCTTCAGATGCATTCCCTCCCGATAAGATGTGACATAGCTATCCTTATGCCTAAGTGCCGGTCCAGGAATTAGACATGGCTTCACAGCCAGCCAAGCTTTCAAAGAAAGCTTCGGTCCAAAACACTAGACATGGCCAAAGGCCAGCCAAGCCTTAGCAGATCACTGCTCCAAAAGCAAGATTGATAGAAATCAATAAGCTCTTGTGATGATAAGTTGAAACCTCGGTCCAATGAAATTAGACATGGCTTCACAGCCAGCCAGATTTCAACAAATCATCATGAAACTCTAGAATTCACCTTCAAGAATTTCGAAAAAAAATACCTAATCTAAGCAACAAGATGAACCTTCAGTTGCGCCAAACTCAACAATCCCCTTTCTGGCGTTAAACGCCCAGAATGGTGCCAGACTGGGCGTTAAACGCCCAACAGCTAGCCTCACTGGCGTTTAAACGCCAGTGGGTTCTTCCTCCAGGGTGTGCTATTTTTCCTTCTGTTTTTCATTCTGTTTTTGCTTTTTTCATTGATTTTGTGACTTCTCATGATCATCAACCTACAAAAAATATAAAATAACAAAAGAAAATAGTTAATTATAAAACATTGGGTTGCCTCCCAACAAGCGCTTCTTTAATGTCATTAGCTTGACAGAGGACTCTCATGGAGCCTCAGAAATGCTCAGAGCTATGTTGGGACCTCCCAACACCAAACTTAGAGTTTGAATGTGGGGGTTCAACACCAAACTTAGAGTTTGGTTGTGGCCTCCCAACACCAAACTTAGAGTTTGACTGTGGGGGCTCTGTTTGGCTCTGTTTTGAGAGAAGCTCTTCATGCTTCCTCTCCATGATGACAGAGGGATATCCTTGAGCCTTAAACACCAAGGATTCTTCATTCACTTGAATGATCAACTCTCCTCTATCAACATCAATCACAGCCCTTGCTGTGGCTAGGAAGGGTCTGCCAATGATGATGGATTCATCCATGCACTTCCCAGTCTCTAGGACTATGAAATCAGTAGGGATGTAATGATCTTCAACTTTAACCAGAACATCCTCTACAAGTCCATGGGCTTGTTTTCTTGAATTGTCTGCCATCTCTAGTGAGATTTTTGCAGCTTGCACCTCAGAGATCCCTAACTTCTCCATTACAGAGAGAGGCATGAGGTTTACACTTGACCCTAAGTCACACAAGGCCTTCTTGAAGGTCATGGTGCCTATGGTACAAGGTATTGAAAACTTCCCAGGATCCTGTCTCTTTTGAGGCAGTTTCTGCCTAGACAAGTCATCCGGTTCTTTGGTGAGCAAAGGGGATTCATCCTCCCAAGTCTCATTTCCAAATAACTTGTCATTTAGCTTCATGATTGCTCCAAGGTATTTAGCAACTTGCTCTTCAGTGACATACTCATCCTCTTCAGAGGACGAATACTCATCAGAGCTCATGAATGGCAGAAGTAAGTTCAATGGAATCTTTATGGTCTCATTTTGAACCTCAGATTCCCATGGTTCCTCATTGGGGAACTCATTAGAGGCCAGTGGACGTCCATTGAGGTCTTCCTCAGTGGCGTTCACTGCCTCTCCTTCCTCCCAAAATTCGGCCATGTTGATGGCTTTGCACTCTCCTTTTCGATTTTCTTCTGTATTGCTTGGGAGAGTACTAGGATAGAGTTCAGTAATTTTCTTGCTTAGCTGACCCACTTGTGCCTCCAAGTTTCTAATGGAGGACCTTGTTTCAGTCATGAAACTTTGAGTGGTTTTGATTAGATCAGAGACCATGGTTGCTAAGTCAGAGTTATTCTGCTTAGAACTCTCTGTCTGTTGCTGAGAAGATGATGGAAAAGGCTTGCTATTGCTAAACCTGTTTCTTCCACCATTATTATTGTTGAAACCTTGTTGGGGTCTCTGTTGATCCTTCCATGAAAAATTTGGATGATTTCTCCATGAAGGATTATAGGTGTTTCCATAGGGTTCTCCCATGTAATTCACCTCTTCCATTGAAGGGTTCTCAGGATCATAGGCTTCTTCCTCAGATGAAGCCTCCTTAGTACTGCTTGGTGCATTTTGCATTCCAGACAGACTTTGAGAAATCATATTGACTTGTTGAGTCAATATTTTATTCTGAGCCAATATGGCATTCAGAGTGTCAATCTCAAGAACTCCTTTCTTCTGACTAGTCCCATTGTTCACAGGATTTCTTTCAGAAGTGTACATGAATTGGTTATTTGCAACCATTTCAATCAGTTCTTGAGCTTCAGTAGGCGTCTTCTTCAGATGAAGAGATCCTCCTGCAGAGCTATCCAAAGACATCTTGGATAGTTCAGAGAGACCATCATAGAAAATACCTATGATGCTCCATTCAGAAAGCATATCAGAAGGACACTTTCTGATTAATTGTTTGTATCTTTCCCAAGCTTCATAGAGGGATTCTCCTTCCTTCTGTCTGAAGGTTTGGACTTCCACTCTAAGCTTACTCAATTTTTGAGGTGGAAAGAACTTTGCCAAGAAGGCATTGACTAGCTTTTCCCAAGAGTCCAGGCTTTCTTTAGGTTGAGAGTCCAACCATGTCCTAGCTCTGTCTCTTACAGCAAAAGGGAATAGCATAAGTCTGTAGACCTCAGGGTCAACCCCATTAGTCTTGACAGTGTCACAGATTTGCAAGAACTCAGCCAAAAACTGATGAGGATCTTCCAGTGGAAGTCCATGGAACTTGCAATTCTGTTGCATTAGAGAAACTAATTGAGGCTTAAGCTCAAAGTTGTTTGCTCCAATGGCAGGGATAGAGATGCTTCTCCCATAGAAATCGGGAGTAGGTGCAGTGAAGTCACCCAGCACCTTCCTTGCATTGTTGGCATTGTTGTTGTTTTCGGCTGCCATAGGTTCTTCTTCTTTGAAGATTTCGGTTAGGTCCTCTACAGAGAGTTGTGCTTTGGCTTCTCTTAGCTTTCTCTTCAAGGTCCTTTCAGGTTCAGGATCAGCCTCAACAAGAATGCATTTGTCTTTGCTCCTGCTCATATGAGAGAGAAAGGAACAAGAAAATATGGAATCCTCTATGTCACAGTTATAGAGATTCCTTGAGGTGTCAGAGGAAAAGAAAAATGGAAGGCAGAAGTGAAAAATTCGAACTTATCAAAGAAGATGGAGTTCGAATTTTGCATTAAGGAATAGTGTTAGTCCATAAATAGAAGGATGTGAGAAGAAGGGAAGTGGTTTTCGAAAATTAAGTAAGAAATTTTGAAAACATTTTGAAAAACACTAATTAATTTTCAAAAACCAAGAGTGGGAAAGAGATCAAGTGATTTTTGAAAAAGATTTTGAAATTAGAAATCAGAAAGATTTGATTGAAAATTATTTTGAAAAAGATGTGGTTAAGAAAATATGATTTGAAAAACATTTTAAAAAGATTTGATTTTGAAAATTAAAAACTTGGCTAACAAGAAAAGATATGATTCAAACATTAAACCTTTCTCAACAGAAAAGGCAACATACTTGAAATGTTGAATCAAATCATTAATTGATAGCAAGTATCTTTGAAAAAGGAAAGAAATTGATTTTGAAAACACATGATTGAAAAGATATGATTTGAAAAAGATTTGATTTTGAAAAACTTTGAAAACCTGAAAAAAATTGCATTGAAAAACAGAATCTTCCCTCTTGTGCCATCCTGGCGTTAAACGCCCAGAATGGTGCACATTCTGGCGTTTAACGCCCAAAACTATACCTTTTTGGGCGTTAAACGCCCAACCAGGTACCCTGGCTGGCGTTTAAACGCCAGTCTGTCCTTCTTCACTGGGCGTTTTGAACGCCCAGCTTTTTCTGTATAATTCCTCTGCAGCATGTTCTGAATCTTTAATTCTCTGTATTATTGACTTGAGAAGACACAAATTAAAAATATTTTTGGATTTTTAATAATAAGGAATAATCAAAATGCAACAAGAATCAAATAACAATGCATGCAAGACACCAAACTTAGCAGTTTGTATACTACTGACACTAATGAGACACATATGAGACACATAAACACTCAAGTCAAGAGAATTCAAAGATTAGAATAAGAAATCATCAATAACATCTTGAAGATCCTTAAGACACATGAATGAATGCATGCAATTGACACCAAACTTAAAATGAGAATAGAGTCTCAATAAGAAACATACAATATTTTTGGTTTTTATGATTTTGTAAATTTTTTTTGTGTTTTTTGAAAATTAAGAGGAAAGGAAAATATATCAAAATTCTTAATGAGAATTCCAGGAATCATGCAATGTTTAGTCTAAGACTCCGGTCCAGGAATTAGACATGGCTTCACAGCCAACCAAGCTTTCAAAGAAAGCTTCGGTCCAAAACACTAGACATGGCCAAAGGCCAGCCAAGCCTTAGCAGATCACTGCTCCAAAAGCAAGATTGATAGAAATCAACAAGCTCTTGTGATGATAAGTTGAAACCTCGGTCCAATGAAATTAGACATGGCTTCACAGCCAGCCAGATTTCAACAAATCATCATGAAACTCTAGAATTCACCTTCAAGAATTTCGAAAAAAAAATACCTAATCTAAGCAACAAGATGAACCTTCAGTTGTCCAAACTCAACAATCCCCGGCAACGGCGCCAAAAACTTGGTATGCGAAATTGTGATCAATACTTTTCAAAACTCTAATAATCCCTAGTAATGGCTCCAAAAACTTGGTGCTCAATACCATGGCATAAACACAACTTCGCACAACTAACCAGCAAGTGTACTGGGTCGTCCAAGTAATAAACCTTACGCGAGTAAGGGTCGATTCCACAGAGATTGTTGGTATGAAGCAAGCTATGGTCACCTTGTAAATCTTAGTCAGGCAAACTCAAATGGGTATGGTGATAAACGCATAAAACATAAAGATAAAGATAGAGATACTTATGTAATTCATTGGTAGGAATTTCAGATAAGCGTATGAAGATGCCTTCCCTTCCATCTCTCTGCTTTCCTACTGTCTTCATCCAATCCTTCTTCCTCCTTTCCATGGCAAGCTCAAGCAAGGGTTTCACCGTTGTCAGTGGCTACCTCCCATCCTCTCAGTGGAAATGTTCAACGCACCCTGTCACGGCACGGCTATCCATCTGTCGGTTCTCGATCAGACCGGAATAGAATCCAGTGATTCTTTTGCGTCTGTCACTAATGCCCCGCCCTCAGGAGTTTGAAGCACGTCACAGTCATTTAATCATTGAATCCTACTCAGAATACCACAGACAAGGTAAGACCTTCCGGATTCTCTTGAATGCCGCCATCAGTTCTAGCCTATACCACGAAGACTCTAATCTCACGGAATGGCTGGCTCGTTTGTCAGGCGAGCACTCGGTTGTCAGGCGATCAACCATGCATCGTGTATCAGGAATCCAAGAGATATTCACCCAATCGAAGGTAGAACAGAGGTGGTTGTCAGTCACACGTTCATAGGTGAGAATGATGATGAGTGTCACGGATCATCACATTCATCAAGTTGAAGAACAAGTGATATCTTAGACAAAGAACAAGCGGAATTGAATAGAAGAACAATAGTAATTGCATTAATACTCGAGGTACAGCAGAGCTCCACACCTTAATCTATGGTGTGTAGAAACTCCACCGTTGAAAATACATAAGAACAAGGTCTAGGCATGGCCGAATGGCCAGCCTCCCAAAGTGATCAAAAGATCTAAAGAACAAAAGATTCCAAAGATCCCCAGATACCAAGATGAAAATACAATAGTATAATGTCTTACTTATAGAAAACTAGTAGCCTAGGGTTTACAGAGATGAGTAAATGACATAAAAATCCACTTCCGGGCCCACTTGGTGTGTGCTTGGGCTGAGCAATGAAGCAATTTCGTGTAGAGACTCTTCTTGGAGTTAAACGCCAGCTTTTATGCCAGTTTGGGCGTTTAACTCCCATTTTGGTGCCAGTTCCGGCGTTTAACGCTGGAATTCCTGAGGGTGACTTTGAACGCCGGTTTGGGCCATCAAATCTTGGGCAAAGTATGGACTATCATATATTGCTGGAAAGCCCAGGATGTCTACTTTCCAACGCCGTTGAGAGCGCGCCAATTGGGCTTCTGTAGCTCCAAAAAATTCACTTCGAGTGCAGGGAGGTCAGAATCCAACAACATCTGCAGTCCTTTTTGGTCTCTGAATCAGATTTTTGCTCAGGTCCCTCAATTTCAGCCAGAAAATACCTGAAATCACAGAAAAACACACAAACTCATAGTAAAGTCCAGAAAAGTGAATTTTAACTAAAAACTAATAAAAATATACTAAAAACTAACTAGATCATACCAAAAACATACTAAAAACAATGCCAAAAAGCGTACAAATTATCCGCTCATCAGTGGCCTCCTCCAAAAAAGCTTTGGTGGCATGAAGAGGAAGACTTTGAGCAGTTCGATACAGGGTCGCTCCCATGTGTGCCATCTTGATACTACTTTGAGTTATATAATCAAAATGATGAAGAAGTGACACGTCATCCATAGGGAGGACACCATAAGAACCGATCTGCTGATCTACAAACTCGACCGCATCAAAGTCAGGAGCATCAAGGTTGAAAGGCTCAATTGTTTTTTGCTTCTTACTAGGAGGAGCACCAGAAGCAGCGGCAGAAGTCTATGGAGGATCGACCAAACAAACCCGAGGAATAGGAATTGCTTTCCTCGGCCTGGGAGAACTCGGCACAGGAGGTTTCACTGGAACCTGAGAAGATCCCTCTCCGGCCACCTTGGCCGAGATGTTCAGAGCAGCAGTTGCCTTCTTTGCCTTTTTAAAGGCCTTCATGGAGTCGTTGTTCTTTGACATCTCCGCAAATACAGAATCAGCCACAGCAAAGAGTTACAGTCACAATAAGAGGAAGGAAAAATTAAGAAACAAGTGTAGAAACAAGCCAGACAAGTACCCAAAACAGTCCGAACCAAGGACGGGTCATTCAAAAATTTTTTTGTATCAAGATGGGACGGGGCTCCCCATAAATCCTCAAGCACAACAATAAAGGCACGCTCAACATCATTAAGCATCTCCCAGGCATAGCGAGACACTATCACATCCCTCTGCCACTCTAGAGGGAAAGAAGGCTCCTCATTTTCATCAAGAAAAAAGGGGCGGGCCCCCTCGACAGCACGAAATTTAAAGAAGTAATTCTTGAAGTTTTTAAAGGACTCATCATACATAGCAAAAACTTTATGGCCCTGGGCGGACCTGAAAGAAACCCAAGAAGCTTTCTTTTTTGAAGAACCGCCAGGCTTGGCGGAAACAAACAAATAAAGGAAAAGAGTCTGAGAAGGTGTTACATATAACTCTCTACAAAGAAGCTGAAAAATTTTAATAAAACCCCAGGAATTTGGGTGAAGCTGGGATGGGGCAATATTACACGACCACAACAGGTCGGTCTCGAAAGCAGTAAAAGGAAAAGTAATGTTCAACTGACTGAAGAAGTATTCATAGGCGTAAAAGAAGGGACGCTCCCCCTTGATAGAAGTTAGAAAACAAACTCTCTCGTCAGAATCAGGAGCAACAAGCTCATAATCCCCCTCCCGGGCGCTATTGCCACAAATCCCAAGGTGCTTCCTCAGCTCTACGCAAAATTCAGCATCCACAACAGAAACACACAGCAAGACAAGGGAGTCCAGCCAATTGGACATCCCCTCAGGAACTCTGGAAGACATCTCTACAATGTTATTACGAGAAGACATGAGGCCAACTAATCCTACAATAAGAAAAGAAGATGGGGTTACTAAAAGCATCTTGGACAGGGGTCAAAACGATACAGATAAACAAATAGTAAAGGAAAACCCCAAGACTCAAGCCGACGTCCTGGGGCATCCTTTGGAGGCAGTAACAAAGCAAGGTTTCCAGGAAAATATACAGCTCCCACCCTAGCATCACTCAAACAAGAAAAAGACGTCAAACAGTAAGCATTCTCCGTCAAAATAAAACACAAAAGTCATTACAGTCTACCAGCAAAAGCATTCCCAAAAATCAAGTACGCCAAAGGTGCGAACCTTTTCAGAATCAGACAAAGCAACCTTCAAATAAAGCAAAGAAAACAGATGCGGATTTTGTGGATAATGATATCAGAATAGAAACAACAGGAACATGCAAAAGCCCTAAAAGCATTAAGCAAAAGCAAAAAGGATCATGCAGAAGATGAAGAAACTCCCAGAACGCACATTTCAACAACAATAGGGCACAATGAAAACAGAAAGATCCAAACTTTCTCTAAAGGAGGATCAAAATCAAAACTCATCACCAAGCCAAAAAACAGCGAGAAAACACGAAATGGGACTAACCTGGAAACGAAAGAAGCTTTGAGGAGAAAAGGGAGGCGCAAAAATGAAAGCTACCCAAGAAGATCGCCAAGTGGCACTGCAAAGCAAGGAAGCAGAAGCACAAGCGAAAGACAGAGAGCGAAGAGAGCAGAGAAAGAAGTTGCGAAGAGATTACAAGGAAAGCAAAAGAAGAGAAACCGTTTCTGAGTTTTTCAAAATTAAAAACAAGCCAAAAGGGAAACGGGTAATTAATGCTAATAAAAGAGTTAACCAAGGGGCAACAATAGAAGCCTCATCCAAGAAACATTGCAAAGTCCATCGATCTCGGAGGAAGAAAAAGTCCTAACCATATCAGGTTAGGATCAAGGATGGATGACCCCATAATCAACTACATCAAGTCTGAGACACTTCCCACAGATAAAAAGGAGGCAAAAATGCAAGTATGAGAAGCAGAGTACTACACCATAGTGGGCAACATCCTATATAGAAGAGGGATTTCAACACCCCTCCTAAAATATGTACCGACCTCCAACACAAAGGAAGTTTTGGAAGAAGTACACAGTGGTATGTGTGGCAATCACCTCGGGGCTCGAGCTCTTTCTAAAAAGGTACCTCGAAATGGATTCTTCTGGCCGACCTTGCAAAAGGAAGCAACAGAATTCGTCAAAACATGCTCACCATGTCAAAAGCTTGCTAACTTTCATGTCGCCCCACCAGAGGAACTCATTAGTGTTACGTCGCCCTGGCCATTCACAAACTCGGGCCTCGACCTCCTCGGACCTTTCTCCCAAGGACCAGGACAATTCAAATTTCTCATCGTAGGAATAGACTATTTCACAAAATGGATTGAGGCAGAACCTTTAGCCGCTGCCACCGCCCAAAGAGGTCGAAAATTTCTGTATAAAAATATTATCACAAGGTTCAAGGTTCCTTATTCCATTACCACATATAATGGCACTCAATTTACTGATACGGGTTTTAGGAACTTGGTTGCCGACCTAAAAATAAAGCACCAATTCACATCCGTAGAACACCCACAAGCCAACGGACAAGCAGAAGTTGCCAACAAAGTTATACTGGCTGGGTTAAAATGGAGACTACAGGATGCACAGGGGGCTTGGGTTGAAGAGCTCCCACATGTCCTTTGGGCATATCGAACAACCCCACATTCAACCACAGGAGAATCACCCTTCCGACTTGCTTATGGAATGGAGGCAATGATTCCAGTGAAAATAGAAGAAGGATCTCCCAGAAGGATCCTCTACAATGAAGAGGCCAACTCCCAAATACAAAGGGAGGAACTCGACCTACTTTCAGAAGTTCAAGAAAGAACTCGGATTAGAGAGGAAGCACTAAGGCGTCGGATGGCCTTAAAATATAATCAAAAGGTAGTCCAACGAAGCTTTACCACCAACGATCTCATCTTAATCCGAAATGACATCGGAGCAGGTCAATCAGGAGGAGGGAAGCTGACAGCTAACTGGAAAGGACCTTACCGAGTTGTAGAAGTACTAGGAAAAGGTTACTACAAGGTGTCCGACCTCGAGGGGTGAGAGCTACCAAGGTCATGGCATGCCTGTAACCTAAGAAGTTACTATAGTTAGAAAATAATAAAAGATCTTATGTCAAGGTGCACTTTTTTCCCTGAAAAGGTTTTTTCCTAAAAGGGTAAACACTCATATGTATACACTCTTGTTTATATTTTTATCTTTTATTATCATTTGAATAAAGTTTTCAGATTTCCTAAAAAAGTTTCCCACAAAGACGCATTAACCTAAGCTCACGAAACGCAAAAATTCATCGTCCGATTACAAAGAGGTTGGCAAGGTGAAAACCAAACTCATCGTCCGATTACAAAGAGGTCATCAAGGTAAAAACCAAATTCATCATCCAATTACAAAGAGGTCGGAAAGGTGAAAACTAAATTCATCATCCGATTACAAAGAGGTTGGCAAGGTGAAAAGCAAATTCATCATCCGATTACAAAGAGGTCGGCAAGGTGAAAACCAAATTCATCATTCGATTGCAAAGAGGTCGGCAAGGTAAAAGCATAGAAGTAGATTAATGCAAGAAGTTATGAAAAGTAATCCATAAAAAGTGACCTGACGAAGTCTGACTAAAAATGGATTACTAAAAATAACTTAAGAAGGCCCGACAGAAAAGTCGGACCAGTGAAAGGATCACTAAAAAGGGACAAAGAAATATCTCAAAAGCCAAAGAAAGGCCAGAAGTGCTTTGCTAAAAGGTACGAAGTCTTGAAAAAAGACATTACTTAAAAAGCAAAAGCACAAGACGAAACAACGCTAAAAAGTCATCCAAACAAACTATAAAGAAAAGGTTCCCCTTGGAACACTACCTGAAAAGTTGTTGGAATATGACTAAAAAGCCCGGACGGGTCGACATCAGCCAAAGGCGCGATCCAAAGCAACAAACTCGAGAAGAGAATGAGTCAAAGGCCAAAAAGGTGGAAAAACAGCCTAAGGCTCAAGAATGTGTGCTAAAAGGGACACAACTCTGCCCAAAAGGCCATGATTCTAAGACAAGGCTATCAAAATTGTTTGAACAAACTAAAAAGGTTCTATAAGAACACTAAAAAGTTGTCAGACAAGTTAGCCCCAAGGATCACCTCGCCCAAATAGAAAATAGACAAAACAAGAGATGGCTCAAAAGAGGTCGGACGGAAAAGTACTAACCATCTATAAAAATTCGCAAAGGTTGCAAAGGTATGATTAACATATCAGAAAAACATATCCATTAGATTAAAAGACTCAAAAGGCCACCTAAAAAGGCAGCCTCAGAGTTTAAAAGTGTTTTGTTTTTCCAAAATAAAGTTGCATAGAAGCAACCAAGTGTCAGAAGAGTCAACCACATCAAAGTTACAAAAAGCCAAAGTTTAAAGTCCACAAGTCGGACTATAATATAAGCATAAAGGTTATACAACATTCAAATTCTCCCCAGTAGAAGCATCCTGGGCTGAAGAAGGAGGAATAGTTAAGATTGGGACAGCATCAACAGTTCCGTCCAACCGGCTTAGCATCTGCACATCGGGCTCAGGCTCTGGATGGTCGACCTCCGAAGGGACAGAAGAAGCTGAAGCTGCTGAGGCTTTCCCTGGTGGCACAAGAGGAGGACCCTCATCTTCATCGTCCGGGGCAGGCACAATCTTGTCGTCCTCCACTACATTATCCAGACTGAAGAGAGTCAGGTCTAGCTCAGGGGCAAGAACTCGGACTTGGGCCTTCAAGTTCTCATAAGCATCGGTCATACTGTCCACCATGTAACCCTGGAGCTCGGCATAATCATCCTAGACAGAGTGAACGCTCTCCCTGGCCTCCAACAACTCACTGTAAGTACGAGTGTAGCTTTCCTTATATTTTTTTGCCATCTCCTCAGCCAGGTTTGCAGCAGCCTCAGCAGCAGTAGCTCGGGATTTCTCTGTTTCCACATCCAACTCCAGTTTAATCACCTTGGCATCAAGCTCATCCTTCAAGCGCTTGATTATGTCAAAGTTAGACTTGGCATCCTCCATAAAAGCTTTAGTGGCATGAACGGGAGATTCCATAACAACATGGGATAAAGCCGCACCGATATTGGCCATCCGAATACTATTACTTGTAACAAAATCAAGATGATGAAGAATAGATACATCATCCAAAGGAATCTTCCCATGGGGTGCAATTAGCTCGGTAGCAAAGCCCACACCATCAACATCCTTGTCATTTAAATTATAAGAACCAACAGTCTTTTGCTTTTTTGGAGGGGTACCAGCAGCATTAGGAGAGGAGGCAGCACCGGAAGTCGGCTGAAGAGGGTCAGAAGGAATCACACGGGCATGAGGAGTTGGAATGACCTTCCTCAGCCCAGAAGCATCCGGGTCGGCTTCTTCGGAGGTAGTTGTGAAGACCCTTCTCCAGAAGTCTTCGCTGTCAAATTTTGTGCAGCTGTCGCTTTCTTAGCCCTATGGAAGGCCTTCATGGAGTCCGTAGATTTCACCATTTCTGAAAAATAGAAAACCAAGAAAACAAGTTACGAGTAAGGAAAGGATAAATTAGCAAATAAGCAAAAAGAAAGCTATCAAAAAGAAGTCGGCCACTACCCAGTTCAGCACGGAGGAGGGAAGGGTCTCCTAGAAACCTCTTCGTGTCCATATGAGGAGGCTCTCCCCAGTTCTCCTCTAACACACTCACAAAGGCCTGCTCGACCTCATCCAAACTTTCCCAAGAATACTTAGTCACTACTACATTTTCTTGCCAACATAAGGGGAAGGCGGGCTCATTGTTCTCATCCAAGAAAAAAGGGTGAACACCCTCAACAGCTCGAATCTTGAAATAGTAATTCTTAAAGTCCCTAAAGGACTCATTAAACATAGAGAACACTTTCTTCCCTTGAGTAGCTCGGAAAGAAATCTAAGAAGCTTTCTTCTTAGCTACCTCAGGCTTTGTCAGCACAAAAAGATACAAAAAGAGAGTTACGGTAGGACGGACACCCAATTCCTAACACAGCAGTTGGAAGATTTTTATGAAATCCCATGAGTTCAGACGGAGCTGAGCAGGGGCTACATTGCAAGACCACAACAGCTCGGTCTCGAAAGTGGTAAAAGGGGTGGTGATATTCAACTGACTAAAAAAGTAGTCATAAGCATAGAAAAAGGGTCGTTCTCCCTGAGTCAAAGAAGGAAAACTAACCCTCTCCTTAGGGTCAGGCGACACCAACTTATACTTATTCTCCTTGTCCCTATAACTACAAATCATATGGAACCTTCTAAGTCTCACACAATACTCGAGGTCAGCCACGGTGACACACATTAAGACTATGGAGTCCAACCAGCCAGACATGCCGTCAGGGATCTTAGTAGACATCTGAACAATGTTTTTTCGGGAAGACATAGGCTAACTATCCCTACAAGTAAGAAAAAGAAAAAATGATCACTACCAACCAACTCGGGCAAATAAGGAAACAACTTGGACAATAAGAAGTAATCAGCAAGAGTCAGATATGGCAGCAAAAGGGAAAACCCAAGATTCCCAAAAAAGCGGAGAACCAACACTAAAGTCCAGGGGCACCCTTTGGAGGCAACAACAAGGCAAGAATTCAGAAAAAGGGAAGTCAACAATCTATGCCCTAACACCTCTCAATAGAAAATACAAAGAGATCAATTCTTTTTTGGTAGCGTCACTCCATACAAACAGCAAAAAAGCCATCATCATCAACAGACCATGCAAAAATCATCAAAGCTACAACCTTTTTCTACCAACAGCTCAAACAAAAGCTCTGTACAAGAAGAGGTCATGTAAGGATGAAAAGAGACAGAAACAGCGGCAAGCAAAAACCCTACAGAAAGCAAGATTACCAGAAGGCACACATTTTCCTCAAACAGGAGTGACAGGATAAAAGTCACAACAATGATCAGATGCAAAGATGCAATTTTTTGCAGAAAGAATCAAAGCTTCTCAGAGCAAAACTTATATACAAAATCAAAACTTTACAGAAAGCATGCAGAAAAGACGATTATCGAAAGAAAAAAGAAAAGAACGACCAACCTGCAGAAGAGAAGACGATAACTGCTCAAGGTAAGAGAACGACAAAATCCGCGCTAAACAGTCACTTTGAGACAAAGAAAATAGAAGGCTTGGGGTGTGTAAACAAGAGAACGAAGCGCTACAGCAAATGACAAACAAAGAGCGAAGAGAAAAGAAAGAAGAAACAGAAAAATGATTCTTTGAAATTCAAATGCAAAAGAGGGAAAAGAGGAAACGGCAAAAGAAAATTAATGAGTTTTTAACCCTTACACGTTCCCAATAAAGCGCAACGTGCGCTACAATTAAGAAGGAAAAGAAAAGAAAAATGCTTCGCATTCAAGGAGTCCCAGCAGGAGTTATACGGGAGATAGACTAAAAGAAAAATGCTCGAGCTCGACTTTCTCAAAGGGTCGAAGTCTAAAGACACGACCTTAAGGGTAAGATCGACCTCAAGTAGGGGCACTGTTCATACCCCGGGTTGAGCTGTGCGACCTGGGCTGATTGAAGATCAGAGCGACCGACTTCTTCAGGTTGGGTCGCCTCGACCTCTCCTTAAAAGAGTTCAGCCAAATCACCACAGAGGCCCAAACAGGCCTAAAACAAAGGAATATAGCCCATTCTGAAGGCGGCAAAGCCTAGAAAGATAACGCAGTTTCTCTAAAAAGATAAGATAGGATAACTAACTTATCTTAAAAGGACACTCTACACCACTATAAATATACTGGAGCACCTAGTTATAACTCACACTCTGATTCTACACAAAATCCTGCCTAAAGTACGGGCTAACTTAAGCATCGGAGTCTCTTGCAGGTACCACCATCCTCCGATGACAAAGGATTAGCAGCACCGCCAAGTCTAGCAAGTCGGACACGACAACTCCGGCCACAGCAGTAGATCTCATCCGAAATCGACCTTCAGTTTCAGGTAACCCTCAGAACAGTTTTCTTTATGTAATATGTAATGTTTCTAAACACTTAGCCTAGTTGACCCTAAGATAGGATTGAATGATGGTTGTGTATGATTAATTATATGTGAATTTATGTTTGATGATGAGAAGTATGATATGGAGTGTTGGAATGTGTGATATATGAATTACGATGATAATATGATGAGTATTGGTGTTATTTATGTTCATGGTGTTGATTATGGAGATTGAGATTGAATAATGATAATTATGAGGATTTATGATGAGAGGTGATGAATGATGTTTATAGTGAGTGAATTGTACAAATTATTGATGATTGAGATCTTAAGTTGGGAATTATGGATTTGTGTTAATTTATAGTGGAAAGGTTGAGTGAATTAGGTGTGGAAGTGATGGAAGTACAATAGCATGGTAAGGTGTAGTATGTGGTAGTGTTTTATGATGTTGGTATACGCGAAATGGGCCAAATTGTATGTATGCATACGCATACATAATGCATGCATACACATAAAGCTTGTTTAGCTGAAAAATGATTTTTCTTCAATTTTCAAGGATTCTCTAGCTTTCCAAACTTCTTTTCCTATTTAAGACTTGTGGCGAGTAATTAGACCCTAAGACTAATAGAGATGAGTTAGTGAAATAAATTGGTAAATTTTTGTATGAGTTAGATGACGAAGAATCAGGTTTCTAAAGTTGTGAGTGAATGGGTGAAGTACTATTTTTGGTGATGACTCAGAGAACTTAAGAGGTGCTGACAGTTGATGATAATTTGATAAACTGGAGATTGATGATGAGCTAAAAATTTGGAAGGGAATGATGAACTTGTTGAATATTGAAGGTGTGTCAGGCACTATATCCTTAGGTTAAGTATGATAGTGTGCAGGGAACTATATCCCTGGGATGAATTTACATGGATAACCTTTTCTGCTGCAAGGGTGTGCCAGGTACTATATCCTTGGGTTAAGTATGAGAGTTGATGGTTGGTCTAGAGTGAGTTAGGAAATTTTCCTCAAAATAGGGTTAGCGTTGCAAGTATAATCCCAACCCAACAATTAACCAACATCAAAGTTTAGAATTACAAATTGTAATAAATTCAAAACCAATCTAATTCCGGGAGTTTCAATTCTCGGGTCATCTCCCAAGGACTAGTGATCAATGAGTGCATAATTTCGGTTGTGAGGGCAAAACAAAAAGGGATTTTCAATAAAGAGATAAACAATTAAAGAAATAAAAGAACAATCAAAATTGCAATTAATGAACTAATGAAGGAATTAAAGAACTAGCTATGTAATATGAACAAGTAAGATATAAAAGTGATTGATGTATGTATGTGTGTGATTCAAAGCATAAATGGAATCTTGGCTTGGGATGAGCTAGGGGATCCTTTCCTTGTTGCAACTACAATTATGACAATTGTAATGGATTAATCTCACTTAGTTAACCCTAAACATCGGAGAGTAGTTCAAGTGAGTATAATTTTTCTTAATCGACAAATCCTAAATCACTTGCTAATTGCCTTAGCAACAAGTTAGCGTTAGTGGAAACAAAAAACAATTAACAATCTACCACTAAATGTTGGACATTCCAACTCTAGGAACCCATATACTCATTTTTTCGAAGCCAAGGGATAGAAATTTAGCCCATAATCAAACTTGACATTTCCACAAACACTTGGTGGGCATAAACCTTAAACATGTGAAAATTGAGAAAATGCTTGAAACTATGAATGGGGTGACCAAACTCTTGAATTCTCACTAAGACTCTAAATTCTTCTTTGAAAACCTCTAAATTGTGCCTTGCACCACCCTTGGGACTCAAATCTTGAGGGTGCAACTAACCTTAGATAGCCTTAATCCACCATGCCACCCAACCTTGATCTCTTTCTCACTTAGCAATCCACAAAGGATTCTAAGTTGACAATCCGTTTCCAATAAAGCATACTCATGTGGGCAAATGAAGTTAAGGGATGAGATTGTTACCTACTTAAATGGTGTGTTGGATGGTTGCATAGGAATGTAGACTTCCAATAGCCTTGAAATTTTCGCTTCCTTGCTCTCCTCTTTGATCACCCCCACTTCTTGTTCAATCCTCACCAATTCTTCAACCACTTTTTCAACTTCAATAAGCTCAACTTCATCCACTTATGTCAAATCATGGTTCAATTCTTCCTCTTCCACTTGGGGTTCCAAACCTTCCCTCTCCCCACATTCTTCAATTGAAGTTAGTTCTTTACATTCATCCACAAAATTGCTTTAGTTGTGGCATGAGGTGGTGAGTCTAAGCGGGCTAAGACTTTGGCCAAGGTAGCTATGATGGCTTGATGACGCTTGACCGATTCTTGACATTTCCAAAAACACTTGGTGGGCATAAACCTTAAACATGTAAAACTTGAGAAAATGCTTGAAATTATGAGCAACAAATGATCAAAAGCAACAATAGAAATTCAATCAAGCATATAACAATTATCAATCGTCAAAATTATCAACAAGAGATCAAAATTGCAAAAAGTATATATATTAACACTATGACTTTAACTACAAGAAAGAGTATCTAAATTGTAACTATAAAAAGTAGAAATTAAGAGATACTTACAATGAAGGCTAGCACAAATCCAATATCGAAAATGGAAAATGGCACTTGAAATGTAAAGCCCTAATATAAATCCTAATGGTGTTGAGAGAAAACTTAGAGAAAATTATACCTAAAGCCTCATACTACTATCTAAAAACTACCCAAATGATATCCTATCCTTATCCAATGTTTGCCCCTTGCATTATGAGCTCTTTGCATCAGAATTGGGCCTCCAAGCCCCTCAAAATGCAAATCAAGTGCGTTTTTAATGAAGGTATATGTGGGTACTTATGCGTATGCACAAACGTGTGCGCACGAACACTCGGCTGAAATCTCAGGTTGTGCGTACGCACAAGAGGCTGTGCGCACGCACACTTCGCGATACTTTGGATGATCGTGTGACACGTACGATGCTGTGTGCTCGCACACTTTGCTTTGCTTTGCTACCTGTGCGTGCCCAAAGGGATGTGTGCATGCAGACCTTGCTTTGCTCCTCTCCTTTGTTTCTTCATACTTCCTCCTCCTTGCATGCTTCTCTTCCATTCTCACCAAGCCATTCCTACCTTATACATCTGAAATCACTTACAAACAACATCAAGGTATCGAATGAAAGGTAAATGGAATAAAATAGGTTAAATTAAGCATAAAAAAGCATGTTTTCATAATCAAGCATAATTTTGGAGGAAAGCTCAAAAGCATGTTATTTAAGGGAATAAGTGTAAGTTTGCATGATGAAATCTACTCAATTTCAACCAAAAATCATCATCAAATATGGATTCATCAAGAATGTGTAGGGCACTATATCCCTAGTGTGACAGGAAAGCTACATCCGAAAGGATGTGTAAGGTTGGCATTTATGGACCGAAAAGTGATATCACGAGCCAGATAGGAGAGACATTCATCATATGCATCTTTTACATGCTTGCTTGCTTTGACTACTTGAATTATGCCTATTTGAATAATATGTCTAAATGCTAACTGATTTACTTGTTATACTTGAATACTATTTGTGTTTTACTTGTTTGCCTTAAATGTGTTTTACTGGATATTGAGGAGGATCGAAAGGCGGTGGTGATGGGATCACACAGAGGTTAGGTTGGTGATGGTTGTGGGATACGATAGTGTGATTAGTATTAGTTAGAAATTCCTTAAGTTTAGATAACCCTGTTTATGGTGTTTGGTTTAAGTTGTTTATTTTTGTTAAGCTTGAATATCTGTATCGATGTGAAGTTCTAGGATTGCCTTTAGCATCCAGGAACTGTACATCTTATATATTAGGCACTGTTACCATACTGAGAACCTCCGGTTCTCATACCATATGTTGTTGTTGTTTTTCAGATGCAAGTTGCTACCCACTACGGTGAGTTTGCAGATATGGTGATAGAGCGGAGTTTGATCTTCCTTATATTTTATTTCACTTTACTTTTGTTATAGTTATTCTCTCACCTTTTTATATTTAATTTTGTTGCCTTAGAGGCTTTATTTCTGAAAAGCTTTGAGAGATAGGTTGTTGCTATTTTAAAACTTCAAAATTCTATTGTATTCAGTTTGACTAGCCGGCCTAAACTCCGCAGGCCATGACTTGTCCTCTCTTTGGTATATCATACTTATATATATACATCTTGTTTATTTTAATTATTACCATGTGTATCCTGGAGCTATCTACAACGTTTTACATATATTATGTCTCGTTTTGTTCGTACCTATGCATTTAGTTATCGTGTGTGAACGCTTCACGTTTCGTAATTCCGCTTTATGCAATTCGAGCTTTTATTCCTTCATCGTGCTTCTAGTATTACTATTTCTTTTTCTGTATATATATATATATATATATATATATATATATATGAGCCTTAGAACTGTAGTGACACTTTGTTATCCTTCGCTTTACGACGCGAGGTAAGGCTTAGGGTAATGGGGTGTTACACTTTGCATGGCGGCTTTGGGCAGAACAGTGCGTCTCCCCTTTGTTTGCAAACCTCAATGGACGGCGACGATGAAGAACTTGGTAGCACAAATCCCCACACTTTCGTACAACTGTACCAGCAAGTGCACTAAGTCGTCCAAATAATACCTGAGCAAGTCAGGGTCAATCTCACGAGAATTGTGGCTTGAAGCAAGCTATCGTTGTCTTTCAGGTCTTAGTCAGGCGGAATCAGAAGGAGTTGTTTGATTTGAAGGTTGATAGATAAAATGTCATAAATGTTGAAAGGGGTAAAACCAATTGGATTAGCTATTAGGAATTATATGCTGGGAATAAAGTTGAGAGTTGGAGCTGCTTTGCCTTTCAGAATTAACTCTGGTAGTACTACTCTTCTTGCCTGTGGGTGATTTCTTCAATGACAGGCTATTTGTGATTGACACTGGTTTGAGCAGCTGCCAATACTCCTCTGGATTTGAACCCCATGGTTAGTGTGGATCCATCTCTACTTGAGGGTGAAGTTCCTGCAGGCTATTCTCCTTAATGATCCAACTCAAAATGCCACAGACAATGTCGAATCTTTTGAAAATCGGCTGAACTGATGTCTCAAGAAGTCCCCAATGAAGTCGTAGATTAGCCGTATGAGAGATGTATATTCAACCTATTGGTCGTCCTTGTCTGGTGAAAAACGTATTTTGACCCAAGTAGATGCTGGTTTTCGTCAGGCACGTTTGTCTTAACGTGATGAATAGAGCTAATTAGATCATCCTATTCATTATGATGAAGTACGAATATACGTCTTAGAATTAATCAAACGATGATCGAAGAGAAATAGTAGTACTTTTATTAATTCATAGGACTCAACAGGACTCCTCCCCTCAACCTAGGAGGTTTAGAAACTCATACTGAGGTAGAATACAATGATCAAATGAAAATAATGTTGAATAGTGTGCGTATAACATGAATTAAATCCCTTAAATACTAAACTAATGACTAGTAAGGGTAAAATAGTCTTTTTAGTGCTAAAATCCACTTTTGGGGACTACTTGGTGAGTGTTTGGGCTGAGATTTGATGAGATCCACATGCTATGAGGCTCCTTGTGCATGGAATGCCAGTTAGGGGGTCCTCTCTGGGCCTTTGGACATTAGGATCTGCTCTTTGGGCGTTGGATGCCTGGAAGGGGGCAGGAAGCTGGCGTTGGATGCCAGTTTTGGGCCTTTTAATCCGAAGCAAAGTATAGACTATTATATATTGCTGGAAACCTATAGAAGTCAGCTTTCCATAGCCGTTGGTGAGCGAATATTTTATTCACTTTTTGACATCACTTTCATATAGTTTTTAGTAGTTTTTATTTAGTTTTTATTAATTTTTTATAGGTTTTAGTGTTAAAATCACATTTTTGGATTCTACGATGAGTTTTTGTGTTTTGAGGAAATTTTAGGTAATTTCTGGCTGAAATTGAGGAGCTGGACCAGAAGTCTAATTTAGAGACACAGAAAGCACTGCAGATGCTGTCCAGATCTGACCTACCTGCATTCAGAAGAGGTTTTCTGGAGCTAAAGAAGTCCAAATGGAGGGCTCTTAACGGCTATGGAAAAGCTGACTTCTAGAGATTTCCATCAATATATAATAGTTCATACTTTGCTTCGGATTAGAAGGCCCAAAACTGGTGTCCAACGCCAGCTTTCTGCCCCCTTCCAGGCGTCCAGCGCCCAAAGAGCAGAACCCAGTGTCCAAAGGCCCAGAAAGGACCCTCTAGCTGGCATTTTACGCCCAAGGAGCCTCATAGCACGTGGATCTCACCAAGGCTCAGCCCAAATACTCACCATATGGCCCCCAAAAGTGAATTTTAGTATTAAATAGACTATTTTACCCTTACTAGTCATTTATTTAGTATTTAAGGGATTAGATTCATGTAATTCAAGAAAGGAATAATCTTCTTCAACCTTTTTCACCTCCCACTAGAGGGAGGTCTGCCATATTTTCATTTTTCCATTGTTTTTACTTCAGTATGGGTTTCTAAACCTCCTATGTTGAGGGGAGGAGCCCTGCTGAGTGCTATGAATTAATAAAAGTATTACTGTTTCTTTTTCAATCTGTGTTTGATCTATCTCTAAGATGTATATCCCGATCTTCATCATGATGAACTGGACGATCTGACAAATTGGCTCTGTTCATCGCATTAAGACGAACGTGCCTGACAAACACTCTCGTCTACTTGGGTTCGTTTGAGTACCTGGAAGAAAAGCACGAGCCAATAGCTATATTTATACATCTCTCAGACAGTTAATCCACGATTTTGTTGGGGACTTCTCGAGACACCAGTTCAGCTGATCTCCGGGGAGATTAGGATCTCTGTGGTATAGGCTAGAATTAAAAGAAGCAGCGTTCTCTGATCCAGAAGATTCGACCTTGTCTGTGGCATTTTGAGTAGGATCGCCAAGAGAATGGACTGCTATGCACTTCACCCTTCATTAGATTGAATACCACGACCACTGGCCACGACCGTGTTCATTCTGTAGCAGAGGAGGTTAAAGACCACGGGCAATGGCTTTGATCATTTACAACCTGCCATAGAAGAAGATCATTCACAAGCAAAGAAGACAGTAGTACCAAAGTTATTTCAGAAAGACAAAGCAACTCCAACTCTCAACTCTATTCCCATCATATAATTCCTAATAGCTAACTTCTTAATCCAACTCCTTCTGATTCCGCCTGACTAAGACCTATAAGACAATCATAAGCTTGCTTCAAGCTACAATCCTCGTGGGATCGATCCTGACTCGCTCAGGTATTACTTGGACGACCCAGTGCACTTGCTGGTACTGCTGCTGTTGTACGAAATAGTGTGGGTTTTGCGTACACGTGCACCAAGTTTTTGGCGTCGTTGGCGGGGATTGTTGAGTTTGGACAAACTGCTGGATTGTTTTTCTTCTTAGATCAGGTAAGTTTATTTTACATTATTTTAATTGAGTCCTTTATTTTTTTATTTTCTTCTTCTTAATTTTCAAAAATCATTAAAAACTTTTTCAAAAACATTTTTTTCTTTTCTTTGTTCAATTTATGTTTTTGTTGAGTGTTTGATTTTTCAAGAGTATAACTTTGATTAAAGTCTTTTACTTTTAAATTTTTGAAAATTTCATAACCTTTTTCAAAAATATTTTTTCTTTTCTTTGTTTACTTTGTGTTCTTGGTTTGAGTCCTGCATGTTCATGCTTTTCAATTTCAAAAATTTTTTTTGCCATCCTCTGAATTATCTTTGAGTCCTTCTTTCAAAAATCTTTCAAAAATAAATTTTTCTTTGGTATTTTCCTGTTAATTTTTCTTTGACTTTCAAAAATTTTGTTTGATTTTATAAAAGTTTTAAGTTTGGTATTTTCTTGTTTATTTTCTTGTGTTTCTCGAAAATTTCTTGTTGGTTTTCTAAAAGTTTTAAAGTTTGGTGTTCTTTTTATGTTCTTGTGTTCTTTGAGTCTTTAAATTTTTTTCTTCGTTTTCCTTTTAGTCTTCAAGTTGTTCTTGAGTCTTGTATGTGTCTTGATCTTAAAATTTTTAAGCTTGGTGTCTCTTGGTGTTTTTCTCCAAATTTTCAAAAATAAAGGGGTGCTAGATCTAACAATTTTAAGTCTTGTATTTTTTTTTGTGTTTTTCTCTTTCATCATAGAATTCAAAAAATCAAAAATATCTTTTCTAACTAATTTTTAACATAATTTTCGAAAATTACATAAAAAATTTTAGATTTCAATTTTTAAAATTTTATCTTATCATATCTTAGTTGTCAAGTTTTCAAAAATTAAATTTTTCAAAAATAAAAATCATATCCTTTTAAAAAAAATCTTACCTTTTTCAAAACTTTTCATATCTTTTTCCAAACTTAAAAATCTTATCTTTTTCAAATTTCAAATTTTTAAATTATATCTTTTTCAATATCAAATTTCAAACTTATCTTTTCTAATTTTAAATTTCAATTTCAAATCTTTTCTTATCTTGTCTTCTATTTTATTTTTTTAAATTAAAATCTTTTCTTAACAAATATCTTATCTTCTCTCTCATCTTTTTCAAAGCCTCCTAACTAACTTTTCCCTCTCAAATTTTCAAAAATATCTCTCTCTTTCTCTCTCATCTTTTTCAAAACCACCTAACTAACTCTCTTCTATTCTTAATTTTTGAAAATAATATCTCTTCTTCTCTCTCTTCTTTTTCAAAACTTCCTAACTAACTCTCATCTATCTTAAATTTTCGAAAACTTTTTCTTCTCTTCCCTCCTCTATTTTTGAAAATTTAACAATTAAAATTCAAATCTTTTTAAATTAATTTAGTTTAATTTTCAAAAAAATTAATTAATTAATTAATTAAAAATAAAAATATTTTAATTGTTATTTACTTTTTCTAGTTATACCTCTTCTCTTCTCATCTCTATTCATTCAACTCTACTTCTTTCAACTCTTGGTATACCTTAACTTCTTTATCTTCTTTCCTTTCTTCTTCACATCTAACTGGAAGCTCTTTGATCCAAGTGGAACAAAAAACTTTCTTCTTTTCTATTTTCTTTTATTCTATCTTCTCTTTTCAAGGTAATCCTCTTCTACTTTTTTATTTATTTTTATTTTTTTATCTTCTTCTTCTTTCTTTACTTATGACTTTAAGGAGGAACTTCTTGCCTATTGGAAGTCTCTTTCTTTTCTTTCTTTTTTGGGCTTCTTATTTATGACCAGGAACAGGGATAAAGAACCCCTCTTGACTCTTGATCCTGAACCTGAAAAGACTCTAAGGAGGCATTTACAACAAACTAAAGCACAACACTCCGGAAGAGACCTTTCAGAAAGTTTTGAACAAGAAAAAGAGGACATGGTCGAACCATAAGAGGAGCCTAGAAAGGTCCTTGGTGACTTCACAATGCCTACCTCTGACTTTTATGGCAGAAGCATTGTTGTACCTGCCATTGGAGCTAACAATTTTGAGCTTAAGCATCAGTTAGTCTCTCTTCTGCAGCAGAACTGCAAATTCCATGGACTTCCACTGGAAGATCCACATCAGTTCTTAGCAGAATTTTTACAAATCTGTGATACTATAAAGACTACTAGAGTTACTCCTGGAGTCTACAAGCTGATACTCTTTCCCTTTGCTTTAAGGGATAGAGCTAAAAATTGGTTAGATGCCCAGCCTAAAGAGAGTCTTGACTCTTGGAAAAAGCTGGTTAATGCTTCTCTGGCTAAGTTCTTTCTTCCTCAAAAGATGAGCAAGATTATAGTGGAAGTTCAATCCTTCAGACAAAGAGAAGGTGAATCCCTCTATATAGCTTGTGAAAGATACAAGCAACTGATCAGAAGATGTCCTCCTGACATGCTCTCAAAGTGGTCCATCATAGGTGTGTTCTATGATGGCCTGTCTGAGATGTCTAAAATTTCATTGGACAGCACTGCAGGTGGATCTCTCCACTTGAAGAAAATGCCTGCAGAAGCAGAGACCTCATTGAGATGGTTGCAAACAACCAATTCATGTACACCTCTGAGAGGAATCCTATAAACCATGGTACCTCTCAGAAGAAAGGAGTTCATGAATTTGAGACTCTGAATGCCATCTTGGCTCAGAATAAGATCTTGACCCAACAGGTCAACATGATCTCTCAACATCTCATTGGGATGCAAACTACAGCTGGCAGTGCTCAGGAAGCTTCGCTTGAAGAAGAAGCTTATGATCCTGCTCATCCCACCATGGAGGAGGTGAATTACATGGGAGAATCCTATGGAAACACTTACAACCCTTCATGGAAGAATCATCCTAACCTTTCATGGAAGGATGAACAGAAACCTCAGCAAGGTTTCAATCAAGGTGGTAGGAACCAGAATAGGTTCAATAATAGACCACCATTCCCATCTTCTCAAGAGAACATGGAAACCTCTAATCAGAGCCTTTCTGACTTAGTCATTATGGTTTCCAGCCTCACTAAGACTACCCATAGTTTTATTAATGAAACAAGGCCCTCCATTAGAAACTTGGAGGTACAGGTTGGTCAACTAAGCAAGAGGATCTTTGAGATCTCTCCTGACACTCTTCATAGTAATACCAAGGTTAATCCTAGAGAAGAGTGCTAGGCCATAACCATGGAGGTTGAGGCTGAATTGGAGGAAAATGGGAAGGCGATGAACACCAGTGAAGAAGCCTTCACTGGGCATTCAACGTCCAATAAGCTGACAGAGCTAGCATTGAATGCCAGTCAAAGCACACCCTTTGAGTGCTTAAAGCCCACTCAAGAACCCTCTAACCTAGAACTAAAGGAAACCATAAAGACAATTAAGGTTCCTTTGAATGCATTTCTACAATGCATAAGTTCTGATGACTACTCATCCTCAAGTGAGGATGAAGACACTAGGGAAGAGCAAGTTTCTCGGTACCTAGGAGCTCTTATGAAGCTGAATGTCAAACTCTTTGGAGGAAGAACCACCACTGCTTACTAAAGAACTCCATGCTTTGGTTCAGCAAGAGCTACCACAGGCACGCTTTCTGATTCCTTGCACCATAGGCACTATGACCTTTGAAAAGGCTCTGTGTGACCTAGTGTCAAGCATTAACCTCATGCCACTCTTTGTAATGGAGAAGCTGGGCATACTTGAGGTACAAGCTGCACATATATCTTTAGAGATGGCAGACAAGACCATGAAGAAGCCATATGGCTTAGTGGAGTATGTCTTGGTTAAAGTTGAAAACCACTACATTCCTGCAAACTCCATAGTCTTGGACATAGGAAAGGATGAAGATGACTGTGTCATCCTTGGCAAACCTTTTTTAGCCACAGCTAATGCTATCATTGATGTGGCTAAGGGAGAACTAACCCTAAAGTTAGGGAAGGATCACATCTTATTCAAGATGTCTCATCCCAATTCTCCCTCTGTGCAACACTCTCTTGTTGTTCAGAGCTTTGCAGAGCCCCTAGACATCAACTCTAAGTTTGGTGTTGGGCAGCCCTCAACAAGCTCTAAGCACAAATGTACTAAAAAGAAAGTACCTAAAGGCTAGAGGGACAAGAAAGTCCCAACTGAAGGCCTCTCACCTGGCATGAGAGTCGTCTTCACTAAGAAGCCAGCCTTACCACATACAGTGAGCTGTGTCCTATCTCTAGAGCATGTAGAGCCCATTCATGAGAGGACAAGCAGAAAATTCACTGTCAAGGGTGAAAATCTGATCCCATATTCACCTCCATAAGGAGCTGAAGGTCAAGCTAGTGATGTTAAAAGAGCGATTGTTAGGAGGCAACCCAACTTTACTCAACTTTTTTTATTTCATTTTGTTTTTCTTTTTTGTTAGAGTCATGATCATGTGTATCAGTCAAGAGATAGAATTCACAGCAGTAAAAACAGAACACTCCGAAAAGAGTGTCAAAGTTGGAACACCAGTGAGGAAGCCCTCCTGAGCGTTCAACACTCCAAGAGGAGAGCATTGCTGGCGTTGAACGCCAGTCATGGAGCAGCCCTGGGCATTCAAACTCCAGTGCAGAGAAGCAGAGAATCTAGAATTCCCTAGCCTCTCAGGATCAAGAGGTCCCACAGAAGCTCCACCTACCCCACCTTCTTGTTCCCCATTGATCATATTTGCTCGAGGACGAGCAAAACTCTTAATTTTGGTGTTGCAAAAGCTCTATTTTGTGACTTCTATCACTCTTAAGTGTAGAAGAAGAGGATGGAGCAAACTAGAGAGCACGCACATGAGCCTGTGTAGTTGCCTCAACAAAGGTGGACTCATTCTCTTTTATTCCTTTCCTTTATTATTTTTCTATTTTTTTGTCTGTTTTATTTTCTGTTCTCTTGTTCTAAGTTGCATGATCATTTGTATTGATGTCTTTAAGTTGTAAAATATTCCATATATCTCTCACCTTGCTTAAAAGAAAATTTTTATTTAAAAAGAATTGAGAGATGCATGAATTTCAAGTTTAAAATAAGATTATTTTAATTAGTTTGATGTGGTATCAATTGCTTTTATTTTCTGAATGTATGAAATAAATAGTACACTTGCTGGTACTGCTGCTGTTGTACAAAATAGTGTGGGTTTTGTGTACACGCGCACCAAGCTTTTGGCGCCATTGTTGGGGAATATTAAAAGCAAGCAGAAAAAGCCAATAACCCTTTAAACCAAAAGGCAAGGTAAAAAATCTCAAGGCTTTCAGCATCAATGGTTAGGAGGGCCCAAAGGAATAAAATCCTGGCCTAAGCGGCTAAACCAAGCTGTCCCTAACCATGTGCTTGTGGCGTGAAGGTGTCAAGTGAAAAGCTTGAGATTGAGCGGTTAAAGTCATGGTCCAAAGCAAAAAGAGTGTGCTTAAGAACCCTAGACACCTCTATCTGGGGACTCTAGCAAAGCCGAGTCACAATCTGAAAAGGTTCACCCAGGTAAAGTGTCTATGACATGAATGTATCTGGTGGTAATATTGGAAAACAGAGTACTTAGGGTCACGGCCAAGACTCAGAAAGCTGTGTTCAAGAATCAAAATAAGCTTAGCTAGGAAAGTCAATAGTATGATTTGGATTCTAAGTTCCTAAGGATGCCAATATCTCTGAGTATGGATAGTGAGATGCCAAAACTATTCAGAAACAAAAAGCTATTAAGTCCCGCTCCTCTGATTTTAACTAAGCTTCATTTGAAACTTAGAAATTTATTGTATCATAATTTTCAATTTTATCCTACTGTGTTTTTAGTTGCTTGGGGACAAGTAACAATTTAGGTTTGGTGTTGTGATGAGTGGATATTTTATACGCTTTTTGACATCACTTTCATACAGTTTTTAGTAGTTTTTATTTACTTTTTATTAAGTTTTTATAGGTTTTAGTGTTAATTTCACATTTTTGGATTCTACTATGAGTTTTTGTGTTATTTATACAATTTCAGGTATTTTCTGGCTGAAATTGAGGAGCTGAAGCAGAAGTCTAATTCAGAGACAGAGAAAGCACTGCAGATGCTGTCCAGATCTGACCTCCCTTCATTCGGAAGAGCTTTTTTGGAGCTATAAAAGTCCAAATGGAGCGTTCTTAATGGCTATAGAAAGCTGATATCTAGAGCTTTCCAGCAATATATAATAATTTATATTTTACTTCGGATTAGAAGGCCCAAAACTGGCGTCCAACGCCAGCTTCCTGCCCCTTCCAGGCATCCAGCTCCCAAAGAGTAGATCCTAGCGTCCAAAGGCCCAAAGAGGACCCCTTAGCTGGCGTTCCATGCCCAAAGAGCCTCATAGCACATGGATCTCATACAATCTCAACCCAAGCACTCACCAAGTGGGCCCCAGAAGTGGATTTTAGCACTAAAAAGATTGTTTTACCTTTACTAGTCATTAATTTAGTATTTAAGGGATTTAATTCATGTTATACGCATACTATTCAGCATTATTTTTGTTTGATAATTGTATTCTACCTCAGTATGATTTTCTAAACACTACTGTTTCTCTTCGATCCTTGTTTGATTAATTCTAAGATGTATATTCGTACTTCATCGTGATGAATAGGATGATCTAATTAATTAGCTCTGTTCATCACATTAAGATGAACATGCCTAACAAACACCCGCGTCTACTTGGGTCAGAATTCATCTTTCACCAGACAAGGACGACCAATAGCTTGAATATACATCTCTCAGACGGCTAATCCATAACTTTGTTGGGAACTTCTTGAGACATCAGTTTAGCCAATTTCTGGGGAGATTAGGGTCTCTGTGGTAGAGGCTAGAATCCAAAGATGCAGCATTCTCCAATCCGAAAGATCCAACCTTATCTGTGGCATTTTGAGTAGGATCATTAAGGAGAATAGCCTGCAAGAACTTCACCCTCAAGTAGAGATGGATCCACACTAACCTTGGGGTTCATATTTAGAGGAGTATTGGCAGCTTCTTAAACTAGTGTCAATCACATATAGCCTGCCATTGAAGAAATCACTCACAAGCAAGGAGAGCAGTAGTACCAGAGTTAATTCTGAAAGGTAAAGAAACTCCAACTCTCAACTCTATTCCTAGCATATAATTCCTAATAGCTAATCCAATTGGTTTTACGCATTTCAACATTTATGACATTTTATCTATCAAACTTCAAATCAAACAACTCCTTCTGATTCTGCCTGACTAAGACCTGCAAGACAACCATAGCTTGCTTTAAACCACAATCCTTGTGGGATCGATCGTGACTCCCTCAGGTCTGCTCCATCCTCTTCTTCTATACTTAAGAGTGGTAGAAGTCACAAATCAGAGCTTTTGCAACACCAAACTTAAGAGTTTTGCTCGTCCTTAAGCAAATATGATCAATAAGAAAGAAGAAGGTGGGGTAGGTGGAGCTTCTATGCGACCTCTTGGTTCTAAGAGGTTAGGTAATTCCAAATTCCTTGCTTCTCTGCATTGGCGTTTGAATGCCCAGGGGCTACTCCCTAGCTGGCATGCAACGCCAGCAATGCTCCCCTCTTGGGGCGTTGAACGCCTAGCAGGGATACCCTAACTGGCGTTCAACTTTGACACTCTTTTCGGAGTGTTCTATTTTTATTGTTGTGAATACTGTCTCTTGACTGGTGCACATGATCATGATTCTGATAACTGAAAGGAAAAACAAAATGAAATAAAATAAATATGGTTGAGTAAGGTTGGGTTGCCCTCCAACAAGCGCTTCTTTAATGTCTTTAGCTGGACTTCACTGTACTCAACTTAGTAATAGTGTTGAGCCTCCTGGCTCTATATCTCCTTCAAGGTAATGTTTGACCCTCTGTCTATTGACAATGAACCTAGTTTCAGGATCTTTTCCTTGAAGTTCTATGTGTCCGTGGGGTGATACTCTTGTAATCACATATGGTCCCTTCCAGCGGGATTTGAGTTTCCCAGGGAATAATATGAGCCTTGAGTTGAAGAACAGGACTTTCTGTCCTGGTTCAAAGACTCTGGAAGCTAGCTTCCTATCATGCCATATTTTTGCCTTTTCCTTATAGATCTTTGCATTTTCAAATGCTTCTAAGCAGAATTCTTCCAACTCATTTAGTTAGAGCAACCGTTTTTCCCTTGCTGCTTTAGCATCAAGGTTGAGAAATCTAGTAGCCCAATAGGATTTTTGTTCTAGTTCTACTGGCAAATGACATGACTTCCCATATACTAACTGATATGGTGAAGTTCCAATGGAGGTTTTGAAAGCTGTTCTGTATGCCCATAGAGCATCATCAAGCTTTCTAGCCCAATCCTTTCTAGAGGCACTTACTATCCTCTCTATAATTTACTTTAGTTCTCTATTTGAGACTTCAGCTTGCCCATTCGTTTAGGGATGATATGATGTTGCCACTTTATGGTAAACTCCGTAACGGCTTAAGACAGAATTCAGTTTTTTGTTGCAGAAATGAGTACCTCCATCACAGATTAGTGTCCTAGGAACACCAAATCTGCTAAAGATGTTCTCCTGGAGGAACTTCATTACTGCTTTTGTGTCATTAGTGGGTGTTGCTATTGCTTCAACCCATTTAAACACATAATCTACTGCCGCAAGGATGTAGGTGTTTGAGTATGAAGGCGGGAATGGTCCTATGAAATCTATGCCCCATACATCAAATAACTCAATCTCTAAGATTCCTTGCTGAGGCATGCTATGACCATGAAGAAGAATGCCAGTCCTCTGGCAACTATCACAGTTACGGACGAACTCTCTAAAATCATTAAAGAGAGTAGGCCAGTAAAAGCCACTTTGGAGTACCTTAGTGGCTGTCCGCTTACCTCTAAAGTGTCCTCCATAGTTAGAGCCATGGAAATGCCATAGAATTCTCTGTGCCTCTTCTTCAGACACACAGTGTCGAATTATTCCATCCGAGCATCTCTTAAAGAGATATGGCTCATCCCATAGGTAATATTTTGCATCTTGCATGAGTTTCCAAGCTTGCTGCCTGGTAAACCCTTGGAAATGAACCGTATAGCCTTGTAGTTTTCAATGTCTGCAAACCAAGGCACTATCCGGATGGCATAGAGCTGCTCATCTGGAAAGGATTTGGATATGTCAGTAGAGGAAGAAGAAGTCCCTACTACTGGCTCGATCCGGGACAAGTGATCAGCCACCTGATTTTTTGTCCCTTTTCTGTCTCTAATTTCTATATCAAACTCTTGCAGGAGTAATACCCATCTTATAAGTCTAGGTTTAGAATCATGCTTAGTGAATAGATACTTTAGAGCAGCATGGTCAGTATAAATAATGACCTTAGATCCTACTAAGTAGGATCTGAACTTGTCAATGGCATAAACCACTGCAAGTAGCTCCTTTTCTGTAACAGTGTAGTTTTTCTGCGCATCATTTAGTACACGACTAGCATAATAAATGACATGCAGAAGCTTGTCATGTCTCTGACCGAGGACTGCGCCAATTGCATGATCACTTGCATCATACATTAGCTCAAATGGCAAGTCCTAGTTGGGTGCAAAGATCATAGGAACAGTGACAAGATTGGCCTTCAGAGTTTCGAAGGCATGCAGGTATTCTTGGTCAAAGATGAATGGAACATCAGTAGCCAAGAAATTACACATGGGTTTGGTGATTTTTGAAAAATCTTTTGTGAACCACCTGTAGAATCCTGCATGTCCTAGGAAGCTTCTGATTGCCTTAACACTAGTAGGTGGAGGCAAGCGTTTGATCACTTCCACCTTAGCTTGATCCACCTCTATCCCCTTATTTGAGATCCGATGCCCAAGAACAATGCCTTCAGTTACCATGAAGTGGCATTTCTCCTAGTTTAGAACCAGGTTTGTTTCTTGGCATCTTTTCAGGACCAGGGTCAGATGATCAAGACAGGAGTCAAATGAGTCTCCATAAATAGAGAAGTTATCCATGAATAATTCAAGGAATTTCTCTACTATATCAGAGAAGATGGATAGCATACATCTCTGAAAGGTGGTAGGCATATTGCACAGGCCAAATGGCATTCGTCTATAGGCGAACACGCTAGATGGACATGTGAATGTTGTCTTCTCTTGATCCTGTGGATCTAATGCTATTTGATTGTACTCGGAATAACCATCCAAAAAATAATAAAAAGCATGACCTACTAGTCTTTCTAGCATTTGGTCAATGAAGGATAAAGGAAAGTGATCTTTCCTGGTGGCGTCATTGAGTCTTCTGTAGTCAATGCACATACGCCACCCTGTAACTGTCCTTTTTGGGATCAGCTCATTCTTTTCATTGCGAACCACTATCATTCCTCCCTTCTTAGGAACAACCTGGATAGAGCTCACCCATGAGCTGTCAGAAATGGGATAAATTATTCCAACCTCATGGAGCTTAGTGACTTCCTTCTGCACTACTTCCTTCAAAGCTGGATTTAACTGCTTCTGTGGTTGCACAACTGGTTTGTCATTATCTTCCAGCAGGATTTTATGCATGCATCGGGCAGGGCTAATGCCCTTAAGGTCACTTATAGTCCACCCAAAAGTGATCCTATGTGTTTTAAGCACCTGAATTAGTGCTTCTTCTTCCTGTGCCTCTAGTGTAGAGCTTATGATTACAGGATAGGTATCTCCCTCACCCAGAAATGCATATTTTAGGGAGGAGGGTAATGGCTTAAGCTCAAGCTTAAGAGGCTTCTCCTTTTCTTCAGAGGTTTCCATAGGTTCCTTTGAATCAGGCTGAGTATCATCAAGGATATCCTCTAGCCCTTCCTTGAGGCTTTCGGCCATGTTGACCTCTTCTACTAAGGAATTAATGAGGTCAATGTTCATACATTCCTCAGGAATGTCTGGGTGCTGTATAGCTTTGACGGTATTCAGGACGAACTTTTCCTCATTGACTCTTAGGGTTACTTCCCCTTCTTAAACATCAATAAGGGTTCGTCTTGTAACTAGGAAATGTCTTCCTAGGGGATGCACTCTTGTGCCCCTCCATGTCCAATACCACAAAGTCAGTGGGAAAGGCAAAGGGTCCAACCCTGACAATCATGTTTTTAACTACTCCTGATGGTATCTTAATAGAACCATCAGCAAGTTGAAGGCACATGCGGGTTGGTTTGACTTCATTAGTCAAACTAAGCTTCTTTATTAGTGAAGCAGGTATTAGGTTGATGCTTGCTCCAAAGTCACACAGAGTTGTCCTTATACAAGCATCACCTAGAGTGCATGGTATCATAAAGCTTCCAGGATCTTTAAGCTTTTCTGGTAAGCTGTTCTGAATGATTGCACTGCACTCCTCAGTAAAGAAGACTGTTTGTGTCTCTCTCCAATCCTTCTTATGAATTAGAATGTCCTTCATGAACTTTCAATAAGAAGGTATCTGTTCAAGAGCTTCTGTAAAAGGGAGCTTTATCTTTAATGTTCTGAGATACTCTGCAAAGCGGGTAAATTATTTATCCCTTTCCTATTGACAGAGTTTCTGAGGAAATGATATCTTAGCCTTGTACTCATCAACCTTGGTTGATGAAGGCCGAATGCCTTGTATGCTGGAATGAGGGTTACTAGCTTGCTTAGGAGGGTTGTTATAAGTGAATGGCTAACCTCCCTTGCTTAGGCGTTCAACGCCCATGCTGCTGCCCCCTGGGCATTTGAATGCCCAGTCTCTACCCTTCCCTGGCGTTCAACGCTATGAGGGATATCTCTCTGGGCTTTTAAACGCCCAGAGTCATTTTATGCAGAGACCTGGGTATCCTCAATGGGATTTTCGTTTTTATTGAACTCAGGTTGGGTGCTTAAAGTTTTCCCACTCCTCAGTTAGATAGCCTGGCATTCTTCTGTTATTTGCTTAGATAACTGCTGCCTTGTTTGACTCAATTAGACTTCTATATTTTTGTTAGAAGCTTGAGTTTCTCATAGAGCCTCTTGCATTTCTAGCATTTGCTGGGTAAGGGCTTGTAGTTGCTGAGTCAATGGGCCATCCTGCTCTGGAGGGTTAGGTTCAGCAACTACTGCCTTAACATCTCCTTTTATAGATGTCTCAGGAGATAAGTATAGATGCTGATTAGTGGCAACTATCTCAATAAACTCTCGAGCCTCTCCAATGGTCTTTCTCATGTGCAAAGAACAACCAGCAGAGTGGTCCAAGGACATTCTATCGCCTATTGTAGAAGATGTCTAATTGTACCCATTTTGGAAGCATTTCAGTGGGATATTTTCTTATCATCCTCTTATACCTCTCCTAGGCATCATAAAGAGATTCACCATATCCTTGTTTGAAGTCTTGGATGTCCGTCTCAGCTGGGTCACCTTTCTTGGGGGGAAGTATTGGTTTAAAAACTTGTCCACTAACTGTTTCCAAGTTTTTAAACTAGCTTTGGGCTAGTTATCCAACCACCTTTTTTCTTGATCCATTAAAGCAAAAGGAAAGAGTAATAACCTGTAGACCTCTTGGTCTACTCCCTCACTGTGTACTATGTCAACAATTCTTAAGAAATTTGCAAGGAATTCTGTAGGTTCTTCCTGAGGAAGCCCAGAATACTGACAGTTCTGTTGTACCAAAGTAATAAGTTGAAGGTTTAATTCAAAGCTACTAGCTCTGATTTGAGGTATGCTTATACTTTTTCCATAAAAGTCAGCATTAGGATTTGTATAAGATCCCGTAGTTCTCCTAAACCCCTCATTCCCACTTGGGTTTATGAATAAGAAAGGTAGAAGATGAAGGAGTAGAAGAAGAGATAGAAGTAGAAAAGATAAATAATAATTAAAATATTTATTTATTTATTTTCAAAAATTAGTTAATTAATTTAAATGTTAAATTTTTGACAACAGAAGAGAGAGGGGGAGAATTAATTTTCGAAAATTGAGAGAGAAGGGAGTTAGTTAGGTGGTTTTGAAAAAGAAGAGAGCGAAGAAAGAGATATTTTTTTCGAAAATTAAGGTAGATAGGAGTTAGTGAGGAAGTTTTGAAAAATAAGAGAGAGAAGAAGAGAAGTAGTTTCCGAAAATTAAGAAAAGGGAGTTAGTTAGGTGGTTTAGAAAAAGATGATAGAGAAGATAAGATATTAATTAAAAAAAATTTTTAATTTTTTTAAAAAAATAAAATAGAAGATAAGATAAGAAAATATTTGAAACTAAAATTTAAGATTAGAAAAAGATAAAATTTTAAAAAGTTTTGAAAAAAGATATGATTTAAAAAATTAGAAGTTAGAAAAGACAGGATAAGAAACAAAAAAGATAAGATTAGAAAATTGATTTTGAAAAAAAAAAGATTTAATTTTAAAAATTTGAAATTTGAAAAAGATAAGATAAGATTTTTGAATTTTGAAAAGGATAGGATTTTTGAAAAAGATATGATTTTTTATTTTTGAAAAAATTTGATTTTTGAAAACATGACAACTAAGATATGATAAGATAAAAATTTAAAATTGAAAATCTGAATTTTAATTAAAAAAATTGAAAAATATGCAAAAATAAAGTTAAAAATATATTTTTTATTTTTGAATTTATGATGAAAGAGAAAAACACAAAAGAGACACAAGACTTTAAATTTTTAGATCTAGCACCCTTGTTTTTTCAAAAATTTTGGAGGAAAATACCAAGGAACACCAAACTTAAAAGTTTTAAGATCAAGACACATACAAGACTCAAGAACACTTTGAAGACTCACAAGAACACCAAGAACAAAATTTAAAGACTCAAAGAACTCAAGAACATAAAAAGAACATGAATCTTAAAATTTTTAGAAAACCAAAACAAGATTTTTGAAAAATATAAAGAGAAATAAAAAGAAAACACCGAACTTAAAAATTGAAACAAGATTTAAACAAGATTTAAACAAAGAAAAATTATTTTTGAAAAGCTTTTAGAAAGAAAGACTCAAAGACAATTATGAGGATGCCAAAAGTAAATTATATGAAAAAGGTTTTTGAAAAAGCTTTAAAATTTTTGGAATTGAAGAGCATGAACATGCAGGACTCAACCAAGAACATGAATTAAAGAAAAGGAAAGAAAAATATTTTTGAAAAAGGTTTTGAAATTTTCAAAATTTAGAGAAGAAGAAAATAAAAATAAGAGACCCAAATAAGAACACACTCAAAGACTCTCAATCAGAAAGCTAAGGATACTTGAAGAATAAAACTTTTGAAAAAGGTTTTTAGAAAAAGTTTTAAAAATCTTCGAAAAATTAAGGAAGAAGAAAACAAAAATAAAAGAATTAAATTTTACCTGATCTAGGGAGCAAGACAATCCGGCAGTTTGTCCAAACTCAACAATCCCCGACAACGGCGCCAAAAACATGGTAGCACAAATCCTCACACTTTCGTACAATTATACCAGTAAGTGCACTGGGTCGTCCAAGTAATACCTGAGCAAGTCAGGGTCGATCCCACGAGAATTGTGGCTTAAAGCAAGCTATGGTTGTCTTGCAGGTCTTAGTTAGGCGGAATCAGAAGGAGTTGTTTGATTTGAAGGTTAACAGATAAAATGTCATAAATGTTGAAAGGGGTAAAACCAATTGGATTAGCTATTAGGAATTATATGCTGAGAATAGAGTTGAGAGTTGGAGTTGCTTTGCCTTTCAGAATTAACTCTGGTACTACTGCTCTCCTTGCTTGTGAGTGATTTCTTCAATGGCAGGCTATATGTGATTGACACTAGTTTGAGCAGCTGCCAATACTCCTCTGGATCTGAATCTCAGGGTTAGTGTGGATCCATCTCTACTTGAGGGTGAAGTTCCTGCAGGCTATTCTCTTTAATGATCCTACTCAAAATGCCACAGACAAGGTCGGATCTTCCGGATCAAAGAATGCTGCATCTTTGGGTTCTAGCCTCTACCACAGAGGCCCTAATCTCCCCAGAAATCAACTGAACTGATGTCTCAAAAAGTCCCCAACGAAGTTGTGGATTAGCCGTCTGAGAGATGTATATGCAAGCTGTTGGTCGTCCTTGTCCGGTGAAAGACGCATTCTGACCCAAGTAGACGTGGGTGTTTGTCAAGCACGTTCGTCTTAATGTGATGAACAGAACTAATTGATTAGATCATCCTATTCACCACGATGAAGTACGAATATGCATCTTAGAATTAATCAAACAAGGATTGAAGAGAAATAGTAGTACTTTTATTAATTCATAGGACTCAGCAGGGCTCCTCCCCTCAACCTAGGAGATTTAGAAACTCATACTGAGGTAGAATACAATGATCAAATGAAAATAATGCTGAATAGTGTGCGTATAACATGAATTAAATCCCTTAAATACTAAACTAGTGACTAGTAAGGGTAAAACAGTCTTTTTAGTACTAAAATTCACTTATGGGGCCCACTTGGTGAGTGTTTGGACTGAGTTTTGATGAGATCCATGTACTATGAGGATCTTTGGGCGTGGAACGCCAGCTAGGGGGTCCTCTCTGGGCCTTTGGATGCTGGGCTCTACTCTTTGGGCGCTGAACACCTAGAAGGGGGCAGGAAGCTGGCGTTGGATGCTAGTTTTGGGCCTTCTAATCCTAAGCAAAGTATGGACTATTATATATTCCTGGAAAGCTCTAGAAGTCAGCTTTCCATAGCCATTAAGAATGCTCCATTTAGATTTCTGTTGCTCCAGAAAAGCTCTTCCAAATGCAGGCAGGTTAGATCTGAATAGTATCGGCAGTGCTTTCTTTGTCTCTGAATCAGACTTTTGCTCCAACTCCTCAATTTTCAGCCAAAAAATACTTGAAATTATACAAAAAAAAACACAAAAACTCATAGTAGAATCTAAAAATGTGAATTTAACACTAAAACCTATAAAAACTTAATAAAACTAAATAAAAACTATATGAAAGTGATGTCAAAAAGCATATAAAATATCTGCTCATCAGACGGCGATGCAGCACGGCGGCGAGGAGCTGGCGCGGTGGCAGGGCACTGCTATCCGGCAAGTTCCTCCTTTCCCTCTTTCATTCTTCCCGCGGCTCCCTCTCCTCTCTTCCCTTTCTTTTCTTTCTTCCTTCTCTCTGTGTGTGTGTGTGTGTGTGTGTGTGTGTGTGTGTGTGTGTGTGTATTCACTACTAGAAATTTATTCATTACAGATGGATATTTCCGACGGATTTTATCCCACAGAAATACAGAGGGATTTTTTGATGGATTTTCCATCGATAATGAAAAGAGTGAATTTGCATAAATTTAACCGACAGATATAAAAATCCGTCTATAATTTCCTCTATAATATTGCCGCCTATTTTATGAAAACTAATTATTCACAGGAAATCCTTCGGTAAGAGAATTAGTAACCTTATGTTTCTCTTTTTATCGAGGGTTAATTAGGTTTTGAGCTCCCCCTCTCATAGACATACATCGCTCACAGAGAATGCCTCCTTCATCTCTTCCCGATCGTCCCTCCATCGTCGTCGTTGTCGTCGTCTGCAGCCTTGCCTACACCACTCCTTGTGTGTGTGTGTGTGTGTGTGTGTGTGTGTGTGTGTGTGTAAATTTTTATCCCACAGAAATACAGAGGGATTTTTTGATGGATTTTCCATCGATAATGAAAAGAATGAATTTGCATAAATTTAACCGACAGATATAAAAATCCGTCTATAATTTCTTCTATAATATTGAGAAATACAGAGGGATTTTTTGATGGATGTGTGTGTGTGTGTGTAAATTTTTATCCCACAGAAATACAGAGGAATTTTTTGATGGATTTTCCATCGATAATGAAAAGAATGAATTTGCATAAATTTAACCGACAGATATAAAAATCCGTCTATAATTTCTTCTATAATATTGCCGCCTATTTTATGAAAACTAATTATTCACAGGAAATCCTTCGGTAAGAGAATTAGTAACCTTATGTTTCTCTTTTTATCGAGGGTTAATTAGGTTTTGAGCTCCCCCTCTCATAGACATACATCGCTCACAGAGAATGCCTCCTTCATCTCTTCCCGATCGTCCCTCCATCGTCGTTGTTGTCGTCTGCGGCCTTGCCTACACCACTCCTTCGATTTCTTCTTCCACCTTCACTCTCTCGCTTTTCTTACTGTTCAATTCCTCGAGTGACGATCTATTTTTCTGAACAATTTTCCCGTCGGTGAACGCATCTCTGTTCTCTTCTGAGCTCGTTCCGATTCACAGCCATGAATTATAAGTGCTTTCTGTGTTATTTTCCCCCTTTCTCCTTCAATTTTCCATGGAATTGCTTCCTGCACATTTTTTACTCCACCTTAATTTAGATCTAATGTTGTTTCATTCAATCTTTTTAATGTGTATTTTAATTTGCTTTTTCCTTCAATCTTATTGATTTATTAAAAATTTGTGTTGGCGGTAGCATAGGTTATGGAAGATTGGATACAATTATATCAGCTGGATATATACCAAGCTCAAAGTGTTAGGTAATTTTAACTACTGGAATCAAATACAAAATATTTTCTCAAATTCCAAGTGGATCAGTTTATTTTATGTAATTCTATTGTAGGTGTGATGCTAAGAGCTTGGAAGATGCACTGATCAAGCATGTGATGGTAACACCTGAGGAGGTCATTACAAGAACCCTTGATCTTGTTGCAGCTGTTGGTAGCAGGGATGCATTAGCCAAATTCTAAATCTATCATTGGAGTTCTTGATATCTATGGGTTTGAAAGTCTTAAATTCAATTTATTCAAGCTGTTGGTAGCAGGGATGAAAATGATGCATTTGTTCTTCTATGAATTTGAATTGAATAGTTGAATTTGTTGCAGGCTCTTGCTAGCTGATGGCTAGTTGATATTGTACAATTTATCATGGCGCTTGTTTTCTAACAAGGTTGCAAGTTCTTGTAACTTTGTAACTCCATCACTTTGTGGCGGTGGCAAGAGAAGAGATGGTGGTAGCAAAGTTAGAGTTGGCCGAAAAAGGGTATGTGAAATCTAAATTCCAAATAAGTTTATGCAGTTTATGACGGACTTTAAATTTTGATAAACAATCCTTGCTTCTCATGGGAAATAGGCAATGAGAATGTCAACAGCATTTTGGATAACAGGATGGTTAGCCCTCATCTTCTCAAAGGTATGTATCTCATGCAATATGTAAATTCATCTTCTAAAAAAAGGTTATCAAAATAGAAATGAGGTTCAATTTGTTATTTTGTCTGCTTCAAGATCCTTACTCACTTGACTTTGGAAGATTTTTCACAGGATATGGAATTGGAGTTATCTCATATGTGGTAATTAACTATAGTATATTATAATATTATCAATATTTTTCTTTTCCTAATTTGAAGCTTTGATAGAAAGCTATATCTTATGTTAGCAAAATGGAACAAGTTCCTATATATATATATATATAGCTGAAATAGGACCAAAGAATCTTCGAGGTGGACTTGCAATAACAAATCAGGTAGGAAAACATTAAGAATGATCATATTACTTATTTGATGATTAAAATGTTGAAGCACACCATTGGAGTGAATTTTGGTCTTAACTGCAATTGTATTGCAGCTTATGATTGTTATTGGAACTTCAGTCTCATTCTTAATAGGAAGTGTCATAACTTGAAGACAACTAGCTCTGGCAGGTAAACCATAATTAATACCATTAGCTTTAAAGTTTAATTTTCTGCATAAGGACTATTGTGAAGAAAAAGGGGTCTAACTTGAAGGGTTTGGTTTGAAAATTGAAGGACTTATTCCATGCATTTGCTTGCTGATTGGTTTGTGGTTTATCCCCGAGTCCCCTAGATGGCTGGTAAGCATTGAGATACATTTGTTAGGCACTAAAAACCAGCAACTATGGTTTTGAACCTATGCTTTAAAATTGTGAAATTTCTATAAGCACTGGCTTTACTCAAGTGGATGGTCGTGTTCTGCCTTCACCAAGGGTATTTAATATTTCTTTTTATCATTGTGCTCTTGAAACTTGTTTATTGTGTGTTACCTTGTTGTTCTATTTGAACTTGGTGACCTGAGGTTTTCTTAATTATGACTTGGAAGGTCACTTGTTCGAGAAATGATTTTTCTCATTTAGCAAATGCTCTAGTAACTTGTTTTTTCTTGACTCCCACATGAAACTAAATGAAAGTCCTTTTTAAAAATCCTTTGTTTGGAATATGGATTTACATGAAAAAATTCTATTTTTGCTACTATCATATCTAAATGCTAGGCTGCCTCTGATAAATTATAAATTATTTTATAAAATAAAATGGTTGAGAAATATTGTAAGCAAAATTAATTATGGTATGGAGACTCATGGCTCCTATATTGTTAATCATCAGTAACCTTAAATTTTTATTATGCAGTATGGAAATAAAAGAAAAAATTAGAAACTTGATTCATGGCAGCTGGAAGCAGAAGTTTAGAGTACAATGCACGGTAAAATCGATCACTGATTATCTGATTCTTGGATGTGATTTTATCGAGAAGCATCAGTGCTTGAACTCCTATGTTAAAATTTTTTGAATGAACCTGCAGGTTTTCAGCTTTTATCAATATCCAAGAATCAAAATAAGGTCATGACTCATGACAAATGCTCTTGCAACATCTGTCAGTGAAATATTGCAAACTTTTGAATATACTTACCAACCGAAAAAGAATTGGGATTTGAACATCAATAATGTCATCAACTTCAGTGCTTGACACATAAGGAAATTCCCTATCCACTTTGAGCAAGTAAAAACAACATAAAAAAAAGAATTTCACAATCATTAATCAATGTCAGTTCTTGAAAATTACAGCAACATGCTTACAGTTAGGAGTGCTGAAAAAAGCCGGGAGGCCAATTCAGCATGTGATTCAGGTGTACTTTTTTATTTTTGCTCTTTTGGATTTGCCTGGCTACTTTATTGAGCTTTTGATTACTCTTTTGGACTTGTCTTGCCTTACTTGACAGATGCACCAAAATGATTCAATATATACTAGCTAAATTGTGTGTCCCAAAATGCTTTCAGGTAGTCCGCAAAAACGATCCTTTAGGAAGAGATGTTGAACTCTTTCGTCGGCATTATTACGCTCCAGGTTAAGTTGGTCCAGCCTCTAAGGGTATACTCCTGCTGACTGATCAAAAGTAGCATTTTTGTCTAATGGTTTATTTGTCGAGGAGGTGTATTTGTCAATGGCTCTGAGCAAGTCACCATCATGCAATCTAAAAGGAATAGGATCAATATAAAATCTTTTTTGTTTAAATTATTGAAAATGAAGGAACTAGTAGTGTTAATGAGTAATGTAAATAGTTATAGTTTTGTCAATGGTTTATTTTATAGGTATCATGTAATGAATATTATGTTTATCTATATGATTTTTGGCCTCTTTTTTTTTTCAATTTATAGTGTGTTTGATGGAGGAAATTTAAAAAATAAACCTAAAGTATTCATTTTGTAATGGAAAAATTTTAAAAAAAATTTCTATTTTACTTTACCGACGGATTTATAGACGGATTTTCTGTCTGTAATTATAGTGTGAGATGATTTTCCAAGGTTCAAATTACAGATAGAAAATCCGTCGAGAAATTCGTCTGTAATTTACAGACAGATTTTTCGTCTGTAATGAAAAATCCGTCTATAATTACAGACAGAAAATCCATCAGAAAATCCATCTGTAATTACCAATGAAAAATCCGTCGAAAAGTTTGTCGTCTTAGGGAAATGGATGAAGAATTTACAGAGAGAAAATCTGTCGATAACTGGTAAAAATCCGTCGGTAATTTTTCGACGAAAAAAAATCTGTCGGTAAATAATTTTCGACGAGACTTTTATAGAGGGACAAAATCCGTCAGTAATTTCATCGGTAACCAAAAAATCCGTCTGTAATATAAACCAAATCTGTCTGTATTAAGCCATTTTCTAGTTGTGATTGTGTGTATTGTGCTGAGAAGAAAGATGGCTAGGGTTTCATTTGGGACAAAGGAAAAATTGTGTGTTAATTAAGGTAAGGGTTGGTGTATAAAATTGGGAATTTTGGGATTTAAGTTGAAATCTAATTTAGTTCTCAAAATTATTTTAAAATATTATTTGTTGTATCAAAATATTAATTGGTTTGAAATCAATTACTCAAATTGAAATTATAAGATAATAAGATTAATTTTCTTTATTCCTAAAACTTAAAGTATTAAATCATAAAAATATCAATTAGTTGAATTAAATCATATAAAAACTCTTATTATTTCATAACTACTAACTTTATAATTTAAATACAGAAAATAACTCAATAATTATAAAATTAGATAAAATTCTAATTTAAATAGCCAAATATTATTATTTTTTAATTTCTAAAATTTTAAATTGTAAATAGGAAAATAATCCATAATTATAGAGTTTGGATAAAAACCTTAATTTATTTCAATTCCAATTAATCAAAAATTTCTTTAATTATTTTCAATAAAATAATTTCTGAAATTAAAACTGTAAATAATTATATAATTTGAAATAGTTTAAAATAAGACTTTTGAAGAGTTCTGGATCTTACAAACTGCTTCTTTATTTTTCTTCTATATCTTCTCCTTATCAAAAGGAAAAGAAAAAAACACAACAACAACAATAGAAGAATGACACGGAAGAGGAAATACACAAAGAAAAAGGAACGCAAAGAAAAAAAGTGCATAATTCATGCGCACATTGTGTGAGTAATTTTTGTTAGGTTTAGAACAATTTAGTTAGACTTATTTGACAAAAATGCTTGGATGTTTGACAAAACTGTAATAAAAATAGTAGATTTTGCATTTGTCACATACCGATATAAGTGTGAAACTAAAACTTTAATGAAATGTTCCATTTTTTTTATCTTAGTATGTGATTTCTACTCTTATTGTATGTAAAACTAGCCCACATCGTATAGTTATCTGTCTTAAATTATTATGAAAAATATTTGTTACTAAAACTAAAATCTTTAAAAGTATTTTATCAAAAATACTTATATTTAAACATGAGAAAAAAGAAATAAAATTAACGTATTTAAAGATATTAAAAATTATGAATTTATAAAAAAATGAGAAAAAACTAGTGAATGAACTAGGTGCGTGACATTCAAATTGAGGGAGTAAAATAAGTCATTTAATGCAAGTTTAGGAATAAATTTGGTGCATTTGTAACACCATCACTACCAAAATGTTATGCTTCTGGTTGCGCCGCTCTGATAGCGAGGCTTTTACATCCACTTATCTATATATATCTATATAAAGTAAGAGCCTTGACCTGCAAAACCTTATGATTAATCATTGAAAAGCATTATTTTTTTGTAAACAAATCATACAAATATGCATACATACATTTATAAATAAATAAAATTTCATCATCATAATATTTTTTATTTACAAAAATAGCTTATAATAATAATTTAAAAACAAATACTACATAATTAGAACTGCTATCCCTTTATACAAAAACGTAATAGCAAAGGCGAGGGAAGCATCTAAGAAAACAAATCCGAATTTGCAAGGCATCGGCTTATCCAAATTCAAAGAATCTTCTTTCTGTCCATCTTTTACAAATATTAGATATAGGGGTTGAGAACCAAACCACACGACCCTCATTAAAAAGAGAAAATGCCACAAGAATAATAGAAACAGGTACACGTGGTCGACGCCCATCTTAAGAAAGTTTACCTTTATAAAAGTTCATATTCCTTAGTTTCTTTATTTTTAAATTAATTTCACTTATATATAATTTTCTATTCAAATGTTTCTTAGTCATATGTGATTAAAAAAAGTGAAATAAATTTTTAAATCTTTTCTTTAGGGGCCAAAGACACATCTAAGTGTTTTGTACCCAATAGACTACCATCTTTCTTTTTTATGCATAAATTAGTGTCTAAGGACAATTCTAAATTCAATCCGCCTCAACTTCTATCACCTCCGTACACCAACAAACACAATCAAATCAAACAATTCAATCACCCAAAAGCAAGCACATATAAAGTACATAACACATAATCAGATAAAATGCATAAGCACAATACAACAATAAAATGCACAGCCAAATAATTCAAACAAATGCATATGATGCATATCTATCCTATTAGTCATGAGCTTATGTGTCAATTATATTGTCAGACCCGACACATCTGGTAGCTAACCCGGATATAACCTTTCTGTCATGCATCCCCAAGATGAATATCTCATATTTATCACAAATTAGTCTCCAAGGGAGAGTATTCTGACACTTTCTCTTAGAGGCTAGCAAATCTGAAAATTGCGTGCCCAGCTACCTTTACGATAAGAAAGAATGCGGGCGGTCCCCATATCTCCACCGCAGCACTAAGCAATCGGGACAAAACCCACATCATTGCTAAGTAATAGTCACATCTCAATCATAATCACGCAAGCGAGACAAAATCCACGTCCTTGCCAATACCATCATCCATTATAATTATCATCAACCAAAATCATAATCATATCATCAATAACATAATAATCATCGTCAATGATAATCTCTTGCATATATCTCAACTTAATTACAGTTTTCGTCATAAGTCTCGTATCAATCTCATTTTTCATTGTAAGTCATTAATCAAATCTCATTATTTTTATTATTAATCTCATAACCAACATCACAACTCCACTTTCTACTCCACACACTTTAATATCCACCGCGTTAAGCTTAGGCCATTATATACAGCTTGCGGGTATGAGGTGTCTAATATAATACCCTAGACTCAAGATCAAAGTTGCAAACTAACTCAGATACAACATATTTTCCTCATCCAATCTTATCAAACCATTGTTTAATTATTCATATTAGGCTAACAAACCAAACTTCCATGGTCAAGTTCAATTTAAAATATAGCTAAAGGTCTTTATACTTATTTCATAGTTCTTCAAAATCACAATTTTATTATCATATTAATTAAATATCTCTTTTTCCCTAAACTCTTATGTTTAGTTCTATTAAAACCTCAAACTCACTTTCTAATCCCAAACTCTTAAGTTGATCATTAATTAACTTTTAAACTTTTAGTTAGTAAAACCTTTTTCAAATTAACTTTAATTGTTACTTGTTCTTTTCATCGTTAATCAAATCAAATAAGTTAATTTATCAATCAACTTCATAATTAACACATCATGTAACACCCTACCATACAGAGTCTTATACTTAAGTCATAAGTCAGAGATGGCAAGGCATTACGACCTCTAAAATAAAAATTTAGTACGTATAGTAGTATGAATAAGGTTTATAACTAGGAGCCTTTGCAGAAAAAGGGGTAAACAAAAATCGCAACTCGAAAGCGTAACACTCCGATCGATAACGTAACGAACAGGGATAACCAACGCGAGATTATATATATACAAGGAGTGTCAAAAACAGGAATATCAAGACTCAAAATCCGGCTGCAAAGATAACCGGTCCGAGCATAGCAATATATACATATAAATAGATTAAGATACCCCAAGGAAACCCGAAGGGACACAAATACAGAAACATATTCTCCAAAATCTCCTATAAGAGGAGTAATCACAGTTTGTATTATTTAATGGTGATAAAAGTATCTAAGCAAAACATATAAACTAAAACAGAGCCCCCAAGAACAAGGGATCTTCGCTAATCCAGAAGTCTCCAGCAGGCCTCAGCGAGAAACCTCACGTCCTGCATCTGAAAATCACAAAATCCGCATGGGTGAGAACCAGAGGTTCCCAGCATGGTAATAGCTTCCACATATATAATACATAATAATAGAGGAAAGCCAAAGGCAATCCTAGAGCTTCCTCCAGATAATATCAAAGCTTATAAACAAGCTAAACCATATGTGACGACTGACTAAAGATTCTTCAGTCTAACTAATACTTCCCTTTCCAATTCCTCCACACCTCCCAACCACCAGCAGGAGTATAATGTAGCAAACACAGTTATATCAAACAAGAAATATACAAATAGGAACAAATAAGGCATTTAGACAATTATCAAGTAATATGCAGTCAAATAAGCAATCTCAAACAATTCATATAGTATGCATATGACGAATGCCTGTCCCTAGTGGCTGATGATATCATCTGTCGGTTATAGAGCCAACTCGACAAGTCCTAGTAGCTAACCATTAGACTGTCCCTCTGTCGCGCATCCCCAACTCGAGTTATACTCATCATAAATTTGATCATAATCATGATCTATATCCATCACCTTCACTGGTGAATATTTACGGGGGCGAGCTCATCCGGGGCTTTCATAGTGCCCGGCCACCCTTACGACATAGGGTCAAAAGAGCTTCGAGTCTCAACCTAGAGCACGTGGTGGCTAGCCACTGCTTCCTTCCAGGGAAACTCTCATCTCCAACAGTGGAAGTGCAACATTCACAATTCATTCAACAGCATATATGCATTTATACATAGCCATAATCATGGCTCCGCCGTAACACGGCAATAATCTAGCCATCTGGCTCACGGTTAAATCCATAACCAGCCAATTCATTAACAATCACGGCCCTTCGCCCCATGGCATAACAAGCACTTCCACCACCATCCTCCGCCTCTCACATAATCATCTTTGATCCTCATTGATCATTCATTTTTCCCTTGCTTCACTCGCAAGTTACCACATTCACTAGCCCTTTTTCTCATAGCTAGACATATCATAATGATTTAAGACATAAGTGGTGAGATCGGAGGCTTAGAAGTATGAGATTTGACTTTTAAAACTCAAAAATCAATTTTGGGATGAAAACAGGGCCCCGCGTATGCGCACTCCATGCGCACGCGTGGATGGCCACAAAACTCATCGACGCGTATGCGTCATGCACGCTAATGCATGGATTGAAAAATACCCAAGCGATGCGCATGCGTCCGCCACGCGTACGCGTGGGTGCTCTCGTGCCCCAGGCACAAAACTGGCACAGTTCAGGCACAACCCTCTGGAAAATGGCTGGGCATTGGGTGCAGCACATCGGCGCGCCCGCGCACGCGTGGATGGCACTTTTCTAGAAGAACGGCGCGTACGTGCCAAGTGCGCCTACGCGCGGGGGTCATTCTGCTAAAAATTTTCTAAGTTAAAATCTGCAGAATTCACAGATTCAACCCCCAATCTTCCAACGGACATAACTTTCTCATTTTAAATCATTTTTCATCCGTTCTTCGAACGGCATGAACATCCCAGATCCAATTTCATTTCTAAACAGATTTGGCATAAAACAGATATCCGTAGTTTAAGTTATGTCCCGTCAAAGTATGCCCAAAAACCATGTTTTTCATACAAAATCACAAAGTGCCATTTTCAAAACAAGCCATTTTCAACTCTTTTCAAAATCAATCGCCAATTTCATCCATTTTCTTTGAAATCAATCAAAATATATCAAATTCAACATCAAGCCTCCTCAACTCACACATTGACACTTTACCACAATTCACCAAAATTATTATCCCATCATTTTAACCCACTTCACTCAAGTGGGTCAAACTCAAACACATTGACATATCATATACTCTTCCTCATGCCAATTTTCAACAACACCAATTCCATTAAATCATCATTGTACACAATCAATATCATACTCATCATCAACATGGTTCAACCCACAATTCAACCATAATCAATCATCAAGCATATATCACAACATGCATATTTCTCATACATCATACTATCAAGGCATCAATAATCATCATCACATATATGACCACATCATATATTTCAACCATTCAACAACACCAACAATTCAATGCCTATCTTAGGGCCTCTAGCCTAAGTATTTCCTACCACATTACATATTAGATACGAGAAACCGAGACCATACCTTGGCCGATTTCCCAAGCTCAACCGGAGCACTTCCAAACCACTTTTTCCTCAAGGTCTCAAGGCCTCAACACCTCCAAGAATAGATTTTTCACCACCAAACCCTTTTCAAGCTTTTCAATATCACCAATCAAGCTCCAATATTCACATATACACAACCTAAGCCACAATCATCACACCCATACACAACATCTCAAAACCTAAACATCATAGAACCACAAATTACACTTGGGTTGAGAATCTTACCACACCCAAGGTCCAAGGAGACAAGATTAACCTTCTCCTTCAAGAGAGTTGGGTCCTATAACATCAAAGAGCCCAAAATCTCAACATTTTTGCTCATGAAACTCGAAATCAAGGCTAGAAATTCGAATAGCAAAACGTGACTTACATCAAGATTAATTGTATGGGTTTTGTAGAGCTCTCCGCGGTAAACGCGTGGCCGCAAACGGTGCGGCAATCGGAGCTCTAGATCAAAAGTTATGGTGGTTTGAAGATCAAGTGAGAGAAAGAACTTGAGAGAGTGTTCTTCCCTCCATGGCCTCCATTTCAGCGTGTTTAGTGTCTCAAATGAGGAGAGAGAGTGCTGAAAACTAGGGTTTTGGCTTAGTTATGTTGGGCCAAGGGCCCACTTTGGGTCCGGCTGGCCCGGTTTGGCCCGTTCGGTCCAATCTTAGTCCGAATTCTATAAAATTGGTACCGAAATTCTCGTCTCAATCTCCTCTATCACATTTAGCCACAAAAATCATATTTTGGATTTTCTAGAATAAATTCTCATTTATGGGTTAATTAGCCGTTAATTAACCGGGTTTTACACATCATACAACTCATTTCGTTTAACCAAGTTCTCAAACTAACTTCAACTCCATTTTAAGTTTAAAATTCTTCCAAGACATAATTCTTTAATTAGAAAATCAAATTAAATTCTAAGACAAAGTATTTAGTATTTATGAAAATAGCACCAGTTTTCATTATTCTTATTATTCATTTTATTCAAACTCTTATAAAAATTTTGCAAAACCTCTCCTAAAATTTGAATTTTTTCCTCCCTTCAAGGGTTTTATCTAAACCAAATATCACTTAACCTTCTGAACTTTTAAAATACTAAACAATTTACTCAACATAAATATTCTTAGTTTGTTATCTTTAATTATTTTTAAGTTACTAATTTTTCATACATTATGACAAATAATTTGCCCGAATCCTAATCCACCCACCAATAGGATTCAAGTATTGTTACTAACTAATTTTATTATTAGAACTATTAATCTCTCTTTAATTCATTATCGATTTCAATCAATTACGAAAAAATAATTAGTTATCAAAATTTAATTAATCAAACTTTAATAAAGATAATCAAGATTCTAGCCATAAAACATTAATCAACTCGTGCACCTATTTGCTAAACTTTTAAAGCATTCTAAATTTGTAAAACAAATATCCCCACCTTAATTAGTCAAAATTCACAAAAAATTGAGATACAACAACCATCTATTTTCTAACTCGTAACAGCATAACTCTTGAAATATTAGGTACATCATAACAATAACAACATGAGACAGCCACGATAACAACACTGATAGTGAATCCAATAACTTACAATGGTTTGAGGCTAAGCAAAGGTATAAAGGGACATCAAGCAAGGTAGGTCAGAGTCAAATAATAGAGCATTACGAGAAACTAAAATAGAACCAAATAATCTCACCACCAGAAACAAAGTAGGATGGCGCAATAGTAGCCCTGACAGCAACCTCCAGCGACAGCGGAGCAACTCACGGTGACAGATTCATCCAATGCAAATAACTCCAATGGAAACTACCATGGCAATAGTGGTTTCAGTGAGCAAAAAAGGAAACCAAAAATAGGCATAGCTGAGCGAGTGACAGTGACTCTGATGGTGGTCTTTTTCGACAATAACAACGCCATTTTCTGGTGACCAGAAGCACGGCAATGCGGTCTCCGACAGAGGCTATGGGAGACGACAGCAGAACAGCAACGATAGAAAAGAGCTCAACCTCGAACCTCTTTTTCTCATCGCTCTCTCCAGATTCATGCAACGAAAAGAACCCTCCGATGGTAGCTTAGACGACAACGACAGCGATGGCGACAGACTCGACCCTCACCAGTGTTAGTGACGAGCCATGACGACAACGAGACATTGATGCCTAGGAATCTTTAGTTGTTTTTAATTTTTTTAATTAATTTTCTTAGATTTGAATCAAAGTTTTTATGTTTTTAGTAAAATTTTGATGACTAATCACATGTTTGGAGTTGTATTAGAATAATTGTATTTTTAGGATATAATTAAGCAAATCAGGATGGAATTTAGAAGAAAACACAAGACTTGGTAGTGCCAAGCTTCAAGAGGCCAAGCCCAACGCCTAAACTCCAAGCTGGGAGCCCAAAATCCGAAGACCAGCTCCAGGGACTGGCGCCCAGCACCCTTATCCCCAAGTCTAGCGTCAAATTTGGCCACCCAACTCCTCCATTCCAAGTGCAGCGCTTTCACGCCTGTGAAAAGGCAAAGTAGGCTGGCGCTCAGCTCTACCAAAATCACAAGTATTGGGCGCCCAACGCCAGAACCTTGCACCCAGCGCCCCTGTACTTAAGCCCAAACATCAAGCCTTGTGCCAATATTCTTCAAGCCCAGTGCCCAAATGAAGAAGCCAGCACCAATTATGAATTCAACTCCTAGAAAGCTTCAATTCAATTCAAGATTTAAGATTTAAATGATTAGTTAGCAACAACCTCTTCTAGAAAGATAAGATTTGGTTTTTAAGATTTTGTTTAAGATTAAATTTGAATTATTGTTTTGAATTTGGATAAGTTGTTATCTTATCCTCCTAAAGATAAAATTAGATTTAGTTTTTGAATTTGAATAAGTTGTCATCATATTCTTCTTTTTTTCTTCTTCACCTTCTCCGTCTTATTTTAGCTATTCATAGTCCTTCTTGTTTCACCTTGTTAAGAAGACTAAAATCATGAAAAGTTCAATGATAAGAAAAGTACATTATTTAGATAGAAATGATACAAAAATTTTGGTGAATGACACAAGAAGTCTTCAAAGGACCATAAGTAAAGAAATTTTCTCATAACTTTTAGTTGGTTAAGAAATTTCATGTGTCACGGTTAAGAAATTTCTTGTGTCGAGATTAATAAATTTCGATGCTATTTTTGTTTTTGATAACTTCTAATTGGTTAAGAAATTTCCTATATCATAGTTAAAAAATTTTTGTGTCAAAATTTAAAAATTTTTTGTGTCACACATGAAAATTTTTGGTGCTATTTTTCTAATAATGTCGCTATAATTCAAAATTCTCCTCCTCTTCTTCAGCATCATTATCAACTTCTTTATTTTTCATCTGTATCTTCTCCTTCTTATTTATCTTATAATTTTTTTTTCGTTTTACCCTTTTAAGAAAAATAAAAATAAGAAAAAGAGAAAAAAATCAAACAAAGAATTCAATGACACCAAATGATGGAGGAAAAGAAATAAAAAAATCACAACAACTGTAATAAAAAAACGAAAAGGAGGAGGAAATACACGAAGAAAAAGGAAAACAAAGAAGAAAAAATGTGTGATTTATGCGCACGTTGAGTGAGTGTTTTTTGTGGAATTTAGACCAATTTAGTTAGACTTATTTGACAAAAATACTTGGATGTACGACAAAAACACAATAAAAACAGTGGATTTTATATTTGTCACATATGTGTATACGTGTGAAACTTGATTTGATTTAATACTTATACATCATATACATTGTAAATCACATCAAATTGACTTAATTTATTCGACTTACCATGTAAATAGCATAAATTGAGTCAATTTAATTCGATTTATATACAAGTGTTGAAAATAGGGTGTATAACCAATTTTAGTTTAAAACATCTACGTAATTTTAAATTTTATTTATTTTATCATTATAAATTACCCTTACAAAAGTGTTACATGACAAATGTAAAAGGGTGTATGACGTCGAATGCGTCAACACCACCACTGTGTCTTGACTTAGTAATGTTCGGATGTTGGAGGCCATAACTATTCTATCCCGTGTGAGATATATAGGGTTGTACATGGTTATTAAACTTATTTTTTGGTTAACCAAAAATTTAATATTTGATTAATTAACAAAATTAGTTTTATATGATAAAATTAGTTATTAACCGATTAAAAAATTTAAAAATTGGTTTTTAATTGCTTATGAAAATAAAAATCGATTAAAAATAACTGGTTTTTTAATAAAAATATTGGTTTTTGACAAAATAAAACCGATTTTTGAACAAAAAAACTAATTTTTACAAAAGAAAAAAACATCTTTTTAAAATTAAAAATTTTAATCTAAAAATTTAAAATTAAAATTTTTTAAATTTAGTTTTGATTTTTGTTAACCGGTTAAAATTAATTTTTTAAATTTGGTTTGGTTAACTAATTTTAAAAAATATGGATATAATTTTTAAAATTATTTTATTAAATTGGTTAATCAAAATGTGGTTATGATTTTTTAACCGGTTAATATTGTTGGAGATAAGTGTGTATGTCCAACAAAATACTATCATGAATAATAATAATAATAATAATTCATGATAGTATTTTGTTGGACATACACACTTATCTCCAACAATATTAATATAATTATTTATTTGATCTAATCAAAATAATAATTAAATGATTATTTACCAAGGATTAACCCATAGGTTTAATACTAAGCGGGTAGTATATTAGTCATACTAAATTTACTAATCAAGGTTGGCGTCTAGCAACGCTCCTTGACGACCCGATAGTATGAAGTAATAATATTTTTTACTAAGAACTCAAGATGAACAAAAATACAACTCCTTCCATCTTTTCAGCTCTTGGCTAACTTTTAGAGTACGGTTTGATTGTCAAACTCTAACTTGTTATCATTATTATAATGAATTATGAATGACTTAAGAAACTCATTTCTTAATTCATTCAAACCCCTTGGCCAAGGCATTGTTTATTTCATTCATTATAATCTCAGAGCTCAAACTCATTACCATAGTTAATGGATTCCATTTTGACTAATAATTAATTCTACAAGTATTTAAATCATATCCAATGTCCATTCAACTAACACCGTAGGGTGTTAGGTGTCCGGAATCAAAGTATAACAAATACATTGTTAATTACCATGATAGCCGCAGGTCAAAGAAAAATTCTAATATTATATTCATCATAAGAATATCCTATTGACAAATATACGGTAATTATAACCATTATGAATTCTTAGAGTGAGTCAGTTCAATAGTTATATCTCTATATATACCATTTATATATATAATTTAACGAATGAGATCTATTAATCTTCATCTAATGAAGACTATTATATATATATATATATATATATATATATATATATATATATATATTAATCTATCCGAATCACTAATGTCCCATTTTTAGGGATTATACGATTAAGAACAATTTAAATTAAAAGTACTCAAAAAACGTATATCTCATTATTACGATCCCTATCGTAATTATTTGTTTTTAATTTTTAATTAGGGACACTATCATAAATTATAAAAGTTTATTCTTATAAAAAGGAAAAATAATAATAATAATAATTCATGATAGTATTTTATTGGACATACACACTTATCTCCAACAATCTCACACTTACACTAGAACCAATGACAAATTGGATCTAGGACATACATGTATTTTCAACAAATATGTTTTTATTTTATGTTTTTATTGAATAATATTAAAGTTTTTTATATAGCATTATATTTATAATTAATAATAAAAATTAACAATACACGATAAAAATTATATAATTTTTCATACTAGACTAATGAAATTACAGTATAATTTTTCTTTTTACGCTAGTAATATATTAAAAATAAACCATGATTAAAAATGACATAAGTGACATAAATTGTAATGCTATTAATACAGTACTCACTTATTAGTACACCCAAAATTTACTATTATAGACAATTTGTACTTTATGAAAAAAAAAATAGAAGAAGGTTGTAATTTAAAAAAAAATGTGAAAATTTAGTACTAATAAACTTGCTAAGTATATATAAAAGAGACAAAAGAAAACAACAACAATATGAAAAAGATATTGTAGAATAAAAACTACAAAATAAAAGTAGAAGAAGAAGAAGTATTATGGAAAAAAAAAAGTCTAAAAAGTAATAAGAGAATGGAACATTATTTTGCTAAACAAATAGGCTCTTTTTCTGAATATTAGTATGCGTACAATTTTAGGGAGTCAATGTTAAGTGTTTTTAGCTAATATTAATTATTTTTTTATTTTAAATTTGAAATTTTTAATACTAAAAATTAAACCCAGAATTCTAAAAAAAAAATCATTCGAAGTAAAAGAAAAAAATAGTTCCTATTCTTTCTCTATTAGTTTAGACGTGCTTTATTATTGTAATATATAGTAATTAATTTGCAACTCTTTGTTGAAAATTGTCTTTTCTTTACTTTGATAGAGAAATGTCAGTACAAGTCCGTGATCTTTGTTCACCCAAACACAAAATATTTTTCTAATTTTTAATACTTGAAGGTATTTAAATTTTACTCCGTAACATAATTAAGCCTAAATACAGCATATCAAATAACATATCGAATCAAACTAACTAATAAGTCCAAATTACTAACGATTTAGCACGTGAAATGTCACACCCTCTTAATAAAATTTACATTACGGTAATTATTACTGATAAAAAGGAAGGGGTTAAAAGTACGGGTAACTAAAAATTTGCTGTTTCACATTCGTCCAAGGCAAAATAACAGTCACGCACCAAAAATCAAATCTCGACTTTTATACTACTTAAAAAAATATGGAAAAATTGCAGAGGGGCTGCACGTGACAACGATTTTGTTGTTTTACATATTAATAAGTTCAACTTCACGGAATATCTTTAAGTGCACGTTACAAGCCCATGTAATTATTTGATTCTGACTCGGTCTTATTGCATTTGAACTTTAAGTGTAAGTTAAGACTCAAATTCCATGAGAGAGCATAGTTAGTTGGAGATAAAGTTATAATAGGCATTTGTCTGTTCTCACGTTTCCAACAATAAACACATGATGATCTCCTTGTCCCTTCAATAATCATGAGCTCCACCTATAACCATTTGCAAACATTTTTACCATGCATGAACGTTAGAACAAATAATTGAAGTTATATGATATATATTGTTGAAGCAAAATTAATTAAAAGTTTAGGTCAACAATAGGAGTTGATAAAAGCTATGTAACCGAAATAAGAAAAATTCGTACGGTAAAGATATCAAAAACTCATTGCTATGGCCTGTGGGACAATATGAGCTTCAACAGTTGAAGTAGAAGCTAGACCATTTTGGGCCCAAACCCCATCTAGATAAGGATGCAATCTGAGCTCAAAGTTGGAACAAAGTTCCAGGACAAGAATGTAGGAGTCCGTTTAGCTAAGACTTGGAGTTCAACATTAGTAAATAGGAAAAAAGCACCTAAATTCTCCAAAAGTGGAGCCTCACGCTCTCCAGGAGTGGAGCTTTATTGTTTGGACAAGCTAAGCTATTAATCATATCAATTTTTCAAGTTTAGTTCAGTTACAAATATAATGACAATCACAAAACAACTAAGAAAGACGCAACAATATAAAAGATACAATTCAACAAGGCAAGTCATGGAAGCTACAGAAAATATAGCATGGAAGGAGACGTTCTAGACCTGGAGAAGTCTCCAGCTCAACAAGGAGATAACTGGTGCATGAAATTGTGATCATCAATGGCGCCATTAACATGGTACGCTCAATTGCAATCTCAACTCTTTATCACAACTTCGCACAACTAACCAGCAAGTGCACTGGGTCGTCCAAGTAATAAACCTTACGCGAGTAAGGGTCGATCCCACGGAGATTGTTGGTATGAAGCAAGTTATGGTCATCTTGTAAATCTCAGTCAGGCGGATTCAAATGGTTATGGAGGATTAATTATTAAAAGACGAATAAAACATAAAATAAAGATAGAGATACTTATGTAATTCATTGGTGAGAATTTCAGATAAGCGTATGGAGATGCTTTGTCCCTTCCGTCTCTCTGCTTTCCTGCTGTCTTCATCCAATCCTTCTTACTCCTTTCCATGGCAAGCTGTATGTTAGGCATCACCGTTGTCAATGGCTACAGTTCCGTCCTCTCAGTGAAAATGTTCAATACGCTCTGTCACAGCACGGCTATTCATCTGTCGGTTCTCGATCATGTTGGAATATAATCCAGTGATTCTTTTGTGTCTGTCACTAACGCCCCACAATCGCGAGTTTGAAGCTCGTCACAGTCATTCAATCCTTGAATCCTACTCAAAATACCACAGACAAGGTTTAGACCTTCCGGATTCTCAAGAATGCCGCCATCAATTCTAGCTCATACCACGAAGATTCTGATTAAGGAATCCAAGAGATAAACATTCAAGCCTTGTTTGCTTGTAGAACGGAAGTGGTTGTCAGGCACGCGTTCATAAGTGAGAATGATGATGAGCGTCACATAATCATCACATTTATCATGTTCTTGGGTGCGAATGAATATCTTAGAACAAGAATAAGCTGAATTGAATAGAAGAACAATAGTAATTGCATTAATACTCGAGGTACAGCAGAGCTCCACACCTTAATCTATGGTGTGTAGAAACTCCACCGTTGAAAATACATAAGAACAAGGTCTAGGCATGGCCGTGAGGCCAGCCCCCATAATCTAAGAACTAGACGTCCAAAGATGATCCTAAGATCTAAAGTGATCAAAAGATTCAAATACAATAGCAAAAGGTCCTATTTGTAGATAACTAGTAGCTTAGGGTTTACAAAGATGAGTAAATGACGTAAAAATCCACTTTCGGGCCCTCTTGGTGTGTGCTTGGGCTGAGAATTGAAGCTTTCATGTGTAGAGACTTTTCTTGGAGTTAAACCCAGCTTTTGTGCCAGTTTGGGCGTTTAACTTCCACTTTTGTGCCAGTTCCGGCGTTTAACGCCGGGCAGTCTTGAGCTGATTTGAAACGCCGGTTTGGGCCATCAAATCTCGGGCAAAGTGTGGACTATTATATATTTCTGGAAAGCCTAGGATGTCTACTTTCCAACGCAGTTTAGAGCGCACTAATTGGGATTTTGTAGCTCCAGAAAATCCACTTCGAGTGCAGGGAAGTCAGAATCCAACAGCATCTGCAGTCCTTTTTAGCCTCTAAATCATATTGTTGCTCAGGTCCCTCAATTTCAGCCAGAAAATACCTAAAATCACAGAAAAACACACAAACTCATAGTAAAGTCCAGAAAAGTTAATTTTAAATAAAAACTAATAAAAATATAATAAAAACTAACTAAAACATACTAAAAACAATGCTAAAAAGCGTATAAATTATCCGCTCATCACAACACCAAACTTAAATTGTTGCTTGTCCCCAAGCAACTGAAGATCAAATAAGATAAAAAGAAGAGAATATGCAATGAATTCCAAAAACATCTATGAAGATCAGTATTAATTAGATGAGCGGGGCTTTCAGCTTTTTGCCTCTGAACAGTTTTGGCATCTCACTCTATCCTTTGAAATTCAGAATGATTGGCTTCTATAGGAACTCAGAATCCAGATAATGTTATTGATTCTCCTAGTTAAGTTTGATGATTCTTGAACACAACTACTTTATGAGTCTTGGCCGTGGCCAAAAGCACTCTATCTTCCAGTATTACCACCAGATACATACAATGCAACAGACACATAATTGGGTGAACCTTTTCAGATTGTGACTCAGCTTTGCTAGAGTCCCCAATTAGAGATGTCCAGGGTTCTTAAGCACACTCTTTTTGCCTTGGATCACGACTTTATTATTTCTTTTTCTTTTTTCTTTTTCCTCTCTTTCTTTTTTTTTCGAAATTTTTTTTTGTATTCAATGCTTTTTCTTGCTTCAAGAATCATTTTTTTATGATTTTTCAGATCCTCAATAACATGTCTCCTTTTTCATCATTCTTTCAAGAGCCAACATTCATGAACAACAAATTCAAAAGACATATGCACTGTTCAAGCATACATTCAGAAGTCAAAAGTATTGCCACCACATCAAAATAATTAATCTGTTATAAAATCTGAAACTCATGCAATTCTTCTCTTTTTCAATTAAGAACATTTTTCATTTAAGAAAGGTGATGGATTCATAGGACATTCATAACTTTAAGGCATAAACACTAAGACACTAATGATCATAAGACACAAACATGGATAAACATATGCATGAAAATTCGAAAAACAGAAAAATAAAGAACAAGGAAATTAAAGAACGGGTCCACCTTAGTGATGGCGGCTTGTTCTTCCTCTTGAAGATCTTATGGAGTGCTTGAGCTCCTCAATGTCTCTTCCTTGCCTTTGTTGCTCCTCTCTCATGACTTTTTGATCTTCTCTAATTTCATGGAGGAGAATGGAATGTTCTTGGTGCTCCACCTTTAGTTGTCCCATGTTGGAACTCAATTCTCCTAGGGAGGTGTTGATTTGCTCCCAATAATTTTGAGGAGGAAAGTGCATCCCTTGAGGCATCTCAGGGATTTCATAATGAGTGGGGTCTCTTGTTTGCTCCATCCTTTTTTTAATGATGGGCTTGTCCTCATCAATGAGGGTGTCTCCCTCTATGTCAATTCCAACTGAATAACAGAGGTGACAAATGAGATGAGGGAAAGCTAACCTTGCCAAGGTAGAGGACTTGTCCGCCACCTTATAAAGTTCTTGGGATATAACCTCATGAACTTCTACTTCCTCTCTAATCATGATGCTATGAATCATGATAGCCCGGTCTATAGTAACTTCGGACCGGTTGCTAGTGGGAATGATTGAGCGTTGGATAAACTCCAACCATCCTCTAGCCACGGGCTTGAGGTCATGCCTTCTCAGTTGAACCGGCTTTCCTCTTGAATCTCTCTTCCATTGAGCGCCCTCTTCACAAATGTCTATGAGGACTTGGTCCAACCTTTGATCAAAGTTGACCCTTCTAGTGTAAGGGTGTTCATCTCCTTGCATCATGGGCAAGTTGAATGCCAACCTTACATTTTCCAGACTAAAATCTAAGCATTTCCCCTGAACCATTGTGAGCCAATTCTTTGGGTCCGGGTTCACACTTTGATCATGGTTCTTGGTGATCCATGCATTGGCATAGAACTCTTGAACCATTAAGATTCCGACTTGTTGAATGGGGTTGGTAAGAACTTTCCAACCTCTTCTTCGGATCTCATGTCAGATCTCTGGATATTCACTCTTTTTGAGTTTGAAAGGGACCTCGGGGATCACCTTCTTCATGGCCACAACTTCATAGACGTGGTCTTGATGCACCCTTGAGATGAATCTCTCCATCTCCCATGACTCGGAGGTGGAAGCTTTTGCCTTCCCTTTCCTCTTTCTAGAGGTTTCTCCGGCCTTAGATGCCATAAATGGTTATGGAAAAACAAAAAGCAATGCTTTTACCACACCAAACTTAGATGTTTTGCTCGTCTTCGAGCAAAAGAAGAAAGAAGAGAGTAGAAGAAGAAGAAATAGAGGAGATGGAGGTGGCTTTGTGGTTCGGCCAATGGGGAGAAGTAGTGTTTAGGTTGTGTGAAAATGAAGGAGTGGAGATGGGATTACATAGGAGTGGAGAGGGGGTGTATGGTTCGGTCATGTGATGGTGGGTTTGGGTGGGAAAGTGGTTTGAATTTGAATGGTGAGGTAGGTAGGGTTTTATGAAGGATGGATGTGAGTGGTGAAGAGAATAGTGAGATTTGATAGGTGAGGGGTTTTTGGGGAAGAGGTGTTGAGGTGATTGGTGAATGGGTGAAGAAGAGAGAGAGTGGTGGGGTAGGTGGGGATCCTGTGGGGTCCACAGATCCTGAGGTGTCAAGGAAAATTCATCCCTGCACCAATTCTGGCGTTAAACGCCGGGCTGGTGCCCATTTCTGGCGTTTAACGCCAACTTCTTGCCCCTTCCTGGAGTTTAACGCCAGTCTGGTGCCCCTTTCTGGCGTTAAACGCCCAGAATGGTGCCAGACTGGGTGTGAAACGCCCATTTGCTGCCCTTACTGGCGTTTAAACGCCAGCAAGGTTTTCCTCCAGGCTGTGCTGTTTTTCTTTCTATTTTTCATTCTGTTTTTTCTTTTTCAATTGATTTTGTGACTTTCCATGATCATCAATCTACAGAAAACATAAAAGAACAAAGGAAATATAGATAAATATAACATTGGGTTGCCTCCCAATAAGTGCTTCTTTAATGTCAGTAGCTTGACAGTGGGCTCTCATGGAGCCTCACAGATACTCAGAGCAATGTTGGAACCTCCCAACACCAAACTTAGAGTTTGAATGTGGGGGCAACACCAAACTTAGAAGTTGGTTGTGGCCTCCCAACACCAAACTTAGAGTTTGACTGTGGGGGCTCTATTTGACTCTGCTTTGAGAGAAGCTCTTCATGCTTCCTCTCCATGGTTACAGTGGGATATCCTTGAGCCTTAAACACAAAGGATTCTTCATTCACTTGAATGATCAATTCTCCTCTGTCAACATCAATCACAGCCTTTGCTGTTGCTAGGAAGGGTATGCCAAGGATGATGGATTCATCCATGCACTTCCCAGTCTCTAGGACTGTGAAATCAGCAGGGATGTAATGGTCTTTAACTTTTACCAGAACATCCTCTACAAGTCCATAAGCTTATTTTCTTGAATTGTCTGCCATCTCTAGTGAGATTTTTGCAGCTTGTACCTCAAAGATCCCTAGCTTCTCCATTACAGAGAGAGGCATGAGGTTTATACTTGATCCGAGGTCACACAGAGCCTTCTTGAAGGTCATGGTGCCTACTGTACAAGGTATTGAGAACTTCCCAGGGTCCTGTCTCTTTTGAGGTAATTCCTGCCTAGACAAGTCATCCAGTTCTTTTGTGAGCAAAGGGGGTTCAGCCTCCCAAGTCTCATTACCAAATAACTTGTCATTTAGCTTCATGATTGCTCCAAGGTACTTGGCAACTTGCTCTTCAGTAAAATCTTCATCCTCTTCAGAGGAAGAATACTCATCAGAGCTCATGAATGGCAGAAGTAAATCCAATGGAATCTCTATGGTCTCAGTGTGAGCCTCAGATTCCCATGGTTCCTCATTAGGGAACTCATTGGAGGCTAGTGGACGTCCGTTGAGGTCTTCCTCAGTGGCGTTCACTGCCTCTTCCTCCTCTCCAAATTCGGCCATGTTGATGGCCTTGCACTCACCTTTTGGATTCTCTTCTATATTGCTTGGAAGAGTACTAGGAGGGAGTTCAGTAACTTTTTTACTCAGCTGACCCACTTGTGCCTCCAAGTTTCTAATGGAGGACCTTGTTTCAGTCATGAAACTTTGAGTGGTTTTGATCAGATCAAAGACCATGGTTGCTAAGTCAGAGTGGCTCTGCTTAGAATTCTCTGTCTGTTGCTGAGAAGATGATGGAAAAGGCTTGCCATTGCTAAACCTATTTTTTTCACCATTATTGTTGTTGAAACCTTGTTGAGGTCTCTGTTGATCCTTCCATGAGAGATTTGGGTGATTTCTCCATGAAGGATTATAGGTGTTTTCATAGGGTTCTCCCATGTAATTCACCTCTTCCATTGAAGGGTTCTCAAGATCATAAGCTTCTTCTTCAGATGAAGCATCCTTAGTACTGCCTCGTGCAGCTTGCATTCCAGACAGACTTTGAGAAATCATATTGACTTGCTGAGTCAATATTTTGTTCTGAGCCAATATGGCATTCAGAGTATCAATATCAAGAACTCCCTTCTTCTGATTCGTCCCATTGTTCACAGGATTCCTTTCAGAAGTGTACATGAATTGGTTATTTGCAACCATTTCAATGAGTTCTCGAGCTTTTGCAGGTGTCTTCTTCAGATGAAGAGATCCTCCAGCAGAGCTATCCAATGACATCTTGGACAGTTCAAACAGACCATCGTAGAAGATACCTATGATGCTCCACTCAGAAAGCATGTCAGAAGGACACTTTTTGATCAATTGTTTATATCTTTCCCAAGCTTCATAGAGGGATTCACCTTCCTTCTGTCTGAAGGTTTGGACTTCTACTCTAAGCTTACTCAATTTTTGAGGTGGAAAGAACTTTGCCAAGAAGGCATTGACTAGCTTTTCCCAAGAGTTCAGGATTTCTTTAGGTTGTGAATCCAACCATATTCTAGCTCTGTCTCTTACAGCAAAAGGGAATAGCACAAGTCTGTAGACCTCAGGGTCAACCCCATTGGTCTTGATAGTGTCACAGATTTGCAAGAATTCAGTTAAAAACTAATGAGGATCTTCCAATGGAAGTCCATGGAACTTGCAATTCTATTGCATTAGAGAAACTAATTGAGGCTTAAGCTCAAAGTTGTTTGCTCCAATGGCAGGGATAGAGATGCTTCTCCCATAGAAGTCGGGAGTAGGTGCAGTAAAGTCACCCAGCACCTTCCTTGCATTGTTGGCATTGTTGTTGTTTTCGGCTGCCATGCCTTCTTCTTTGAAGATTTCTGTTAGGTCCTCTACAGAGAGTTGTGCTTTAACTCCTCTTAGCTTTCGCTTCAAGGTCCTTTCAGGTTCAGGGTCAGCCTCAACAAGAATGCTTTTGTCTTTGCTCCTGCTCATATGAAAGAGAAAAGAACAAGAAAATATGGAATCCTCTATGTCACAGTATAGAGATTCCTTGAGGTGTCAGAGGAAAAGAAAAATAGAAGGAAGAGGTAGAAAATTCGAACTTATCAAGAGGGATAGAGTTCGGATTGTGCATGTTAGTCCATAAATAGAAGGATGTGAGAAGAGGGGAAGAAATTTTCGAAAATAAATTAAAAAGATTTTAAAAATATTTTGAAAAATACTAATTAATTTTTGAAAACTAAGAGTGGAAAAGAAATCAAGTGATTTTTGAAAAAGATTTTGAAATTAGAAATTAAAAAGATATGATTGAAAACTATTTTGAAAAAGGTGTGATTAAAAAGATATGATTGAAAAGTTATGGTTTTAAAAAGATGTGATTGAAAAGATATGATTTGAAAAACAGTTTAAAAAGATTTGATTTTTAAAATCAATGACTTGGCTAACAAGAAAAGATATGATTCAAACATTAAACATTTCTCAACAGAAAAGGCAACATACTTGAAATGTTGAATCAAATCATTAATTGTTAGCAAGTATTTTTGAAAATGGAAAGAAATTGATTTTGAAAATATATGATTGAAAATATATGATTTGAAAAAGATTTGATTTTGAAAAATTTTGAAAACTTGAAAAAATTTGAATTGAAAACAAAATCTTCCCTCTTGTGCCATCCTGGCGTTAAACGCCCAGAATGGTATACATTCTGGCGTTTAACGCCCAAAATGCTACCCTTTTGGGCGTTAAACACCCAGCCAGGTATCCTGGCTGGCGTTTAAACGCCAGTTTTCCTTATTCACTGGGCGTTTTGAACGCCCAGCTTTTTCTGTGTAATTCCTCTGATGTATGTTCTGAATCTTCAATTCTTTGTATTATTGACTTGAAAAGACACAAATTAAAATTTTTTTTTGGATTTTTAGTAATGAGGAATAATCAAAATGCAACTAAAATCAAATAAACAATGCATGCAAGACACCAAACTTAAAAGTTTGTATACTACTGGTGCACGGAATTGTGATCAATACTTTTCATAAATCAAATAATCCCCGGTAATGAATCCCAAAAAACTTGGTGTTCAATACCATGGCATAAACACAACTTCGCACAACTAACCAGCAAGTGTACTGGGTCGTCCAAGTAATAAACCTTACGCGAGTAAGGGTCGATCCCACAGAGATTGTTGGTATGAAGCAAGCTATGGTCATCTTGTAAATCTTAGTCAGGCAAACTCAAATGGATATGGTGATAGACGCATAAAAACATAAAGATAAAGATAGAGGTACTTATGTAATTCATTGGTAGGAACTTCAGATAAGCGCATGAAGATGCCTTCCCTTCCGTCTCTCTGCTTTCCTACTGTCTTCATCCAATCCTTCTTACTCCTTTCCATGGCAAGCTTATGCAAGGGTTTCACCGTTGTCAGTGGCTACCTCCCATCCTCTCAGTGAAAATGTTCCTATGCTCTGTCACAGCATGGCTAATCATATGTCGGTTCTCGGTCAGGCCAGAATAGAATCCAGTGATTCTTTTGCGTCTGTCACTAACGCCCCGCCTGCTAGGAGTTTGAAGCACGTCACAGTCATTCAATCATTGAATCCTACTCAGAATACCACAGACAAGGTTAGACCTTCCGGATTCTCTTGAATGCCGCCATCAGTTCTAGCCTATACCACGAAGACTCTGATCTCACGGAATGGTTGGTTCGGTTGTCAGGCGAGCACTCGGTTGTCAGGCGATCAACCATGCATCGTGCAATCAGGAATCCAAGAGATATTCACCCAATCGAAGGTAGAACGGAGGTGGTTGTCAGTCACACGTTCATAGGTGAGAATGATGATGAGTGTCACGGATCATCACATTCATCAAGTTGAAGAACAAGTGATATCTTAGAACAAGAAGAAGCGGAATTGAATGGAAGAACAATAGTAATTGCATTAATACTCGAGGTACAGCAGAGCTCCACACCTTAATCTATGGTGTGTAGAAACTCCACCGTTGAAAATACATAAGAACAAGGTCTAGGCATGGCCATGAGGCCAGCCTCCCAATGATCTAAGATAGCATAACAATGAAGATAGCTACCCCTCGATATCTCAATACAATAGTAAAAGGTCCTACTTATAGAAAACTAGTAGCCTAAGGTTTACAGAAATGAGTAAATGACATAAAAATCCACTTCCGGGCCCACTTGGTGTGTGCTTGGGCTGAGCAATGAAGCATTTTCGTGCAGAGACTTCTCTTGGAGTTAAACGCCAGCTTTTATGCCAGTTTGGGCGTTTAACTCCCATTTTGGTGCCAGTTCCAGCGTTTAACGCTGGGATTTCTGAGGGTGACTTTGAATGCCGGTTTGGGCCATCAAATCTTGGGCAAAGTATGGACTATCATATATTTCTGGAAAGCCCAGGATGTCTACTTTCCAACGCCGTTGAGAGCGCGCCAATTGGGCTTATGTAGCTCCAGAAAATCCACTTTGAGTGCAGGGAGGTCAGAATCCAACAGCATCTGCAGTCCTTTTTAGTCTCTGAATCAGATTTTTGCTCAGGTCCCTCAATTTCAGCCAGAAAATACCTGAAATCACAGAAAAACACACAATCTCATAGTAAAGTCCAGAAAAGTGAATTTTAACTAAAAACTAAAAAAAATATACTAAAAACTGACTAGATCATACTAAAAACATACTAAAAACAATGCCAAAAAGCGTACAAATTATCCGCTCATCACAATACCAAACTTAAATTGTTGCTTGTCCTCAAGCAACTGGAAATCAAACAAGATAAAAAGAAGAGAATATGCAATGAATTCCAAAAACATCTATGAAGATCAGTATCAATTAGATGAGCGGGGCTTTTTGCTTTTTGCCTCTGAACAGTTTTGGCATCTCACTCTATCCTTTGAAATTCAGAATGATTGGCGTCTTTAGGAACTTAGAATCCAGATAGTGTTATTGATTCTCCTAGTAGAGTATGATGATTCTTGAACATAGCTACTTATTGAGTCTTGGCTGTGGCCCAAAGCACTCTGTCTTCCAGTATTACCACCGGATACATACATGCCACAGACACATAATTGGGTGAACCTTTTCAGATTGTGACTCAGCTTTGCTAGAGTCCCCAATTAGAGGTGTCCAGGGTTCTTAAGCACACTCTTTTTGCCTTGGATCACAACTTTATTTCTTTTTCTTTCTTTTTCTCCCCTTTTCTCTATTTTTTTCGTTTTTTTTTCTCTCTTTTTTTTTCGATTTTTTTTCCATTGCTTTTTCTTGCTTCAAGAATCATTTTAATGATTTTTCAGATCCTCAGTAACATGTCTCCTTTTTCATCATTCTTTCAAGAGCCAACATTCATGAACCACAAATTCAAAAGACATATGCACTGTTTAAGCATACATTCAGAAAACAGAAATATTGCCACCACATCAAAATAATTAAACTGTTATAAAATTCAAAATTCATGCAATTCTTTTCTTTTTCAATTAAGAACATTTTTCATTTAAGAAAGGTGATGGATTCATAGGACATTCATAACTTTAAGGCATAGACACTAAGACACTAATGATCACAAGACACAAACATAGATAAACATAAGCATAAAATTCAAAAAACAGAAGAATAAAGAACAAGGAAATCAAAGAACGGGTCTGCCTTAGTGATGGCGGCTCTTTCTTCCTCTTGAAGATCCTATGGAGTGCTTGAACTCCTCAATGTCTCTTCCTTGTCTTTGTTGCTCCTCTCTCATGATTCTTTGATCTTCTCTAATTTCATGGAGGATGATGGAGTGTTCTTGATGCTCCACCCTTAGTTGTCCCATGTTGGAACTCAATTCTCCTAGGGAGGTGTTTAGTTGCTCCCAATAGTTTTGTGGAGGAAGGTGCATCCCTTGAGGTATCTCAGGGATCTCATGATGAGTGGGGTCTCTTGTGTGCTCCATCCTCTTCTTAGTGATGGGCTTGTCCTCATCAATGGGGATGTCTCCCTCTATGTCAACTCCAACTGAATAACAGAGGTGACAAATGAGATGAGGAAAGGCTAACCTTGCCAAGGTAGAGGACTTGTCCGCCACCTTATAAAGCTCTTGAGCTATAACCTCATGAACTTCTATTTCTTCTCCAATCATGATGCTATGAATCATGATAGCCCGGTCTATGGTAACTTCGGACCGGTTGCTAGTGGGAATGATTGAGCGTTGGATAAACTCCAACCATTCTCTAGCCACGGGTTTGAGGTCATGCCTTCTCAATTGAACCGGCTTCCCTCTTGAATCTCTCTTCCATTGGGCACCCTCTTCACATATGATTGTGAGGACTTGGTCCAACCTTTGATCAAAGTTGACCCTTCTAGTGTAAGGGTGCTCATCTCCTTGCATCATGGGCAAATTGAATGCCAACCTTACACTTTCCGGACTAAAATCCAAGTATTTCCCCCGAACCATAGTAAGATAATTCTTTGGATCCGGGTTCACACTTTGATCATGGTTCTTGGTGATCCATGCATTGGCATAGAACTCTTGAACCATCAAGATTCCGACTTGTTGAATGGGGTTGGTAAGAACTTCCCAACCTCTTCTTCGGATCTCATGTCGGATCTCCGGATATTCACTCTTTTTGAGTGAAAAAGGGACCTCAGGGATCACCTTCTTCAAGGCCACAACTTCATAGAAGTGGTCTTGATGCACCCTTGAGATGAATCTCTCCATCTCCCATGACTCGGAGGTGGAAGCTTTTGCCTTCCCTTTCCTCTTTCTAGAGGTTTCTCCGGCCTTGGATGCCATAAATGGTTATGAAAAAACAAAAAGAAATGCTTTTACCACACCAAACTTAAAAGGTTTGCTCGTCCTCGAGCAAAAGAAGAAAGAAGAGAGTAGAAGAAAAAGAAATGAGGGGAAAGGGAACGGCTTTTGTTTTCAGCCAAGAAGGGGAGAAGTGGTGTGTATGTTGTGTGAAAATGAAGGAGTGAAGGAGGGTATATATAGGAGAGGGGGAAGGGAGGGTTCGGTCATGTATGGGTGGGTTTGGGTGGGAAAGTGGTTTGAATTTGAATGGTGAGGTAGGTGAGGTTTTATGAAGGATGGATGTGAGTGGTGAAGAGAAAGATGAGATTTGATAGGTGAAGGGTTTTTGGGGAAGAGGTGTTGAGGTGATTGGTGAATGGGTGAAGAAGAAGAGAGAGAGTGCTGGTGTAGGTGGGGATCCTGTGGGGTCCACAGATCCTGAGGTGTCAAGGAAAAGTCATCCCTGCACCAAATGGCAAGCAAAATCTCGTTTTGTGCCAATTCTGGCGTTAAACACCGGGCTGGTGCCCATTTCTGGCGTTTAACGCCAGCTTCTTGCCCTTTTCTGGCGTTTAACGCTAGTCTGGTGCCCCTTTCTGGCGTTAAACGCCCAGAATGGTGCCAGACTGGGCGTTAAACGCCCATCTGCTAACCTCACTGGCGTTTAAACGTCAGTAGGTGCGTCCTCCAGGGTGTGCTGTTTTTCTTCCTGTTTTTCATTCTGTTTTTGCTTTTTTCATTGATTTTGTGACTTCTCATGATCATCAACCTACAAAAAAAATAAAATGACAAAGGAAAATAGTTAATTATAAAACATTGGGTTGCCTCCCAACAAGCGCTTCTTTGATGTCATTAGCTTGACAGAGGACTCTCATGGAGCCTCAGAAATGCTCAGAGCTATGTTGGAACCTCCCAACACCAAACTTAGAGTTTGAATGTGGGGGTTCAACACCAAACTTAGAAGTTGGTTGTGGCCTCCCAACACCAAACTTAGAGTTTGACTGTGGGGGCTCTGTTTTTGAGAGAAGCTCTTCATGCTTCCTCTCCATGATGACAGAGGGATATCCTTGGGCCTTAAACACCAAGGATTCTTCATTCACTTGAATGATCAACTCTCCTCTATCAACATCAATCACAGCCTTTGCTGTGGCTAGGAAGGGTCTGCCAAGGATGATGGATTCATCCATGCACTTCCCAGTCTCTAGGACTATGAAATCAGTAGGGATGTAATGGTCTTCGACTTTAACCAGAACATCCTCTACAAGTCCATGGGCTTGTTTTCTTGAATTGTCTGCCATCTCTAGTGAGATTTTTGCAGCTTGCACCTCAGAGATCCCTAACTTCTCCATTACAGAGAGGGGCATGAGGTTTACACTTGACCCTAAGTCACACAAGGCCTTCTTGAAAGTCATGGTGCCTATGGTACAAGGTATTGAAAACTTCCCAGGATCCTGTCTCTTTTGAGGCAGTTTCTGCCTAGACAAGTCATCCATTTCTTTGGTGAGCAAAGGGGGTTCATCCTCCCAAGTCTCATTTCCAAATAACTTGTCATTTAGCTTCATGATTGCTCCAAGGTATTTAGCAACTTGCTCTTCAGTGACATACTCATCCTCTTCAGAGGAAGAATACTCATCAGAGCTCATGAATGGCAGAAGTAAGTCCAATGGAATCTCTATGGTTTCATTTTGAGCCTCAGATTCCCATGGTTCCTCATTGGGGAACTCAATTGAGGCCAGTGGACGTCCATTGAGGTCTTCCTCAGTGGCGTTCACTGCCTCTTCTTCCTCCCAAAATTCGGCCATGTTGATGGCCTTGCACTCTCCTTTTGGATTTTCTTCTGTATTGCTTGGGAGAGTACTAGGAGGGAGTTCAGTAATTTTCTTGCTCAGCTGACCCACTTGTGCCTCCAAATTTCTAATGGAGGATCTTGTTTCAGTCATGAAACTTTGAGTGGTTTTGATCAGATCAGAGACCATGGTTGCTAAGTCAGAGTTATTCTGCTTAGAACTCTCTGTCTGTTGCTGAGAAGATGATGGAAAAGGCTTGCTATTGCTAAACCTGTTTCTTCCACCATTATTATTGTTGAAACCTTGTTGGGGTCTCTGTTGATCCTTCCATGAAAAATTTGGATGATTTCTCCATGAAGGATTATAGGTGTTTCCATAGGGTTCTCCCATGTAATTCACTTCTTCCATTGAAGGGTTCTCAGGATCATAAGCTTCTTCCTCAGATGAAGCCTCCTTAGTACTGCTTGGTGCATTTTGCATTCCAGACAGACTTTGAGAAATCATATTGACTTGTTGAGTCAGTATTTTGTTCTGAGCCAATATGGTATTCAGAGTGTCAATCTCAATAACTCCTTTCTTCTGACTAGTCCCATTGTTCACAGGATTTCTTTCAGAAGTGTACATGAATTGGTTATTTGCAACCATTTCAATTAGCTCTTGAGCTTCAGTAGGCGTCTTCTTCAGATGAAGAGATCCTCCAGCAGAGCTATCCAAAGACATCTTGGACAGTTCAGAGAGACCATCATAGAAAATACCTATGATGCTCCATTCAGAAAGCATGTCAGAGGGACACTTTCTGATTAATTGTTTGTATCTTTCCCAAGCTTCATAGAGGGATTCTCCTTCCTTCTTTCTGAAGGTTTGGACTTCCACTCTAAGCTTACTCAATTTTTGAGGTGGAAAGAACTTTGCCAAGAAGGCATTGACTAGCTTTTCCCAAGAGTCCAGGCTTTCTTTAGGTTGAGAGTCCAACCATGTCCTAGCTCTGTCTCTTACAGCAAAAGGGAATAGCATAAGTCTGTAGACCTCAGGGTCAACCCCATTAGTCTTGACTGTGTCACAGATTTGCAAGAATTCAGCTAAAAACTGATGAGGATCTTCCAATGGAAGTCCATGGAACTTGCAATTCTGTTGCATTAGAGAAACTAGTTGAGGCTTAAGCTCAAAGTTGTTTGCTCTAATGGCAGGGATAGAGATGCTTCTCCCATAAAAGTCGGGAGTAGGTGCAGTAAAGTCACCCAGCACCTTCCTTGCATTGTTGGCATTGTTGTTTTCGGCTGCCATGTGTTCTTCTTCTTTGAAGAATTCGGTCAGGTCCTCTAAAGAGAGTTGTGCTTTGGCTTCTCTTAGCTTTCTCTTCAAGGTCCTTTCAGGTTCAGGATCAGCCTCAACAAGAATGTTTTTGTCTTTGCTCCTGCTCATAAGAAAGAGAAGGGAACAAGAAAATGTGGAATCCTCTATGTCACAGTATAGAGATTCCTTTAGGTGTCAGAGGAAAAGAAAAGTAGAAGACAGAAGTAGAAAATTCAAACTTATCAAAGGAGATGGAGTTTGAGTTTTGCATTAACGGATAGTGTTAGTCCATAAATAGAAGGATGTGAGAAGGAGGGAAGAAATTTTCGAAAACTAAGTAAAAGATTTTGAAAACATTTTTGAAAACACTACTTGATTTTCGAAAATGAAAGTGGAAAAGAAATCAAGTGATTTTTGAAAAAGATTTTGAATTTAGAAATCAGAAAGATTTGATTGAAAATTATTTTGAAAAAGATGTGGTTAAGAAAATATGATTGGTTTTAAAAAGATGTGATTGAGAAGATATGATTTGAAAAACATTTTAAAAAGATTTGATTTTGAGAATTAAAAACTTGACTAACAAGAAAAGATATGATTCAAACATTAGACCTTTCTCAACAGAAAAGGCAACATACTTGAAATGTTGAATCAAATCATTAATTGATAGCAAGTATCTTTGAAAAAGGAAAGAAATTGATTTTGAAAACACATGATTGAAAAGATATGATTTGAAAAAGATTTGATTTTGAAAACCTGAAAAAAAATTGCATTGAAAAACAGAATCTTCCCTCTTGTGCCATCCTGGCGCACCATTCTGGGCGTTTAACGCCCAAAACTATACCTTTTTGGGCGTTAAACGCCCAACCAGGTACCCTGGCTGGCGTTTAAACGCCAGTCTG